>NC_084623.1:51391376-51416376 GCF_033978795.1 Nerophis ophidion
CTATTTCTGTGGATTACAATAGAAGAAAGAAACCGAACACCTTCATGTTGCTTCCCATCCTACACAGTGGAGTTTTACAAGCCTTCTTCTTGGTCGGATCAAAGACAGCTTTTGTCTTCTCGCCGGGAACTCATTGAATCACAAAGTTTTGTGATAACTTCGATACAATTATTCTGACAACTAACGTCAAAGACTCGTAAATGTGGAGATATTTTATTTGTGAGGCAAGAGTTAAAAACTAAGCGCATGAAAAGTTGTACTCTCCGTTCAACAATGATGGTACCTGTAAACAATGAATTTGTCACCATGACACAGGAAGTTTCTGGTAACTTGGAAACGGAAGTCCCACTTGGTGACTGTTTATCAATCGTCACATCATGGAGGCATGGTTGGGGGGTGTGGTTAAGAGGGGAGGAATATATTTACATCTACAATTCACCAACTCGAGTATTTCATATATATATATATATATATATATATATATATATATATATATATATATATATATGTATATATATATATATGTATATATATATATATGTATATATATGTGTGTGTATATTTATATATATTTATATGTATATGTGTATATATATGTATGTATATATATGTATATATATATGTGTGTATATGTATATATATATATATATATATATATATATATATATATATATATATATGTATGTATGTATGAAATACTTAACTTTCAGTGAATTCTAGCTATATATATTTATTTTATTATATATATATATATATAAATAAAAGAAATAGTTGAATTTCAGACGGCACCTATCAAATACACAGTAATAAATCACGGTTGTTCTAACTGTACTGTGCTTGCTGGTTACTAAAAAAACAACAACAACAACACTTACCTTTCACTATTTGAGTAACCTTTGTTCTGCCATTTATTTCTTCATTTTGCTGGTCGACGGTGTAATATATTGGGTTGGAGTCAATAACCAGGCGAGGTGATGGAGTTATGTCTCTTTACTGTGGGCTTCACTTGCCATCAGGTGCCCAACACCACGTAAAACCTTGGCCAATCAAAAAACAAACCCCATAACGCTTTAGCCAACATTCACCAGGAGATGGCAACAGACAACATGGAATCACTCTATCACAGATGGCGTCGCCATGGCTGTAACTTCCTCGTTCTTCTGCTTCGTCTCCTTGTGTGTGCAGTTTTTCATTAAAATCCGTAGTTGTAGTAACGTGATTGGGCTGAATTTCGGGAGATTTTCGGTAGAAAATTTCTTCCGGGAGGTTTTCAGGAGAAGAGCTGAATTTCGGGAGTCTCCCGGAAAATCCGGGAGGGTTGGCAAGTATGCCACATAAGGACATTGCATCCGGTCTCCTTCTAGGGGAGACCGGATGCAATGGACGTTGAATAGGTCTAACATAATATTGTGAAAATCCAGTCCATGGTGGATCTAACATAATAGTGAGAGTCCAGTCTATAATGGGGCCAGCTGGAGAACATCCTGAGCAGAGACGGGTCAGCACCGCAGAGATGTCCCCAACCGAGGCAAAGGGGAGCGGTTCAACCCGGGTCCCGACTCTGGACAGCCAGCATTATGTGATTCATAGATGACCAGTCCAAAGTATCACTATTCTTTAACCTGAAGCTAGCAATACTGCGCTCTATCTCCTCTCAACCCTAAACCGCAGAAGTTAAAAGAAAGGTCAAACGGACCGCTTGTCCAAGAGCTTGTGGTTTCTCTGCTGGGCTGGTGGTTTATGTGAGATGGAGGACAGTGAACCACCTTAGGTTCAAAGTTGTCGGTTGTTACAACTGATGTGAACATGTGGGAAAATCATGTGTCCAGATGACCATTTTGGCACTCTGCCTTTTGCGGCTGGTCGCAATGCCTTTGAGCAATCGGACCGCAACTCTCCAGAGAAAAATGTCAAGCTGATACCGTGACATAAAAAGTTTTTTTTGTTTTTTTAAAAAGCTGATTCGTGCTTGTTGTGGTTTTCTTTCAGCAAGGGGACTTAACCCTCCGAATCACTCAAGAACAACTCGCAACTCTCTCTACTCTTGCCTGTCGTGTCCATTTGAAAACAAAAGTGTTATTGGGAACGTAGCTCGACCAGTAAATGGAGAGCTTTAGGGACGGCGTGGCGCAGTGGGAGAGTGGCCGTGCGCAACCCGAGGGTCACTGGTTCAAATCCCACCTAGTACCAACCTCGTCACGTCCGTTGTGTCCTGAGCAAGACACTTCACCCTTGCTCCTGATGGGTGCTGGTTGGCGCCTTGCATGGCAGCTCCCTCCATCAGTGTGTGAATGGGTAAATTTGGAAGTAGTGTCAAAGCGCTTTGAGTACCTTGAAGGTAGAAAAGCGCTATACAAGTACAACCCATTTATCATTTATTTGCAGTGGTTTTCAAAGTGTGAGATGGGCCTCCTCCATCTGTTGCCAACTGTGAGGTGCCAGAGTCAACTGGTCGACGCCACAGCCTGGCTTCGCACACCGGTGTTCAATTTCTGGCGAGTCACATCAAAGCCAATAGTGGCTTCAGCCGGCCCGAGGTGGCACAACGTGGAACGTGTCTGACGTCCGTCTTTAAACATCCCCCCTCTGTACATGTAGGTCCTAGGGTTATTCAATGTCCAACAATGATTCAACTATAAATAAATGATAAATGGGTTGTACTTGTATAGCGCTTTTCTACCTTCAAAGTACTCAAAGCGCTTTGACACTACTTCCACATTTACCCATTCACACACACATTCACACACTGATGGAGGGAGCTGCCATGCAAGGCGCCGACCAGCACCCATCAGGAGCAAGGGTGAAGTGTCTTGCTCAGGACACAACGGACGTGACGAGGTTGGTACTAGGTGGGGATTGAACCAGGGACCCTCGGGTTGCGCAAGGCCACTCTTCCACTGCGCCACGCCGTCCCTAAGGTTGATAGCAGAATCAAATCAAATCAAAGATTCTTAATTGTCAATGTTTTCATACATGCAAGACGAGATATCACTTTCCACTCATACTGCTCTCCGGAACAAATCTCCAAGCTCGAGGAAATAGTTTCCATGCGCACCAACAAACCATTACCGTGATCTCCGTCTAAAACATCCATCCATCCATCCATTTTCTACCGCTTATTCCCTTTCGGGGTCGCGGGGGGCGCTGGCGCCTATCTCAGCTACAATCGGGCGGAAGGCAGGGTACACCCTGGACAAGTCGCCACCTCATCGCAGGGCCAACACAGATAGACAGACAACATTCACACTCACATTCACACACTAGGGCCAATTTAGTGTTGCCAATCAACCTATCCCCAGGTGCATGTCTTTGGAGGTGGGAGGAAGCCGGAGTACCCGGAGGGAACCCACGCATTCACGGGGAGAACATGCAAACTCCACACAGAAAGATCCCGAGCCTGGATTTGAACCCAGGACTGCAGGACCTTCGTATTGTGAGGCAGACGCACTAACCCCTCTGCCACCGTGAAGCCGTCTAAAACAATGGTTCCCAAACTTTTGCAGGCTGGCGCCCCCTTGGCTCCCCAATGAATTCCTAGCCCCCCCCCCCCCCCCCCCCAAATAAAACCCAATTTAGTAAACCAATTTATTTTTTAGCAGTTTTAACTGTTTCAGCAACATAGAACGGTAAATAAGCATTCCACCAGTAACCTTCATTGTCTCACACTTAATATTAATGGGATGGATGTGCTTGGTGCAGGGACATAAGCTTCTCAACATCAGGCTGGAACTCACTAAGAAGAAGTCGTAGATCCCCGCGGTCAGTAATTTTCAGTCGGTTTCTTTGCTTGGAAAGAAGCAAGGCGACTGCACTGAAGCCCCGTTCTACTAAATATGATGTTGGCGTGTGGTAACCGGACCCTGATGCGTCGTCCACTGACTCGTCCTGCTGCACGTGTTGTGTACAAATCGTGAAACAAACGTTCGAACTTCTGACTTCGACTTCGGACTGCCGCCCCCCTAACGCCCCCTTCTTCCTAACCGCCCCCCCTGAGCCTAGTCTATAAAATCCGCTACACCTCCTTGATACCGAAGTACATGTCAAACTATTTCCTTAACGTAAATGACCGCCACAACCACAACACCAGGGGGAGCTCCACAAACCACGTTAAACCCAGATTTCGATCTAACAAAGGTCTTAACTCATTCTCTTTCTATGCCACATCAATGTGGAATGCACTCCCAACAGGTATAAAAGTAAGTGCATCTCTATATTCCTTCAAAAGCGCTCTAAAACAACACCTCCAGGCAACTTCAACACTTTACTTATACCCTCCTCCATTCACATCCCATCTCCCCGGATTATAAACAACTCAAAAGTACTTCTAATGTATATACTTGTTCTTATGCTATCTGAACTCACTATGTTCTCTGCTGGCTGTACATATCCTACTAAATAAGACCTACACTGTTTCAATGTCCACATTTCTCTGTTGATGACTGAAGTTCTGATATCAACCAAAGCTCCTCATCCCACCCCCCGGATTGTAAATAATGTAAATAATTCAATGTACATACTATGATGATTAACTTGTGTGATGACTGTATTATGTTGATAGTATATATTTGTACCATGAATTGATTAACGTGGACCCCGACTTAAACAAGTTGAAAAACTTATTGGGGTGTTATTATTTAGTGGTCAATTGTACGGAATATGTACTGTACTGTGCAATCTACTAATAAAAGTATCAATCAATCAATCAATCCGGACAAGAGAGCACAACTAAAAGCCGCACCTGCTAAATTTCCAACGTGACCTGTTCGTCAATTTCATTGGTCTTAATCAATCAATCAATCAATCAATCAATCAATCAATGTTTACTTATATAGCCCTAAATCACTAGTGTCTCAAAGGGCTGCACAAACCACCACGACATCCTCGGTAGGCCCACATAAGGGCAAGGAAAACTCACACCCAGTGGGACATCGGTGACAATAATGAACCAGTGGACGTCGGTGACAATGATGACTATGAAAACCTTGGAGAGGAGGAAAGCAATGGATGTCGAGCGGGTCTAACATGATACTGTGAAAGTTCAATCCACAATGGATCCAACACAGTCGCGAGAGTCCAGTCCAAAGCGGATCCAACACAGCAGCGAGAGTCCCGTTCACAGCAGAGCCAGCAGGAAACCATCCCAAGCGGAGGTGGATCAGCATCGCAGAGATGTCCCCGGCCGATACACAGGCAAGCAGTACATGGCCACCGGATCGGACCGGACCCCCTCCACAAGGGAGAGTGGGACATAGAAGAAAAAGAAAAGAAACGGCAGATCAACTGGTCTAAAAAGGGAGTCTATTTAAAGGCTAGAGTATACAAATGAGTTTTAAGGTGAGACTTAAATGCTTCTACTGAGGTGGCATCTCGAACTGTTACCGGGAGGGCATTCCAGAGTACTGGAGCCCGAACGGAAAACGCTCTATAGCCCGCAGACTTTTTTTGGGCTTTGGGAATCACTAATAAGCCGGAGTGACAAGGCTAAATGTATTGGCGGCATGTTAACCTTGTGAACACAGAAATCCTTAAATTAGCCACAGCCTTCTTTGAAGCACAGGATTTAAAGCATTAAGAAAAAAGTTGCGGGTTAGGGTTGAGGTTAGCCACAAACCCCCAGCAAAACAACTCAAGTCCAGATAGAGGAAAGACCAGTACCTGCCCTGCAATAAAGTCCCCAAGACCAACAAGTCCCCAGTTGCCATTGACCTGCAGGAGCTTCATTTTGGGCCCTCAGTCTCCTCCAGCTCCTGACCACCAGGCTCCACATCTGTTGTTCTCCTTTAGGCAGAACACACACATCTCCAGCTTCAGGTGCTCCAGGACCAGCTCCTGCTTGGATGTGTTCCATTGGCTCTGGACATGGTACATCTCGTAAGTCTCGGAAAGTCCTAATGTGGAAACCCCCCGTCCGCCATTGAATCCGGCTCTTCCATCGAATGGTCGCCATCCCTAAAACCTATGAGCTGAATTAAAAATGCATCTTTGCCTTTGTGCTTTTTCAGTTGCCTAAGGTAATAAGTAACCAAGAACTACCCCAACATGGCCACTTAACAGTCTAGTGTAATTAATACCAGGGAACTTTAAAGAGAATTGGGTAACTCCATAGCCATTTGTACCTCACTCTGCATCACGTGACAAACCGGGAGACTAAGGGATTTTTGAAAACTTTTATTGATAGTGTCATGGCTGCATTGAAAAATAAAAGCAAAAAAAAGCAATCCGAGGCTTCAATCAATCAATCAATGTTTATTTACGTATATAGCCCAGGGGTGCCCACACTTTTTCTGCAGGCGAGCTACTTTTCAATTGACCAACTCGAGGGGATCTACCTCATTTATATACATCATTTATATTTATTTATTCATGAAAGAGACATTTTTGTAAACAAGTTAAATGTGTTTAATGATAATACAAGCATGTGTAACACATATAGATGTCTTTCTTTCACGAAGACAAGTATATAAGTTGGTGTATTACCTGATTCTGATGACTTGCATTGATTGGAATCAGACAGTAATGATGATAACGCCCACATTTTCAAATGGAGGAGAAAAAAAGTTGTCCTTTCCGTACAATACCACATGAAAGTGGTCGGTTTTTGGCATCTAATTCATCCAGCTTCCATACACTTTACAAGAAAAACATTGGCGGCAAATTCCGTAGCTTGCTTGATTGACATTCACGGCACCCGAGGGTCTTGTGAGATGACGCTGGCTGCTGCCAGTTCATTATTATGAAAAAAATGACAGAGAGGAAGGCGAGAAACACTTTTTATTTCAACAGACTTTCGCGCCGTCCCTTCCGTCAAAACTCTAAAGGCCGACTGCACATTTCCTATCTTCACAATAAAAGCCCTGCTTCATGCTGCCTGCGCTAACAAAATAAGAGTCTCGGAAAGCTGGCGTGCACAAGTGATGTGAGGGATCGCTTGTGCACGCCAGTTTTCCGAGACTCTGTATTTAGTTAGCGCAGGCAGCATGAAGCAGGGCTTTCATTGTGAAGATAGGAAATGTGCAGTCGGCCTTTAGAGTTTTGACGGAAGGTGCGGCGCGAGAGTCTGTTGAAATAAAAAGTGTTTCTCGCCTTCCTCTCGGTCATATTTTCATAATAATGATCTTGCAGCAGCCAGCGTCATCTCACAAGACCCTCCGGTACCGTGAATGTCATTTAAGTGACGTCTTGGTGAAGATTGATGATCACTAATTTTTAGGTCTATTTTTTTTAAAAAGCCTGGCTGGAGATCGACTGACACCCCCCCCGCGGTCGACTGGTAGCTCGCGATCCACGTAATGGGCACCCCTGATATAGCCCTAAATCACAAGTGTCTCAAAGGGCCGCACAAGCCACAACGATATCCTCGGGCAAGGAAAAACTCACAACCCAGTGGGATGTCAATGAGAATGACAATGAGAAACCTTGGAGTGGACTGCATATGTGGGTGACCACCCCCCTAGAGGGGAGAACGGATGCAATGGACGTCGAGTTGGTCTAGCATAATATTGTGAAAGTCCAGTCCATAGTGGATCTAACATAATAGTGAGAGTCCTGTCCATCGAGGGGCCAACAGGAGACTATCCCGAGTGGAGACGGGTCAGAGATGTCCCCAACCGATGCACAGGCGAGCGGTCCACCCCCGGTCCCGATTCTGGCTTGTTGCCAAAGTAGACTGGCTCACACCATCAAGTAAAGGAGAGACAATATGCACATGGTTTGTGAACACATAATTAGTCCGGCATGTGCGCAGCTTTGCACCTTCCAGTTCCGTGCCCATAACTGACAGCACGGTCAACCTGGAAGTCACAGGAAAAGGGAGAAGGAAAGCGAGTCAAGCTTCAGTGTGTCCACTTGTCCCGCCTAACGTAGAATCACTACATCACTCTGCTTCCATCCAGCTCGCCTTGCATCAACTCGCAAAAATGCAACGCATCCACCGACTTGGAAGAGAAACGTTGAGATAATTTGATACTGATAAAAATCGTGTCATGACTGCGAAGCACGTAATGATGGACTTATTTTTCAGAGTGAAAATGTTTTTTGGGACCACAGCTTGAAAGAACCCAACGCAACCTGTCAGTCAAAGCAAAATGCCGACTCTTTAGGGAATTTGCCAGATCTTAGAAGATGAAGTTACTGAGAAGATTTGCAGCCTCGTGCTTCGCCAAAGCACGTCTCTGCACCTTTTTGGCGCGGTGATGTCATGGTTGGTGTGGCTCACACGCACGCACAACTCGACACGTGTCGTTCTTTTAACTTTTGCACCGCTTTCTGTGCAAGATGACGGATGGAAAGGGGCGCGAGTTCAAACAATCTCTTGCTTGCTAACAGAGAAAAACATCAAATAAATAAAAAAAGAGAGAAACCAGTGTAAAATAACTCAGAGACAGCCGTCGTTGGTTTTTGAATGAAAGCCCGAACAAGGCCCGGATGGAGTGGGGAACACGGTGGGAAGAGAAACTGTGAAACCATGATCCACTCTCTCACTCACTCACTCACTTAAGTAGAATAGGCCGAGTGAAGGAGAGAGAAGCGCAAAGATAGTGTTTTGATTAATGGCTTATGTATCCCTACGGTTCTTGAAGAGGATTGTCAGACCTCGCCCCAATGGAGAATGAGCAAGGCGTTTGAGGTGTGAGATTGAAACCAGATATAGTTGTTCAAACTGGCTCGTATCCATCACTTAGACTGAGGACACGGCCGATGACTGAGTGTGTGAGCTGCATTGTCTGGACAGCATCAGTACAACAATGGGGGGGAAGAAAGTACTTTTCGGGCTGTACGGTCCCTCAGGATTTCGCAATGATCAATACACGCATAGTCAACCAATCCCTCGACTTTATCAAATCCCTGCTATCAGCGACATTTTGGGCAATCTCAACAGTCACAAATGTCAAACCAATCAAATGTCTCCCTGCATTGTCCCGCATCTTCACTTCCTTGTTTACATTGACTGATTAATTCATTCGCTCATTTGTAGGGATGGGTACAAACTTCACTCCCGAAAAACTTCGACAACTGCCAGCTCTGGCTTTTAGTCCAGTGGTCAGCACAGTTGACTCTCACGGGTACTTGACCAGGGTTGGAGTACCCCTGCGGACTGCGGTTAAAAAAGGCATGGGTGCCCAACTGAGTTACAATGGTGTCGTGACCCTGATGGGAGTGAGATTTAGGCGGGTGAGTCGGATGTACGTTAAGTAGACCCAGTCAACCCAAATTCAAGACTACCATCAGGTGAATACTGGTCAACACTAAACTGTATACGCATGGGTGTTGGCCGATTCAACGCCAACACGCATTGCTGGAGTCTGTGCCCATCAGCAGGCTGCTCATATGGAGCCGAGGAACAGACCGCCCACCACATCGTCCACGACTGCCCCACTTCTCCCCCACCCAATGACGAAAGAAGAAAACCTCACTCCCTCATGGGGGTCGAACCCTGGTTGTTCGTATTGAGAGTCGAGTGTGCCAACCAGCGGCCAGCAACCCAAATACAAGCCTACCACGGTTGCTGGCTTGTCAACACTAAACAGGATACGCACAAGTGTTTGCCAATTCAGCCTGCCCATGCGGAGCCGAGTAACAGACCGCCCACCACATTATCCACGAGTGCCCCACCAAAAGACTTGGACCTCGATAATCTGAGCCCTGATTTAGTGAGCAGGCTACAGCGTCTTAGCGACATCGCCTAGCTGTCTCATATAAAAGAAGACCTCACTCACTCACGGGGGTTGAACCCTGGTTGTGCGTATTGAGAGTCGAGTGTGCCAACCAGCAGCCAGCAACCCAAATACAAGCCTACCACGGGTGCTGACTGGGCAAAACTAAAAAGGATAAGCACGGGTGTTGTCCGATTCAACGTAAACATGCTGGGGTCTGCGCCCATCAGCAGCCTGCCCATGCGGACCCGAGGAACAGACTGCCCGACACATCATTCACGACTGCCCCACTTGTCCCCCACCGAATGACTTGAACCTCGATAATCTAAACCCTGGTACAGTGAACAGGCTGCCGCGGCTGAGCGACATCACCTAGCTGTCTCATACGAAAGAAGACCTCACTCACTCACGGGGGCCGAACTCTGGTTGTTCGTATTGAGAGTCGATTGTGCCGACCAGCAGCCAGCAACCCAAATACAAGCCTACCACGGGTACTGACTGGTCAACACTAGACCAGATGCGCACGGGTGTTGGCCAATTCAACGTCAACATGCATTGCTGGGGTCCACGCCCATCAGCAGCCTACCTATGCGGAGCCGAGGAACAGACCGCCCGACACATCATCCACGACTGCCCCACTTGTCCCCCACCCAATGACTTGGACCTCGATAATCTGAGCCCTGGTACAGTGATCAGGCTGCAGCGGCTGAGCGACATCGCCTAGCTGTCTCGTACGAAAGAAGACCTCACTCACTCACGGGGGCCGAACCCTGGTTGTCCATATTGAGGGTCGAGTGTGCTGACCAGCAGCCAGAACTTCTCTTGGAGTTGTCGTCAGGGGAGGTTTTACCCACCTACATTTGGCCCCTGTTACGTGGGTCCCGAATTCTGTACTTTTATAGGCACCAATCTAATTCCATCGGTACTACCGGGTATTGATTTATGTAAAGTGAAATGGTGACATATTTCAACGTCACGTCCGTTTGCAAACTAAACACCTGCTCACGTACAGCAGCACTCAGGGCGGACTCAGCCAAGCTCTCTCTAAATAATGTTGAAGTTTTCAACACCAAAAAAGCAAGAATGCTTGGTAGAAAATGCTCCAATGTAAAGTAAGGCTTCACTCTTCCAAAATATGCAAATTTGATGCTAATTTACATTGAATTTGCCATAGATGGGCTACTATTAGCATATCCAAATAGGGTAATGAGAACCACAACTAAAGGGCAGCACGGTGGAAGGATAGGATAGGATAGGATAGGTCTTTATTGTCTTTGCACAAGTACAACGATACTTTGTTTTTAGCACAAACCTGTTCAAGGTTAGACAAACAAACGGTGTACAGGGTTACAGAACAAGAACGCTGATGGCTCGCCATAAGGCGCCCCGTAAAAGATGGGAAAAAGGTAAATGCTCGGGAAGAATGAGTAAAAAAATACAATCTAGACCGGGCTCCTAAGGGGGCCCAGTCTGGAGTGGGAAAAAAACTCCATAGCAAAGCACATATACATATTATAACATGCATCTCGAGATATCTAGCAACAGAGGGAAGGGGGTTCGGGGTCATGATGGGAGGCGCTGACCATCCATTCATCACCCCTATGGGATTTGCGTCGAGGGCGTTGGGTTGGGGGGATGGGGTGTGTATGTGTGGCGTATATTTTTGTGGATGTGTGTGTGTAAGCCCGTAGTGTGTCTCTGTTCCGCGGCCTCGATGTATTGTGCATTCGCTAGTCCAAAGTCAACAACAACAGGTGTGTGTCCATGAGAGACAAGAAGGGAGTTTGTTGTGTCTTCGCTGCACTGTCCTTCGGGAGAGTCTCAAAGCCAGGGAAACAATCCAAGTTAGAATGATTTGTCCGCGGGTGAAAATAAAGTTTGCTTTTCACTCTAAATTGTCTATGATTGCGGGGTAGACAGTCCGATGTAATCCACAGTTCTTCCCGCATCCTCCAATCATTTGTGGCAGCTTTGGGGGTACTTTGAAGACTGCCAGCAACTTCCAATTTGTCGACAAACCAGAGCAACACTTACTCCAATCAGCAGATGTCCTGTTGTTATAATTCCGAATAGAAAGAGGGGTCGGTTGTGTCTGCCTCACAATACGAAGGTCCTGGGTTCGATCCTGAGCTTGGGATCTTTCTGTGTGGAGTCTGCATGTCCTCCCCGTGACTGCGTGGGTGCTCCGGCTTCCTCCCACTTCCAAAGACATGCACCTGGGGATCAGTTGATTGGCAACACTAAATTGGTCCCTAGTGTGTGAATGTGAGTGTGAATGTTGTCCGTCTATCTGTGTTGGCCCTGTGATGAGCTGGCAACTTGTCCAGGGTGTACACAGCCTTCCGCCGGAATGCAGCTGAGATAGGCTTCAGCAACCCCCCGGGACAAGCGGTAGAAAACAGATGGATGGATGGAAAACCACAACTAAGATACAGTAAATGTTACAATCAAACAGCTGGTGTGTAATCAACACAATACTTAGGGTATAAACGTAGGGTGCAACAAAACAATGGTAAAAGTACATCTAGTTACCTTTAGGAGTAAAACAGCTAAAACCGCATTGATATTCTGATTTCATGAAGTCTTTTAACGGGCGGAAACTCTGATGCATCGCAGTCCTTTATTGCTCACCTTCCCATTTCTCTGGCGCCCTGTCCTCTCTCTGGTGTAGTATCGAGTTTCTGTCCCTTTCCGTGTCTCGCCTCGGATCATTGACCTTTTCTGTCGAGTTGTTTTGTCCGCGGTCCAAAGACAGCGGGGTTACAGGTGGTCTCGTGTAGATACACAGAAATCCCTCAACTTGTCAGAAATCAAATACCGCAGGAAAGAACCAGCGAGAAGTGATCATTTGATATCAGAGCCATCGTACAGATTTGACCGTGTCGGGTTCTATAACAACAAACACAACCGGTGTGGACTTCCAAATGAATCTGCATATTATGTTTGTATGCGTTGAGGTCCTGTCGTCGGACACGTCCAAGAAAAACATAGCTGTTTCTGCTGACAAGGTGGTGTAAATATGGTCTTGTAGAGAGCTTTTGTTCAAATCTCCCAAATGTAAACCGGATCAGTCAAACCATCAAATCTAGAATTCTGTCAAATGCATCAACAGTGTCCTCTATAACCCCTAAAGTTAACAACTTCCAAGTTATCAATGGTGCATTGTTGTAGAATTCACTAAACGAATCCGGAATATTATCACTTATGTGCACTCTGGATTGAATTCAAAATCTTCCTACTAACTCACCAGTGCCTCCATGGAAATGCCCCCCGCTACCTCAAAGAACTGCTCACCCCCAAATCCTCCACACGACACCTCCGCTCCAAACAGGCTAACCTCCTCCAACTTCCAAGGACAAAGCTACGAACTGTGGGAGACCGGGCCTTCTGCTCCGCTGCTCGCAGTCTGTGGAACGCTCTCCCTGACCACCTGAGGGCACCTCAGACTGTGGATGCTTTTAAAAAAGGCTTAAAAAACCCATCTTTTTAAAAAGAAAAAAAACAGTTTATGCGTATTCATGCTGGTTCTAGCTATTGGGCTGTTTCTAGTTTTACATTTTATTTATTTTTATTATTATTATTTTATTTTTTACACTGTGGCACTTTGAGGTTGTTTGATCAACTAATGCTTTTTTTTTCAAATAGTTTTCAATAAAAATTGCAAATCTCTCACAAATGATTGTAAATCTGAATGCTCAGAATACCTGACGTCTGCAAAACAATGGAATCAATTTCGGGCGATACTGATGTGATGGTACGATTCCCACAAGTAGTCATGAATAATAATAATAGATTTTATTAGTAAAAAAAAAAAAAAAAAAAAAGCATTAGTTAATCAAACAACCTCAAAGTGCCACAGTGTAAAAAATAAAATAATAATAATAAAAATAAATAAAATGTAAAACTAGAAACAGCCCAATAAAAACAGCCCAATAGCTAGAACCAGCATGAATACCCTTAAACAGTTTTTTTTTTTTTTTTAGGATGGGTTTTTAAGCCTTTTTTAAAAGCATCCACTCTGGATTGAATTCAAAATCTCCCTACTAACTCACCAATGCCTCCATGGAAATGCCCCCCTCTACCTTAAATAAACTGCTCACCCCCAAATCCTCCACACGACACCTCCGCTCCAAACCGGCTAACCTCCTCCAACCTCCAAGAACAAAGCTACGAACTATAGGAGACCGGGCTTTCTGCTCCGCTGCTCGCAGTCTGTGGAACGCTCTCCCTGACCACCTGAGGGCACCTCAGACTGTGGATGCTTTTAAAAAAGGCTTAAAAAACCCATCTTTTTAAAAAGAAAAAAAACTGTTTATGAGTATTCATGCTGGTTCTAGCTATCGGGCTGTTTCTAGTTTTACATTTTATTTATTTTTATTATTATTATTATTATTATTTTATTTTTTACACTGTGGCACTTTGAGGTTGTTTGATCAACTAATGCTTTTTTTTTTTTTTTACTAATAAAATCTATTATTATTATTCATGACTACTAGTGGGAATCGCACCATCACATCAGTATCGCCCGAAATTGATTCCATTGTTTTGCAGACGTCAGGTATTCTGAGCATTCAGATTTACAATCATTTGTGAGAGATTTGCAATTTTTATTGAAAACTATTTGATACTTGCCATAGAGTAAGTGTTTTACATAGCTACCATTGTTCTGATAGGCTTGTACAGTATACCGGCACTATTAAAGTACCATCCATCATCTTCCGCTTATCCGAGATCGGGTCGCGGGGGCAACAACCTAAGCAGGGAAACCCAGACTTCCCTCTCCCCAGCCACTTCGTCTAGCTCTTTCCGGGGGATCCCGAGGCGTTCCCAGGCCAGCCGGGAGACATAGTCTTCCCAACGTGTCCTGGGTCTTCCCCGTGGCCTCCTACCAGTTGGACGTGCCCTAAACACCTCCCTAGGGAGGCGTTCGGGTGGCATCCTGACCAGATGCCCGAACCACCTCATCTGGCTCCTCTCGATGTGAAGGAGCAGCGGCTTTACTTTGAGTTCCTCCCGGATGACAGAGCTTCTCACCCTATCTCTAAGGCGGAGGAAACTCATTTCGGCCGCTTGTACCCGTGATCTTGTCCTTTCGGTCATGACCCAAAGCTCATGACCATAGGTGAGGATGGGAACGTAGATCGACCGGTAAATTGAGAGCTTTGCCTTCTGGCTCAGCTCCTTCTTCACCACAACGGATCGGTACAACGTCCGCATTACTGAAGACGCCGCACCGATCCGCCTGTCGATCTCACGATCCACTCTTCCCCCACTCGTGAACAAGACTCCTAGGTACTTGAACGGGTAAGTCCAAGGAATTTTAGTCCGGGTGGCTTTTGCACAACAAGGCCTTCAGAAGGGCCACACATTGAAAAAAATTGTGATATTTTTCATTTTCAAAACCAACACGTAAGTACCCGCGTACTAATACATTAAAAACGGTACTATACTGCTTCTGAAAAATACCGGTACTTTTTTTTTTTACCTCTGGACGTCGTGACATTACTGGTAAACTGAGCAAAGGCACATGCAGGGAAAATTGACACGAACGAAAAACTAACGATAAAGATGAAGCTGTAAACACCAAAGCGCCGCTGTGCAATAGGTACCTTAGATCAGGGGTAGGGAACCTGTGGCTCTCGAGCCAGATGTGACTCTTTTGATGACCGCATCTGGCTCTCAGATAACTCTTAGCTGATGTTGCTTAACACGATAAGTAATTAATAAATCCGCTGGTAATCACAGTTTTAATGTTCAAAATATAAAACATTCTCATGCATTTGAATCCATCCATCCGTTTCTATCGCACCTGTTCAAGAAGTCGCATTAATGGTCAAAAGTATTTTATTTATTATTGATTAGCTTCAGAATAACAATGTTATTAAAAAGAATAAGAAATGCACACATTTTTTTTGTTGTAATCAGTGAAAGTCCAAATAAAAGAGGAGACGTAGAACTCTCTTGTCAGAGCGTGGGACGACACTGTACAAGGGTACAGGGCCACATGTTTCTCCTCATTGAGCTAAATTGAATCCAGTCTCTGTTTAATTCCTTGCTTCTTGTCTGTTTAATAGATGTCATCAGTGTTTGAACCTGACAGTTGTATTTCGTGTTAAAAACATTATATGCCTCTCAGGGAAATACATTTTAAAATATTTGACTTTTATGGCTCTCTCAGCCAAAAAGGTTGCCGACCCCTGCCTTAGAACATAGTGGTGGTGTGTATCGCCTGTATCGGTTGGGGACATCTCTGCGCTGCTGATACGCCTCCGCTTGAGATGGTTTCCTGTGGACGGGACTCTCGCTGCTGTCTTGGATCCGCTTGAACTGAACTCTCGCGGCTGTGTTGGAGCCACAATGGATTGAACTTTCACAGTATCATGTTAGACCCGCTCGACATCCATTGCTTTCGGTCCCCTAGAGGGGGGGGGTTGCCCACATCTGAGGTCCTCTCCAAGGTTTCTCATAGTCAGCATTGTCACTGACGTCCCACTGGATGTGAATTCTCCCTGCCCACTGGGTGTGAGTTTTCCTTGCCCTTTTGTGGGTTCTTCCGAGGATGTTGTAGTCGTAATGATTTGTGCAGTCCTTTGAGACATTTGTGATTTGGGGCTATATAAATAAACATTGATTGATTGATTGATTGATTGATATAGTGCGTCACTATACCTAGAATGATACCAAAGCACTTTACATGATACATGACATTCACACACTGATGGCGGCAGCTGCCATGCAAGGCGCTAACCACGAACCACCAGGAGTGGCTAGGAAGCTGGAATCGAACCTGGAACCCTGAAGTTGCCGGCAGGACCACTCTCACATCTGCATCATTGTCTTGTGACATTAACTTATCCGTAAAGGAAAATTGCATTTGAATTCCATTTCAACAATGCTCTGGTGGAAAACCAAAGTGATATCAAAGAAGTAGTTAGTGAAATAAATAATAATACAGAAATGACAATGAACATTAGATTAGATTTGATTAGATAGTACTTTATTTATTCCGTCAGGAGAGTTCCTTCAGGAAAATCACAATTTTCAGCACAATCCCATTCAAGATCAGACAAACATTACAGGGAGACAGAACAGGATCGCTGACGGGTCTGCCGGCTTCCAGCGCCCCTTACAAAAAACAGATGAGATACGGGTATACAAGGGGGGGGGGGGGATAGAAGATTAAAATAAAATAAAAAATCGGTGTTAGCCTGGGCCCTGGAGAGGGGGTGCAGACTGAGGCCAAGGGAAAAAAACAACAACTCATAGCCATAGTACACATCCCTCTTACATGTGTGTAAGAGGGAAACATCAAACATCAAAGAGCACAGAGGACATTAAAGACATTAAAGCAGCAGATACAAGCAGACACTTCTACATACAGCTATGAATAAAAAGTAAAATAAACATATCCACTGTGGTGGCCTCTGCAGTGTTCCACGCCATCGTCCGCTGGGGTGGACGGAGCATGGCCAGAGACAGAAGCAGACCCAACAAAGCAACCAAGACAGCCGACTCCACTCTTGGCCAGTGTCCAGTCCGCATGGATGAGCGATGATATGTCCAAGGAGACTGAGGTGTCCGACACCTGCTCACACAGTCAAGACACCGCGAAGCCTCTCCGTCCCAGCGCTCAGTGCTAGCTCCACAGTCCTGTCCCCTCATCCGCATCTCCTCCAGTCCCTCCAAACCGACTCCGGTGTGGCAGACACCCAGCAGCTGGTCTCCATGGCCAAAAGGCTCCCGGGAGGCAGATCCAGAAGTCCACAAAAAAAGCACCACAGAGGTCACGAAAGTGACACCTCCTGTCACACAGTCCCAAAGGGTCCCGGACCAAAAGGCAAAAAAATATGATAACACATGAAAACAAGAGGGAAACACAAAAGGATGATACAAGAGCACAGAGCTCCTGCCTACAGCAGCCACTACAGCAGCGCCATCTTGGGAAAAAAATTAATGAAATATTATTACACTACAAATGGTGGAAAACCAAAGTGATATCAAAGAAGTAGTTAGTGAAATAAATAATAATACAGAAATGACAATGAACATTAGATTAGATTTGATTAGATAGTACTTTATTTATTCCGTCAGGAGAGTTCCTTCAGGAAAATTACAATTTTCAGCACAATCCCATTCAAGATCAGACAAACATTACAGGGAGACAGAACAGGATCGCTGACGGGTCTGCCGGCTTCCAGCGCCCCTTGTATACCTGAGATACAGGTATACGGGAGGGGGGGGGGGTGCAGACTGAGGCCAAGGGAAAAAAACAACAACTCATAGCCATAGTACACATCCCTCTTACATGTGTGTAAGAGGGAAACATCAAACATCAAAGAACACATAGGAAATTAAAGACATTAAAGCAGCAGATACAACCAGACACTTCTACATACAGCTATGAATAAAAAGTAAAAGAAACATATCCACTGTGGTGACCTCTGCAGTGTTCCACGTCATCGTCCGCTGGGGTGGAGGGAGCATGGGCAGAGACAGGAGCAGACCCAACAAAGCAACCAAGACAGCCGACTCCACTCTCGGCCAGTGTCCAGTCCGCATGGATGAGCGAGGATACGTCCAAGGTGACTGAGGTGTTCGACACCTGCTCACCCAGCCAAGACACCGCGAAGCCTCTCCGTCCCAGCGTTTAGTGCTAGCTCCGCAGCTCTGTCCCCCTCATCCGCATCTCCCCCAGTCCCTCCAAACCGACTCCGGTGTGGCAGACACCCAGCAGCTGGTCTCCATGGCCAAAAGGCTCCCGGGAGGCAGATCCAGAAGTCCACAAAAAAAGCACCACAGAGGTCACGAAAGTGACACCTCCTGTCACACAGTCCCAAAGGGTCCCAGACCAAAAGGCAAAAAAATATAATAACACATGAAAACAAGAGGGAAACACAAAAGGATGACACAAGAGCACAGAGCTCCTGCCTACAGCAGCCACTACAGCAGCGCCATCTTGGGAAAAAAATTAATGAAATATTATTACACTACAAATGAAGCAATACAAATACCAATAGAAATAGCACTATTGATATTGAATAATAACAATAATTACCTCTATTATCAGCAATATAATTGTTTCAAATGCAACAATACATATATGTAATAACTTGAAATACAAAAGAAAGCAGATAAACGTAGGGGAAGAAAGAGAAGCTAACTCTATTAACCTTGTAGATTGTTATAGTTACAATAGGTTAAGCTTTGTCAGTGTGCCATGTGTTACCCAGTTCTCTTTCGAGAAGGGGTCTCAAACTCAATTTACTGTACCTGGGGGCCACTGGATGCAAAGTCTGGGTGAGGCTGGGCCGCGAGAAAATATATATTTAAAAAAAATGTTTGCATACTCCTCAGCATGTCTAATCGTATAATGACGTTTCAAATTATATCCCTTGTGCACCGCAACTTTCTTTGTGCAAATAAGACAGGTCCGGGTGCCCCTGTGCTCAACAAAGAAATATATTGCATCTCCCACTTTTCCCGGAATTGTCTTTGCTCATCACAATCGTTTCTCTTCACTGCAGGCTTTGAAAAAGACATGTTTGGGGTTGTGGAATATATTTGTATCTCACCGACGCACGGAGGATAATGATATTTGCGCATTGTGCGTGGTTCCCCTTTTCCTCCCTACATAATAGATAATCGCCGGGAAAAGTACTGGGATTGCGAGCGCAAAAAAAGTGTTATCCGAAGTCATTTAGAACTATATTTAATGTTCATCGTTTGAGGTAATGCAAATTAAACAATAAAAAAACACAAATAACGGTTTGTATGGGTCCAGGTTATCGGGGACTGTTATTACTGACGGACAAGTGTCGTGGTGTAACTGCAGCCAGGGACGTAAGAAAACCCTCGTCTCTGTCGCTTCCACTCACTTGCCGCTTTTCCACTAATGCAGAGGTAGGTAACCCAGAATGTTGAAAGAGCCATTTTGGAGCCAAATAACACAACGCTGTCAAGTGGCATTCATATAAAAGTCGCGGGCCGCACTAACATTAAACTTTCATATTAAGGTGAGGGCCGCAAAACAACGGTGTGTCTGAGACCCCCGCCATAGGGCAACAACGTTAATATATGTTTGATGAAACGTGATTATATGTATGATTTTGTTGTATCAAACAATCTACACTACGATTTATAAAAAAGTTTGTGCTATGATTTTGTGCTGATATCATATCGGATAGTTTCAATATCGATACTCCCGGCATCATATGGGAAGTGAACACATTCTAAACCAGGGGTCTCAAACACGCGGCCCAAGGGCCAATTTCGGCCCGCAAGACGTTATTTTGCGGCTCGCACCTTACTGTGAAAATTTTATGTTGTTGCGGCCCGCAAGTTTTATATGAGTGGCGCTTTACAGCGTCATACTTTTATACCCTCGATTTTTTCAGGAGGCTCCCATTGTCAGTGCCCCTCCAAGGATAATCAGTCTCTCAAATTTCACCTCAACAACAATATTACAAGGGCACCCTGGAGGCACTGCCTTAAGCGTCCTCTTCAACCTGTACAAACAGGTGTTAGCTCAGCCACATGTTGTAGTCAGTATTAAAAGACACATTAAGCGACTGCAAGACATACTTGATCAACAGCCACACAGGTCCCACTGAGGGTGGCTGTATAAACAACTTTATCACTGTTAAAAAAAATATGCGCCACACTGTGAACCCACACCAAACAAGAATGAAAAACACATTTCGGTAGAACATCTGTACTGTAACACAACATAAACACAACAGAACAAATACCCAGAATCCCATGCAGCCCTAACTCTTCCGGACTGGAATATACACCATGCCCCCTATTGTAGCACGGAAGAGTTAGGGCTGCATTGGATTCTGGGTATTTGTTCTGTTGTTTTGGATGTTCTCCCAAAATGTGTTTGTCAATCTTGTTTGGTGTGGATTCACAGTGTGGCGCATATTTGTAACAGTGATAAAGTTGTTTATACGGCCACCCTCAGTGTGACCTGTATGGCTTTTGCATAAGTATGTCTTGCAGTCGCCTCCTTGGGTGTGCAGAAACAATGCGTGTATGGCGGAAAAGCGGACAAAACTGCAGTTCGTAGAAAACGCTAACAGAATTGCCATCACGACACGCCCTTACTATTGTTGTTCCGTGTGAAAACCGGTAGAATGAGATTGACAGGAGGGGAACTGATATCCGGGTGTTTCCTAGAAAAATCGCGAGAGTCGATAAGTTTGTTGCTAGGGCGGGAAAGGCATTCAAGGAAGGTGAATTCATTAAAAAGTGCATGTTAGATTTTTTTAAGAAAACTTTTCTTCCAGCCCAGCCTCACTCAGTTTCTGCATTCAGTGACCCCCAGGTAAATTGAGTTTGAGACCCCTGATCTAAACAGTCCATAGTTGGGATTGTGAATGTGAAGGCTTGTTTTTCTACCCCTTTTTGTGATTGACTGGTGACCGGTCGAGGGCGCACCCCACCTTTTCACCAGTGGTAAACTGGGGTAGGCTCCAGCTTGCAGGTGACCATGTCGGACCAAAACAACCTGAGCCCTTGTTTTAGTTGTCAGAATGCTAACATTTCATGTCCTCGTCCAAAATTCAGATTACTGAGGAACTCTTAGCTCAGCGTAGAGGCTCTCGCCTCGCATGCTTGGCGTGTTTGTCCCACCCTTGGCGAGGTCCAGTGTGCACTTTTGCTCTCCCGACACATTCCTCATCGTCATCATCGATATCGTTACCTGCACTCTCCGACCATTCCTGGATGAACTCCCGGGTCTCATCCCTCCTTGTTCCACTCGCTTCCCATGCACACTCCGGAGTTTTTGTTCCCCTTCCAAAAACGGTCTTGTTCCTGCGCAGCTATTTTGAAGATACGAGCATGTTTCCTAAAACGGTGTTCTCCCAAAACGCCGCTTGCCAGTGATGGATACTCCTTCCGTGTCGTTCCCACGTCTGCACACATGTTGCTCTTCCTCAAAATAAAATGAGATCCAGCATCAATTTCAGTCGAATGTTGCCAGGAAATGTTGAAAATGCAACATATCATTTTTGATTTTCCTGCGGGAACTCTCCTGAAGGAATAAATAAAGTACTATCAATCCAACTCGGTCCTTCATCTGTCTGACTGTTTGGAATTGAATTTAAGCACGGCTAAACAATAGAATAAAATAGACAGATTTTGGAACTTTCCTTATTCTAGTTTGCTGACGCTAACCTTAAGTTAAAGGTACTGAAAACAACAAAGATATTCATGTTTAAAAGCTAAATAAGACTATTAAGTCCTAGAACCATACTTGCCAACCCTGTCGATTTTTCCAGGAGAATCCCGAATTTCAGTGCCCCTCCCGAAAACACCCCGGGGCAACCATTTTCCGAAATTTCTCCCGATTTCCACCCGGAAAACAATATTGGGGGCGTGCCTTTAAGGCACTGCCTTTAGCGTCCTCTACAACCTGAAAAGGAGACTATTATATATGTCTCCGTTATCAATAGATTTAGCTATAACCCATAAAGTTAGAGCTATTTCTCAGCGTGTGTTTATTCCAGCCGGCACGTTAATATACTGACATGCAACATCCGGATTCCCATCATGCATTGCTTCAAAACCACGGCAAGTAGTAATGTCCAAAAACATAACAGAGACGAAGCAGAAGAATGAAGAAGAGACATAGCGACAATGAGATAAAAAGAAGTACACTTGCAAGTTCCGAAATGATTGGAAAAAAATTATTTCAGTTCATCCAAGACAGCTCAAAGGGGGAGGGGTATGCGGCCTGCAAACTTTGTGGATCAGACTTCTCCATTGAACACGGTGGCCAAACGGATACACTCATTCATGAACGGTATATCTATGTATATATATATATATATATATATATATATATATATATATATATATATATATATATATATATATATATATATATATATGGGAATAAGCGGTAGAAAATGGATGGATGGATGGATGATTTAATTGAGGGAACTCCTCATGAAACAGTTCTGTAGAGAGGAAGTAGTCTTGCAATTTTTTCCCACACACACACACACATATATATATATATATATATATATATATATATATATATATACACACACACATACATATATATATATGTATATATATACACACACACACATACATATATATATACACACACATACATATATATATATATACACACACAGTATATATATATATATATATATATATATATATATATATATATATATATATATATATATATATATATATATATATATATATATATATGTAAAATACTTGAAAATATATACACCCACCGCTACCCAACCCCCATCTCCAGCAAATCAATAACATCAACAAAGCTCACCTCTGTGCATTCACACACAGCACAAAACATTTGGTGGACAAAATGAGACAAAGAAGGAGTGGCTTAGAAACTGGCAGTGTACCTGGACAAGTCGCCTCCTCATCGCAGGGCCAACACAGATGATTATTATTATTATTTTTATCATCAATGTTATTAATAATGATGACAGTTAAATAACTAAAGAATAACTTACCACTGCATCTAAAATCCTCATATTCGTCATATAAAACATGCTGTTAGCCTGTGAAAGTTAGTATAAACTATAAAACACTGTACACAGCTGATATTGGTAAGGTTAGCAATGATGCTTAATGCTAACAAACCCCACAATTACACTCATCAACAACATAGGTGACTCAAAGTTGTTATGGAGGTGAAGTGAATTATATTTATATAGCGCTTTTCTCTAGCGACTCAAAGCACTTTACATAGTGAAACCCAATATCTACAGTATGGGTGGCACTTGGAGCAGGTGGGTAAAGTGTCTTGCCCAAGGACACAGCAGCAGTGACTAGGATAGCGGAAGCGGGGATCGAACCTGCAACCCTCAAGTTGCTGGCACGGCCGCTCTACCAACCGAGCTATGCCGCCCCCTATGGCGATGAAACCATTCTTATTTTAGGGTAACATTTCAATAGACGAACTAAAGCTGCACGCTCAGAACTTGATGCTCAGAGTGTCATGATTCTACATCTAATTGTCGTTTTTTTGCAACTTACTTCAACTTCTTTCTTTCCCAGGTTATGGCAATCTTGGAGCTGGCGGTCTTGGAGCGGGTGGTTATGGGACCGGAGCCCTAGGTGGCGGTGAGTACATAATAATTAGTGTCTGATTTATTTGAACTCAAACACAGATATTAACTTTAGTGCTCTCTTTCCAAGCAGGCGGTTATGGAGGATACGGTGCAGGCCCAGGTGGGATCTTCCCAGGTGCTGGACAGAAGGCTGGAAAACGAGGTATCGTTGGGGGCAATGGCTGGGTTTGAATCAGGGGTGTCAAACTCATTTTAGCTCTGGGGCCGCATGGAGGAAAATCTGTGCTCACGTGGGCCGGACTATTAAAATCATGGCAATAAAATTAAAAAATAAACACAACTTCAGATGGTTTTCTATGTCTTACTTTGGCCAAAAATAGAACAAACACATTCTGAAAATATTACAATAAAAATATAGAAAAAAATACCGGCAGCGGTTAAGTTTAGATCCATGAAGGAAAGAAGAAAGGGAATGTGTCAGGTTCAAACACTGATGACATCTATTAAACAAGACAAGAAGCAAGGAATTAAACGGACAGAATTCAATTTAGCTCAATTGAGTAGAAAGGCGTATATACCCTTATACAGTGTCGTCCCACGCTCTGAAGAAAGATTGTACGGCTCCTCTTTTATTTGGACTTTCCCTGATTACATGGCAACAGCTGCTTCTAAGGGAGGGGAGGTCGTAAACAGCCATCGCCTTTGGTAGCAAAACAGTTCAAAGAAAAGGTCGTAAACAGTTCAAAGAAAAGGTGCCTGGAGGGGAATCAGGTCCTGCTTCCTCTCCGCTTTGTTGATCTCGGGTCAAGATAATAATAATAATAATAATAATGGATTAGATTTATATCGCGCTTTTCTATTGTTAGATACTCAAAGTGCTCACAGAGAAGTGAGAACCCATCATTCATTCACACCTGGGGTAAACTGACGGAAGTGTGACCACCACCATTCATTCATTCATCATTCATTCACCAGTGTGAGCGGCACCGGGGGCAAAGGGTGAAGTGCCCTGCCCAAGGACAATACAGCAGCAATTTGGATGTCAATAGGTGGGAAGCGAACCTGCAACCCTCAGGTTTCTGGCACGGCCGCTCTACCCACTACGCCATGCCGATAAAATCTTCCTGTGGATTACAATACATCGAAGAAACCGACACCCTCATGTCGCTCCCCATCCTACACAGTGGAGTTTTAAAAGCCTTTTGCTTGGTAGGATCTAAGACAGCTTGTGTCCTCTGGCCGGGCGAGCTGAACTCAATGTAACACAAAGTTTGGTGA
>NC_084623.1:51418876-51498876 GCF_033978795.1 Nerophis ophidion
GAATAAAGCTTCGAACGCGCACAAAAATAAATGATGGCGTCTTTCGCCGTGGCCAAACTCCCCCTGCTAGTCAGGCCGGCGGTTCAATTCCCGAATGAAATGGAGCGTTTGATGATGCACTGCTGATGACGTTCATAATGGCTGCTTCTCAGAGTCGCATTAAAAGTCAGACATGTTCATGAAAGGCGATGAGAGGGTCTGAAGGCCAGATTAGGTGCGCTCACATTCGACTACTGACTCCTGAGTCACGTCATGAAACCTGTTTGAGTTCCAGACCTGCATTACAGTGGCCTCTAGTGGTCATGATTGGAACTGGCATTCCTTTAAGGGAGCGTCTGTTTTCTGTATTTTTTTTAGGTTAACAGCAAGGGCCCTATTGTTTTTTTTCTTCTATATTTTCCGACACCTCTTAACATGCAGGGAAAGGCTCCACATATAGCAGGCGCGTCAAGTATGGCAAAAAATGTAGTATTTTTGGGGGTCCCCAAAATGAAATGTCAAAAATTTGCTTGCCAGCGTCACCTTTAAAGAAAATAAATCAGCCCCTCCCACCAGTTTCGCGTATTGACTAGAAAATCACAGGGGATGTCTATCATGACGGCACGCACATAAAAGTCTCAAGAACCCATACCTGAAAACAAACAGGAAGTCGACCATCTTGGGTTTTGTCTTCCATTTTTTTGGCGAAACAAAATGGGTCGTAGTTTAACCATTTCCTCATAGGGACTTTGGCCAAATGAGTCGTGGTTAAAATGACATCCATCCATCTTCTTCCGCTTATCCGAGGTCGGGTCGCGGGGCAGCAGCCTAAGCAAGGAAGCGGTGGCTTCCCTGTCCCCTGCCACTTCATCCAACTCCTCCCGGGGGATCCTGAGGCATTCCCTGGCCAGCGGGGAAAGATAGTCTTCCCAACATATCTTGGGTCTTCCCCTATTGGACGTGCCCCGAAACACCTCCATAGGGAGGCCTTCAGGTGGCTTCCTGAATAGATGCCCGAACCACCTCATCTGGCTCCTCTAGATGTGGAGGAGCAGCGGCTTTACTTTGAGTTCCTCCTAGAGACAGAGCTTCTCACCCTATCTCTAAGGGAGAGCCCCGCCACCCGGTGGAGGAAACTCATTTCGGTCGCTTGTACCCGTGATCTTGTCTTTTCGGTCATAACCCAAAGCTCATGACCATAGGTGAAGATGGGAACGTAGATCGACTGGTAAATTGAGAGCTTTACCTTCCGGCTCAGCTCCTTCTTCACCACAATGGATCGAGACAGCGTCCGCATTACTGAAGACGCCTGTCGACCTCACAATCCACTCTTCCCTCACTCGTGAGGTACTTGAACTCCTCCACCTGGGGCAAGATCTCCTCCCCAACCCGGAGAAGGCACTCCACCCTTTTCCGGGCGAGAACCATGGACTCAAACTCAGAGGTGCTGAGTCTCATCCCAGTTGCTTCACACTCTGCTGCGAACCGATCCAGTGAGAGCTGAATATCTCGGCCAGATCAAGCCATCAGGACCACATCATCTGCAAAAAGCAGAGACCTAACCGGAACCCCTCAACGCCTTGACTGCGCCTAGAAATTCTGTCCATAAAAGTTATGAACAGAATCGGTGACAAAGGGCAGCCTTGGCGGAGTCCAACCCTCACTGGAAACGTGTCCGACTTACTGCCGGCAATGCGGACTAAGCTCTGGCACTGATCGTACAGGGATCGGACCGCCACAATAAGACAGTCCGTTACCCCATACTCTCTGAGCACTCCCCACAGGACTTCCCGAGGGACACGGTCGAATGCCTTCTCCAAGTCCACAAAGCACATGTAGACTGGTTGGGCAAACTCCCATGCACCCTCAAGGACCCTGCCCAGAGTATAGAGCTGGTCCACAGTTCCATGACCAGGACAAAAACCACACTGTTCCTCCTGAATCCGAGGTTTGACTATCCGACGTAGCCTCCTCTCCAGTACACCTGAATAGACCTTACCGGGAAGGCGGAAATAACAGATAGGTGATGATAAATTGCGAGCACATTTTTCCAGCTCCCTGAGGTGTGGCCGTGGTATGGCGCCAAACTTTGCTCGAACGGTTTTTGGCCATTTTTGGCCGTAGTTTACCAAACTCCTCCTAGTTACTTTGAGTCACAGTTAAAATGACAAAAACTGCACACATAGGGGCTGATAAATTGCGGACAAATTCGGCCTACGCCATAAGATGTGAGTTTGTTATAGTGGCAAACATGGTTTTGATGATTTGCCACAAAATGTTGATAGAATACACTAGTACAAAAAATAACTACATTTCCAAAATGTGGATCGTGAGATCGACAGGCGGATCGGTGCGGCGTCTTCAGTAATGCGGACGTTGTACCGATCTGTTGTGGTGAAGAAGGAGCTGAGCCGGAAGGCAAAGCTCTCAATTTACCGGTCGATCTACGTTCCCATCCTCACCTATGGTCATGAGCTTTGGGTCATGACCGAAAGGATAAGATCACGGGTACAAGCGGCCCAAATGAGTTTCCTCTCCCTTAGAGATAGGGTGAGAAGCTCTGCCATCCGGGAGGAACTCAAAGTAAATCCGCTGCTCCTCCACATCGAGAGGAGCCAGATGAGGTGGTTCGGGCATCTGGTCAGGATGCCACCCGAACGCCTCCCGAGGGAGGTGTTTAGGGCACGTCCAACCGGTAGGAGGCCACGGGGAAGACCCAGGACACGTTGGGAAGACTATGTCTCCCGGCTGGCCTGGGAACGCCTCGGGATCCCCCGGGAAGAGCTAGACGAAGTGGCTGGGGAGAGGGAAGACTGGGCTTCCCTGCTTAGGCTGCTGCCCCCGCGACCCGACCTCGGATAAGCGGAAGAAGATGGATGGATGGATGGATGGATTTCCAAAATGTGTTTATCAAAGTAAAAACCAAAACATGTCTTTACTTATTTTAATGGAACTGATATAATGATTTGAAAGGACTTTGACTATACGTCATTGTGTTGTGTTCTTCCACAGGAGCAGGCACCGGAACTCTCCCCGGCGGAGGTAAAACTTTGTGTATTGCTTTGTTTTCATGAAGTTACAATCGTAACTGGTCCAGTTTCAACATGGCGTCCTTGTACCCAGGACCTGGTCAGACGGGTGTTCCAGGAGGGGCTGGCGCTGGATTCGGAAAGCAAGCCTCCAAACTACCAGGTTCTGTAGTATATTATTCAATATAAAATAGATATTATATGGCAAATACGGGTGTCCCGATACCATAGTGATATCACTTACCAGTCCAATATCAGCAATAAAACCAGTATGGGAATATATTGGATTGCCAGGTAACATCTAGATGTCCTCAAGTAGGCACACAAAGATGGAATAGTTTCTATTTATAAGTAATTTACAAAAAGGTAAACATGCTAGGTTATAAGCTTCTAGGTGTCAGAGTTGGTTTGTGACGAACCCCAAGATGCAGAGATGGAGGCAGGCATGGAGTGAGAAAACATGATTTAATTTAAATACAAAGACAAAAACAAACAAAAAGTACAAACAAAAAGCGCGCACGTGGGCGGATAACAAACAAAGTGAATTATATTTATATAGCGCTTTACTCTAGTGACTCAAAGCGCTTTACATAGTGAAACCCAATATCTAAATTACATTTAAACCAGTGTGGGTGGCACTGGGAGCAGGTGGATAAAGTGTCTTGCCCAAGGACACAACGGCAGTGACTAGGATGGCGGAAGCGGGAATCGAACCTGCAACCCTCAAGTTGCTGGCACGGCCGCTCTACCAACCGAGCTATACCGCCCGGTTGGCTTAGTGTGGAAGCAACCAGGTATCGAGCAGGAAACAGAAGTTGTACATCCATCCATCCATTTTCTACCGCTTATTCCCTTTCGGGGTCGCTGGCGCCTATCTCAGCTACAATCGGGCGGAAGGCAGGGTACACCCTGGACAAGTCGCCACCTCATCGCAGGGCCAACACAGATAGACAGACAACATTCACACTCACATTCACACACTAGGGCCAATTTAGTGTTGCCAATCAACCTATCCCCAGGTGCATGTCTTTGGAAGTGGGAGGAAGCCGGAGTACCCGGAGGGAACCCACGCATTCACGGGGAGAACATGCAAACTCCGCACAGAAAGATCCCGAGCCTGGATTTGAACCCAGGACTGCAGGAACTTCGTATTGTGAGGCAGACGCAATAGCCCCTCTGCCACCGTGAAGCCCCAGAAGTTGTACATGTAATATATAAACAAACTTGGAAGCAGGGAACAAAAAAACAGTAAGCTACAAACGTCTAACGAAATATAGCTTACTGCTACGCTGCAAAGATACGACACGACGTGACAAGAAGTGACATCGACAATAATCCAGCGCTGACTGCTGGAACGAAGCAGGTAAAATAGGAGCGGGCTGATTGACACCAGGTGTGGCCAGGTGCCAGGTTTTCCCCTCAGCTGCGCACAGGGGGAAAAACAGGAAACAGACAAAATAAGAGCGCTGACAGGAACTAAAAACAGGAAATATTAAACACACACAGAGGAAAAACTAAAACACAAACAATCTGTCAGTGGCAAGCCTGACACTAGGAGCTAGCAGCTACGCAACAGCTAAACACGCAAGCTAAACGATCCAAATGATGAGAATCAGGTGCCCTAATCACTTGGCCCGGTGTATAAAATCAAGCACTTAGGCATGGAGACTGTTTCTACAAACAGTTGCGAAAGAATGGGCCGCTTTCAGTGATTTCCAGCGTGGAACTGTCATAGGATGCCACCTGTGCAACAGATCCAGTCATGAAATTTCCTCGCTCATCAATATTCAAAAATTCAACTGTATTATCGCTAGATATATAGTACTTTACTGATTCCTTCAGGAGAGTTCCTTCAGGAAAATTGTAAGAAAAGTGAAGAGTTTTGGGAACAACAGCAACTCAGCCACCAAGTGGTAGGCCAGGTAAACTGATAGAGAGGGGTCAGCGGATGCTGAAGCGCATAGTGCAAAGACTTTCTGCACAGTCCGTTGCTACAGAGCTCCAAATGTCATGTGACCTTCCAATCAACCCACGTACAGTACGCAGAGAGCTTCATGGAATGGGTTTCCATGGCCGAGCAGCTGCATCTAAACCAAACATCACCAAGTCCAATGCAGTGTTCTCTAGACTGATGAGTAGCGTTTTTCCATCTGGCAATCTGATGGACATGTCTGGGTTTGGAGGTTGCCGGGAGAACGCTAAATTTCGGACTGCATTGTGCCGAGTGTGAAATTTGGTGGAGGAGGAATTATGGTGTGGGTTTTTTTTTTTTCAGGAGTTGGGCTTGGCCCCTTTAGTTCCAGGGAAACAAACTATGAATGCTCCAGGATACCAAAACATTTTGGACAATTCCATGGGATGGCACTTCAACTTGGCTTCACGGTGGCAGAGGGGTTGGTGCGTCTGCCTCACAATACGAAGTTCCTGCAGTCCTGGGTTCAAATCCAGGCTCGGGATCTTTCTGTGTGGAGTTTGCATGTTCTCCCCGTGAATGCGTGGGTTCCCTCCGGGTACTCCGGCTTCCTCCCACTTCCAAAGACATGCACCTGGGGATAGGTTGATTGGCAACACTAAAATTGGCCCTAGTGTTTGAATGTCAATCAATCAATCAATGTTTATTCATATAGCCCCAAATCACAAATGTCTCAAAGGACTGCACAAATCATTACGACTACAACATCCTCGGAAGAACCCACAAAAGGGCAAGGAAAACTCACACCCAGTGGGCAGGGAGAATTCACATCCAGTGGGACGCCAGTGACAATGCTGACTATGAGAAACCTTGGAGAGGACCTCAGATGTGGGAACCCCCCCCCCCCTCTAGGGGACCGAAAGCAATGGATGTCGAGCGGGTCTAACACGATACTGTGAAAGTTCAATCCATAGTGGCTCCAACACAGCCACGAGAGTTCAGTTCAAGCGGATCCAAGACAGCAGCGAGAGTCCCGTCCACAGGAGACCATCTCAAGCGGAGGCAGATCAGCAGCGTAGAGATGTCCCCAACCGATACAGGCGAGCGGTCCATCCTGGGTCTCGACTCTGGACAGCCAGTACTTCATCCATGGTCATCGGACCGGACCCCTCCACAAGGGAGGGGGGGACATAGGAGAAAGAAAAGAAGCGGCAGATCAACTGGTCTAAAAAGGAGGTCTATTTAAAGGCTAGAGTATACAGATGAGTTTTAAGGTGAGACTTAAATGCTTCTACTGAGGTGGCATCTCGAACTGTTACCGGGAGGGCATTCCAGAGTACTGGACCCTGAACGGAAAACGCTCTATATCCCGCAGACTTTTTTTGGGCTTTAAGCCGGAGTCTTTTGAACACAGATTTCTTGCCGGGACATACGGTACAATACAATCGGCAAGATAGGATGGAGCTAGACCGTGTAGTATTTTATACGTAAGTAGTAAAACCTTAAAGTCACATCTTAAGTGCACAGGAAGCCAGTACAGGCGTAATGTGATCAAACTTTCTTGTTCTTGTCAAAAGTCTAGCAGCCACATTTTGTACCAACTGTAATCTTTTAATGCGAGACATGGGGAGACCCGAAAATAATACGTTACAGTAATCGAGACGAGACGTAACAAACGCATGGATAATGATCTCGGCGTCTTTAGTGGACAAAATGGAGCGAATTTTAGCGATATTACGGAGATGAAAGAAGGCCGTTTTAGTAACGCTTTTAATGTGTGACTCAAAGGAGAGAGTTGGGTCGAAGATAATATCCAGATTTTTTACAGAGTCACCTAGTTTTATTATTTGGTTGTCAAATGTTAAAGTTGCATTATTAAATAGAGGTCGGTGTCTAGCAGGACCGATAATCAGCATTTCCGTTTTTTTGGCATTAAGTTGCAAAAAGTTAGCGGACATCCACTGTTTAATTTCATTAAGACACACTTCCAACTGACTACAGTCCGGCGTGTTGGTCAGCTTTAGTGATTGTGAATGTTGTCTGTCTATCTGTGTTGGCCTTGCGATGAGGTGGCGACTTGTCCAGGGTGTACCCCGCCTTCCGCCCGATTGTAGCTGAGATAGGCGCCGGCGGCCCCCGCAACCCCAAAAAAAGGGAATAAGCGGTAGAAAATGCATGGATGGATGGGCACTTCAACTTCATTAGTCAGTAAAGGCAGGTGGCCAAATACTTTTGGCAATATAGTGAAGAAATATTGCAGTCTAAAACAGCACATTTATCAATAAAAACAAGCATCAAATAATCCCATGTTGATATCACTTACCAGTCCAATATCAGTAACAAAACAAGTATGGGAATATATTGGATTGCCAGGTAACATCTAGATGTCCTCAAGTAAGCACACAAAGATGGAATAGTTTCTATTTATAAGTAATTTACAAAAAGGTAAACATGCTAGGTTATAAGCTTCTAGGTGTCAGAGGTGGTTTGTGACGAACCCCAAGATGCAGAGATGGAGGCTGGCATGGAGTGAGAAAACATGATTTAATTTAAATACTAAGACAAAAACAAACAAAAAGTACAAACAAAAAGCGCGCACGTGGGCGGATAACATACAAAGTGAATTATATTTATATAGCGCTTTACTCTAGTGACTCAAAGCGCTTTACATAGTGAAACCCAATATTTAAGTTACATTTAAACCAGTGTGGGTGGCACTGGGAGCAGGTGGGTAAAGTGTCTTGCCCAAGGACACAACGGCAGTGACTAGGATGGCAGAAGCGGGAATCGAACCTGCAACCCTCAAGTTGCTGGCACGGCCACTCTACCAACCGAGCTATGCCGCCCCGTGGTTAATAATTATAAGGTTAATCTTTTTTTTTTATGCCTACTATCATTGTGTTTGACTCATTTCACCAGAATTTGTTGGAAGTGTAGTTTGAATCCATACTGTTCCTGTAATATGGTGTTTGCTGTGTGGCAGGTGTGGGTGTGCCTGGGCTTTACCAAGGTGGACTGGTCCCAGGGAATGGTGGGTGACTCTCACTGGGTGTCTCCTACCCCGAACTAACGATTTATTTCCAATCTGCTCATTCAGGCTTTGGTAGTCGAGGAGTTCTACCAGGCGTCGCCACAGGCACCGGCCTCAGTCAGAAATCACGTAAGCGTTTTTCTCTCGGCTGTCTTTGAATCCGAGGAATCGGATTGTGCCGACTTAATCCTTATTAGAAACAAGAAGTCAAAGTTTTGTTTTTTTTTGCATTCTAACATGTAAAAATCGGCTTGTTCTAGGTCAGGGGTCACCAACCTTTTTGAAACCAAGAGCTACTTCTTGGGTACTGATTAATGCGAAGGGCTACCAGTTTGATACACACTTAAATACATTGCCAGAGATAGCCAAATTACTCAATTTACCTTTAATAAATAAATCCATATATATATAAAAAAAAATTGGGTATTTCTGTCTGTCATTCCGTCGTACTTTTTTTTTCCTTTTACGGAAGGTTTTTTGTATAGAATAAATGATGAAAAAAACACTTAATTGAATGGCATAAAAGAGGAGAAAACACGAAAAAAATTCTAATTAATTTTTCTTAAAATTCAAAATTCAACCGAAAAAAATGGAGAGAAAAACTAGCTAATTCGAATCTTTTTGAAAAAATTTAAAAAATAATTATTGGAACATCATTAGTAATTTTTCCTGATAAAGATTAATTTTAAAATTTTGATGACATGTTTTAAATAGGTTAAAATCCAATCTGCACTTTGTTAGAATATATAACAAATTGGGCCAAGCTATATTTCTAACAAAGACAAATCAATATTTCTTCTAGATTTTCCTGAACCAAAATTTTAAAATAAATTCAAAAGACTTTGAAATACGATTTAAATGTGATTGTACAGATTTTCTAGATTTGCCAGAATATTTTTTTATTTTAATCATAATAAGTTTGAAGAAGTATTTCACAAATATTTTTCGTCGAAAAAACAGTAGCTAAAATGAAGAATTGAATTAAAATGTATTTATTATTCTTTACAATAAAAAAAATAAAAAAATACTTTGAACATTGATTTAAATTGTCAGGAAAGAAGAGGAAGGAATTAAAAAGGTAAAAATGTAATGTGTTTAAAAATCCTAAAATCATTTTCAAGGTCGTATTTTTTCTCTAAAATTGTCTTTCTGAAAGTTATAAGAAGCAAAGTAAAACATTTTATTAATTTATTTAAACAAGTAAAGACCAAGTCTTTAAAATATTTTCTTGGATTTTCAAAATCTATTTGAGTTTTGTCTCTCTTAGAATTAAAAATGTCGAGCAAAGCATGACCAGCTTGCTAGTAAATAAATAAAATTTAAAAAATAGAGGCAGCTCACTGGTAAGTGCTGCTATTTGAGCTATTTTTAGAACAGGCCAGCGGACGACTCATCTGGTCCTTACGGGCGACCTGGTGCCCACGGGCACCGCGTTGGTGACCCCTGTTCTAGGTGGTTAGCAATGCAGCTAGTAGAAGCAATCAATTCCACCTTAGACTGACCATACATCCTCTTTTCCCTGGACATGTCCTCTTTAGTGGGACTGTCCGGGGTGTCCGGGCGGGGTTTCTTAAATGCCTCAAATGTCCGGCGTTTTGTGTCAAGGTTGCGTGTATTTTCAACGTACGTACAGGGTTAAGAGGGATTAAAAACAAAACAAAAAGTGAAGGTGTGCACATGTAGCAACATTCGTGAGGAAGGGGGCAGAGACAGAGAGAACGGGGTAGTGAATTTATTATCAATCAAGGCATACTTGGTCAGCAGCCATACAGGTCACACTGAGGGTTGCCATGTAAAAAACTTTAACACCGTTACAAATATGCGCCACACTGTGAACCCACACCGAACAAGAATGACAAACACATTTCGGGAGAACATCCGCACCGTAACACAACATAAACACAACAAAACAGATACCCAGAACCCCTTGCAACATTAACTCTTCCGGGATGCTACACCACCACCACCACCTCAACCCTGATTATGTCACATCAAATATTCCACTTTGAAAAATATTTTTGGTGGAAGATTTTGCATATTTTGTCTGTTTGCCATTAAAAAAAAACATAGTTTTGTTTGACAGAATAGGGCGGAAAACATCCATCCATCCATTTCTACCGCTTGTCCGTTTTGGGGTCACGGGGGGGTCGCTGGAGCCTATCTCAACTGCATTCGGGCGGAAGGCGGGGTACACCCTGGACAAGCCGCCACATCATCGCAGGGCCAACACTTGATTTTTCTCTCTCCAACTCCAACAACCTGTCTCGGATCCGACTGCTGCTAATAAGGGCGACGGGTGATTAGATAACCGGTCCCAGCTGGGCAATCTACTCACCTGCCGCCGGCTTCGAGGCCGGTCCTTACACCCCCCCGCAGACCACGCCCCCCTCCACAATGTAATAATCACTTATTCTTCTGTTGTTCGGATACTATACATTAGTTTTGGATGATACCACAAGTGTAGGTATCAATCCGATACCATGTCATTACAGGATCAAACATTGGTCATATTCAACCAGCAATGACACAACGGTACTTTTTAGAGGCGGTATAGTACCCAATATGATTCATTAGTATCGCGGTACTATACCAATACTGGTATACCGTACAATCCTAGTAGGAATCATTAATTATGAATGTAATATTTTCATAGAGCATTACAAAAAAACGATTTACAACCATCTATTTAAGTTTTTTTTATGAGAGCCTTTTAGACATGAAATAACAGCCTCTGTCACCTTTACGATCTTTTAATCCGATAAAGTTATGCCTGCTGAGGCTGAGCCAATCAGTGGCCACGATACAGAACAGTAAATCCAAATGCTGCCATGTTTCCCTTTGACTCATTTCTAGTCCAGTCGCCAGCTGGGTGGGCAATTGCCGAACTGTCTCTGCAAGTCCTCAAAAAGTCCGAATCGGTTTCTCCTTTTTCATTTAGAAGAGTCGTTCGAAAGACTCGATTCATTTGCGATCTCAGGAAGGCATAGATGGAATTAGAAATACAAATTTAAGCTCAGAAGTAAGTCAGTTTGATTTAGAGAGGTGATTATTTTTTATAATCTATGTGTTTGTGTGTGTGGACTTGATGTGATTTTTTGTTGTTGTTTTTTGCTTCTGCAGTTGGAGGCGCTGGACAGGGCGGTGCAGGAACAGGTCAGATGTTCTTCATTCTAGGGATGTTACCATTATAATGATGAAGCTTGGAAAAATTCCCAATGGTTTGATTGAGTGATTGATATTCCGTACAGTTGACCACTAAATGGTAACACCCGAATAAGTTCTTCAACTTCTCTTAAGTCGGGGTCCACGTTTATCAATTCATGGTAGATGAATTGATCATCCGTGTCCAGGCATGGGGTCGAGGATCAAAGGAGGCAGTCTAGATGCGGGGCAACGTAAAAGAAAACAATGCGGGCACAGGGGAGAAAGAAAACAGGTGACAAATCAAAGCACAGAGAGGAAACAAGGAGAGAGAGCATACGGTTCACCATCAAGAAACTAAGTTCCCGCCTTGATCCTTGGGTCTACTGGTCCTTTATACAGCTCCCTCTCATCAGCACCAGGTGCGCTGATTGCTGATCGCTCACAGCCTTGCCGGCATGTGGGCGAGGCGCGACAAACAGGGCGCAAAGATGGCCGTGACAACTTTTTGAACACATTCAACAATACTGTGATGATAATTATAATCGTGATCATTTTGGTCACGATAACTGATAAGATTACTACATCCCTACTGCATTTACAAAGCATGCACAGTACTTTATTTTATGACTTTACAAATATATATTCTAACTGTATTCAAACATACAGAATTTTTTTGTTTTTTCCTTGATCAGGCTACGGTGGACAAATGCAGCCCGGAGTGTTCCATGGATACCCTCTCAAATCGCCCAAAACACAAGGTGGGAATCTCATTTTATAGAAATGCATTCATGAGGAATGCAATTATTGAATTGAATTGAATTATATTTATATAGCGCTTTTTCTCTAGTGACTCAAAGCGCTTTACATAGTGAAACCCAATATCTAAGTTGCATTCAAACCAGTGTGGGTGGCACTGGGAGCATGTGGGTAAAGTGTCTTGCCCAAGGACACAACGGCAGTGACTAGGATGGCGGAAGCGGGAATCGAACCTGCAACCCTCAAGTTGCTGGCACGGCCGCTCTACCAACCGAGCTAAACCGCCCCATAAATAATGATTTGTAATTGCGAAGTTGCAATAAGAAACATATGTTTAATATACCCTAAGTTTTTTTGTTAAAATAAAGCCAATAATGCCATTTTTTTGTGGTACCCTTTATATAGAAAAGTATTGAGAAGTATCGAAATACAGTATGGTACCGGTACCAAAATATTGGTATTGGGAGAACACTACTCAACAATAATAATAAACAATTTCATCAAATAATTGGTAAAAACACATTAAACCTTTTAAGATACTTTGTTTCTTCCTCCTATTCTTATTGGTCCATTTTGTCATGTGCAGTACGCCGTAATTAAGATGAAAAAAAAGACAATATAGGACAGTAAAATATCGTGTTTATGGTTCAGGATGTGTTTTGTCTTTCCTAAAAGTCTAAACATTTCTGCTATTTTGCCACACTGATAGTTCCCAGCACAGCTCGTGGTCTAAAATAAATAATCTGGGACCCAAAACTGACCCCTGCGGAACTCCTTTCTCTGTCCTCAGGTGGCTACGGAGCAAAACCTGGAGGTGGCAAACTTCCCTTTGGTACGAATGATTCATTTATGTAAAAAAAAAATCTTCAGCGTTTATACATCAACCGGGCGTTTATGACGATGTCGTCTTGCAACGTTTCAGGCTACGGGGGTTTTGGCAATCAAGGAGCTGGGCTCCCAGGTGGTAAAGGTGGCCCCGGGTCCAGGCCTGGATACCCTGTCGGAACTGGTATTTGGATTTGTTCACGTAGAGCAGGGGTGCCCACACTTTTTCTGCAGGCGAGCTACTTTTCAATTGACCAACTCGAGGGGATCTACCTCATTTATATATATCTTTTATATTTATTTATTTATAAAAGAGACATTTTTGTAAACAAGTTAAATGTGTTTAATGATAATACAAGCATGTGTAACACATATAGATGTCTTTCTTTCACGAAGACAAGAATATAAGTTGGTGTATTACCTGATTCTGATGACTTGCATTGATCGGAATCAGACAGTAATGATGATAACGCCCACATTTTCGAATGGAGGAGAAAAAAAGTTGTCCTTTCTGTACAATACCACATGAAAGTGGTTGGTTTTTGGCATCTAATTCATCCGGCTTCCATACACTTTACAAGAAAAACATTGGCGGCAAATTCCGTAGCTTGCTTGATTGACATTCACGGCACCCGAGGGTCTTGTGAGATGACGCTGGCTGCTGCCAGTTCATTATTATGAAAAAAATGACAGAGAGGAAGGCGAGAAACGCTTTTTATTTCAATAGACTTTCGCGCCGTCCCTTCCGTCAAAACTCTAAAGGCCGACTGCACATTTCCTATCGTCACAACAAAAGCCCTGCTTCATGCTGCCTGCGCTAACAAAATAAGAGTCTCGGAAAGCTGGCGTGCACAAGTGATGTGCACGCCAGCTTTCTGAAGGATCGCTTGTGCATGCCAGTTTTCCGAGACTCTGTATTTAGTTAGCGCAGGCAGCATGAAGCAGGGCTTTTATTGTGAAGATAGGAAATGTGCAGTCGGCCTTTAGAGTTTTGACGGAAGGTACGGCGCGAGAGTCTGTTGAAATAAAAAGTGTTTCTCGCCTTCCTCTCGGTCATTTTTTAATAATAATTATCTTGCAGCAGCCAGCGTCATCTCACAAGACCCTCCGGTACCGTGAATGTCATTTAAGTGACGTCTTGGTGAAGATTGATGATCATTAATTTTTAGGTCTATTTTTTGTAAAAGCCTGGCTGGAGATCGACTGACACACCCCCCGCGGTCGACTGGTAGCTCGCGATCGACGTAATGGGCACCCCTGACGTAGAGCAATAGAAAAGCTGAAAAGAATGTCGTAACAAGTGTTTTGTTTCCATGTCAGGAGTTGGTACTGGCGCCATCTCACCTGCACAGGCTAAATCTGCCAAATATGGTAACTTTTACTCTTTAATTGCACCCATCTAGAAGTTGGTGTTAAGTCTGACTTTACCGTGCTTTAAGGTGCTGGGGGTCTCGGAGCTGTCGCCGGTGGTTATGGTGGTGCTGGGGGCGCAGGTGGACTATATCCAGGGCAAATACCAGGAGGTATCACGTCGGAGACTGAAATGATGACAGTATTTAAAAGCACCTGCCAAGGTTTATGTTTCATGTTTTCTATGTACTGCATTTTTATTTCAGCAGCGGGCTATGGAGCAGGAGCCAAGGCTGCCAAATATGGCAAGTAAAGTTCAAAGTCCTCTACTTGTTTTATTCTTATTATGAAAACGTTACAAGTACATCCTCAGATTTTTAGATTGTATTGACATATTGTAAATCAGAGGACCCAAAAAAACTCACTCAACCCTCAGAAGTATGAATGAATTATGAATCCTCCAGAAAAACATGAACAATTATAAAGATATTGTTGAATGTGAGTGTGAATGTTGTCCGTCTATCTGTGTTGGCCCTGCGATGAGGTGGCGACTTGTCCAGGGTGTACCCTGCCTTCCGCCCGATTGTAGCTGAGATAGGCGCCAGCGCCCACCGCGACCCCAAAAGGGAATAAGTGGATGGATGTTGAAAAATAGGAAAATACAAAAATATGTTTAAAAAAAAAGTGTAGAAAATATTTTTAAAATATTTATAAAAAAAAGAAAATATATAAATTATTTCAAAATATATTAAAACATAAAAAATATATGACATTTAAAACATTTTTTTTAATATAAGGATTACAAATGGATATAAAAAATACATAAAAATGTAGAATGTATAAAATGTTTACATATTTAAAAAAAAGTTATATTTGTATATCTATTCAAACATTATAATGAAAATACAACAAACATTATTTAAAAAAATATATACATACATACATATGTATATATATATTTTCAAAAAATTGATAAATATAAAAAATCCTTAAGAAAATATATATTCAAATACAAAACTATTTTTGAAAAAAGTGTTCTAAAAATATTTTAAAAATATATAAAAACAAAAAAGGAAAACATATGTTTTTAAAAAATATATACAAATACATAAATATAGAACAAATTTAACACTTTTTTTTAAAATGTAAGGATTGTAGCTGAGATAGGCGCCAGCGCCTCCCGCGACCCCGAAAGGGAATAAGCGGTAGAAAATGGATGGATGGATGGATTACACATAGATATAAAAATACTTGAAAATGTTAAACTTACAGAATGTACAAAATTTAAAAAAAATTACACAATGTATAAAAAAAATAGAAGAAATGTGAAAAAAATCTACAAATTATTTAAAAAAATACATATACATGTATGTATATTTATAGTTAAAACAAAAAAATTAAATATGAATTTAAAAAATATACAAATACATAAATATGTAACAAATTTAAAACTTTTTTTTTAAATATAAGGATTACAAATAGATATACAAATACAAAAACATATTAAACGTACAGAATGTGTACAAAATAAAAATATATATTTAAACAATATATACAAAAAATATAACAAATATGAAAAAAAATCCACAAATTATTAAAAAATATATATACATATTTATAATTTAAAAAAAATGAAAACGTTGTTTACAAAGGCTCAGGACAGCACTTCAACTATAGTATTTATCGCCACACAAAGTCTTCGTTGCTTGTACATGCTGAGGAAGGGTTTCAACCAAAACATTCATGTGGCAATAAACTATACTACACTATAATTGACGTGCTGTCCTGTAACATTGACATACTGTGTACATAATACATATTGACATACTTGACTTTTGTACCAGGCGGCGTGCCTGGGGGTGTACCTGGTGGTGTGCCTGGTGGTGTGCCTGGTGGTGTACCCGGAGGTGTGCCAGGGGGCGTACCTGGGGGTGTGCCAGGCAGTGTGCCAGGATTTGGTGGATATCAACCCTCAGCCAAAGCAGCTAAATATGGTATATAAAATTCTATAAGCATTCTAATTTGCCTTGTTGGTAGCGTAGTTTTAGTGATGAGGGTGAACTGTATCTAGTGCAGATACCCATTTATATGTCATGTTTAAAAGTCATGTAAGAATTATCCATTTATTCAATCAAATTCATCTTTTTTTTCCTCTGAATTTATACGTCTGAATTTTTTGCTTTTGAAATTTGTGAACATATATTTTTTTCACGTCCAATTATGCTGACAATGTCATTGAATACACATTTGTGAGCAAAATGTGTGTGTGTGTAAAACATGTTTAAATTCAGTGTCCAAAAAGAGGTTTGTAAGAAAGGCACAAATGAACTTCCATACTAATATACAGTATTTTGGGTATGTTCAATTTTGTATTATGTGTAGAAAGCATTCATACAACTTTCTGTATTCCTGACAGGAGGACAGGTACCAGGTGGTGTACCAAGGTTTGGTGGTTATTCGCCATCGTCTACTGGAGCTAATTATGGTAGCGTGTAAACCACTTCTTCACCTGTTGCAATTTTCATATTTGTGGACTATTTAGTACAGATGGCATAGAAATATTACGTATTATGAGTAAAAGTCATGTCAATATTCATTCAACCCTGTGTGCCAGGCGGCGTGCCAGGCGGCGTACCAGGTGGCGTGCCAGGTGGAGTGCCAGGTGGAGTGCCAGGCGGCGTGCCGGGATTTGGTGGTTATTCACCAGCAGCCAAAGCAGCTAAATATGGTATGAGACAATTATCTATCGTTTAAATATTTGCTCGAATCGCTGGATGTGTCGTTTAACACTGAAACCTCGAGTTTTGAGTTGAATTGGTATGTAAACTGGATTCGTAAACCCAAAAGTTTGGATAGTGACGCAAATGTCTCCATAAAAAAACAATGTAAATATGAACAATGGTTTCGAGCCTCGACAAAAGTCCATATTCTAGTGAAGGTTTTCACACTTTGAACTGTTTACCAATCAAGTATAACAAGGAGGTGATGTGTCCACTTTCCCTTTATGCACTGGACTGCCAACATACACAAACACACACACACACACACACACGTCACATGAGTGCCCTCACAAATGATCAGAAATCACAAACACCTTTATTGCGACATTTGAAAAAGTAAAATCCTTACAAACATACATATACACATACTGTACACATACATTCACTCCACAAACATACATGTACACATACTGTACATATACAATCCCTCAACAAACATACATTTACATATACTGTACATATACATTCCCTCTACAAAAATATATACACATACTGTACATATACATTCACTCCACAAACATACATATACACATACTGTACACATACATTCACTCTACAAACATACATGTACACATACTGTACATACACAATCCCTCAACAAACATACATATACTGTACATATACATTCACTCTACAAACATACATATACACATACTGTACATATACAATCCCTCTACAAACATACATATACACATACTGTACATATACATTCACTCTGCAAACATACATATACACGTACTGTACATATACATTCACTCTACAAATATACATATACACATACTGTACATATACATTCACTCTACAAACATACATATACTGTACATATACATTCCCTCTACAAAAATATATATACACATACTGTACATATACAATCCCTCTACAAACATACCTGTACACATACTGTACATATACAATCCCTCAACAAACATACATATACATATACTGTACATATACATTCCCTCTACAAAAATATATATACACATACTGTACATATACATTCACTCTACAAACATACATGTACACATACTGTACATATACAATCCCTCAGAAAACATACATATACATATACTGTACATATACATTCCCTCTACAAAAATATATACACATACTGTACATATACATTCACTCCACAAACATACATATACACATACTGTACATATACAATCCCTCTATAAACATACATATACACATACTGTACATATACATTCACTCTACAAACATACATGTACACATACTGTACATATACATTCCCTCTACAAAAATATATATACACATACTGTACATATACATTCACTCCACAAACATACATATACATATACTGTACATATACATTCACTCTACAAACATACATATACACATACTGTACACATACATTCACTCTACAAACATACATGTACACATACTGTACATATACAATCCCTCTATAAACATACATATACACATACTGTACATATACATTCACTCTACAAACATACATGTACACATACTGTACATATACATTCCCTCTACAAAAATATATATACACATACTGTACATATACATTCACTCCACAAACATACATATACATATACTGTACATATACATTCACTCTACAAACATACATATATACTAGAAATGCGCGGATAGGCAATTATATCATCCGCAACCGCATCACTAAAGTCGTCATCCACCCGCCATCCACCCGAACCAACATTTTATCAACACCGCAACCACCCACCACCCTCCCATTGTTATATATCAGGGGTCGACAGCCTTTACCACTCATAGATCTAATTTGACCCGTTTCATGGAGTATAGAAGACAATGGGAGCCGCAAACATTCTCGCGACTGTTTGCTGATGCTTATCCAGATAACGAGAATAAGGGCGTGCTATGAAGCCACTGCCTTTGACACTTTCAACAACATGTACAAACTGTTTGCCAATCCAGTAATATATTGTGTGCAGCTTCCGCAGAAACATGTACAAGATTGAAAGGCAATACTGGGTGAGACAGAGTGTCCAAAATGATTCCTGGTCGCGGCCACTGCTGATGCTCACTGCTCACTGCTCCCCTCACCTCCCAGCGGGGGATCAAGGGTGATGGGTCAAATGCAGAGAATAATTTCGCCACACCTAGTGTGTGTGTGACAATCATTGGTACTTTAACTTTAACTTCACTTTAACATACGTAAGCATATTTGGCGTGGTCTAAAGGAGGGGTTTGTACATAGAGGTACCACTGGATGTATTTTAGGCCATACCATCCATCCCTAACAGTCATAAATTGATGAGTTGGGTAGAAATATTGTTGGCATTCATACAACCATGCGTGTTCTTACAGGTGGCGTACCAGGTGGCGTACCAGGTGGCGTACCAGGTGGCGTTCCAGGGTTTGGTGGTTATCAACCAGCAGGTAAATATAGTATGACAAGTGGTCTGCCAGTTGTAATTGACGAATGTGGAATTGAACATGGCTTCACGGTGGCAGAGGGGTTAGTGCGTCTGCCTCACAATACGAAGTTCCTGCAGTCCCGGGTTCAAATCCACGCTCGGGATCTTTCTGTGTGGAGTTTGCATGTTCTCCCCGTGAATGCGTGGGTTCCCTCCGGGTACTCCGGCTTCCTCCCACTTCCAAAGACATGCACCTGGGGATAGGTTGATTGGCAACACTAAATTGGCCCTAGTGTGTGAATGTGAGTGTGAATGTTGTCTGTCTATCTGTGTTGGCCCTGTGATGAGGTGGCGACTTGTCCAGGGTGTACCCCGCCTTCCGCCCGATTGTAGCTGAGATAGGCGCCAGCGCCCCCCGCGACCCCGAAAGGGAGTAAGCGGTAGAAAATGGATGGATTATTCTTATTTTATTTTCAAATGTATTATTAGCCTGTGGAAAAAATTTTATATTTACCTCAGAAGATTGCAAATAGAAAAAAAAGGCGTAAAATGTTTATTTACATTTTATTTGATATGCCATTGATATTTTTTTTATTATTTGAAACTGGATTTTGCATGTCGCTAAAGTTATATAAGCCTTGCTTGTTCAATATTTAATGCAAAACTTGTTTGGGTCCCTATTAAAAGGTTAATTTGTTCAACCTTGGCCCGCGGCTTTGTTCTGTTTAAAATGTTGGCCCACTCTGTGTTTGAGTTTGACACCCCTGTCTTATAGTGTCACCCACGCTACCGGCTAAAGATTGCATACCTCCTCCCGTTATTTGGATTTTCTCTGACCACATGTCCACAGCTGCTTCCAGAGGGAAGTGGGTCGTTAACAGCGTTGCGTTTGGTTACAGAACAGTTCAAAAGAAAAGGTTGTAAACCCTTCCCAGAAAAGGTCATTTCAAGCTGGCCGCTCTGGAAACACTCTGTGCAAACGCTCCCCACCCACGCTGCTTGGTGCCTCGCCTGAGCAGCTGTGACGTAGATCACCATAATTACTAATTAGATCACCATAATAACTAGTTGTGACAGACTTCTCAGGCTGTCGTGCGGGTTCCAAGGACCGTCAAGGAAGGACATAACGGCGGCACGTTTAGACTTCTTTATTTTTCAATAAAGACTGCTTTTCAGCTGCTCCGTCTGCTGCTCGCTCTTCCATTTGCCTTTCTGCTTCGGGCGTCTTCTCGTCTCTCCGCCTCTCCACCCGACGTTCACGCCTGTCGCCCTTTTAACAGTGCGAGAGGATTACTAAATTGTCCCCAGCAAGTGGATCACGCACCTGATCTTGATTGCGGCGTTGCTCCTGGCGCGCCCCGCCTCGCCGCTCGCTCGCCGTCTACGTCTTTTCGCCGCCATCTTGGGTTGGGCTACGGTGTGCCCTGCCTTGCTGTCGGACTGCCAGCCACGCCTTCTCACCGCCATCTTGGGCTGGGCTACGGTGTGCCCTGCCTCACTGTTGGACTTCCAGCCACGCCTCCTCGCCGCCATCTTGGGCTGGGCTACGGTGTGCCCTGCCTTGCTGTCGGACTTCCAGCCACGTCTCCTCGCCGCCATCTTGGGCTGGGCTACGGTGTGCCCTGCCTCACTGTTGGACTTCCAGCCACGCCTCCTCGCCGCCATCTTGGGGTGGGCTACGGTGTGCCCTGCCTTGCTGTCGGACTTCCAGCCACGTCTCCTCGCCGCCATCTTGGGCTGGGCTACGGTGTGCCCTGCCTCACTATCGGATTGCCGGCCACTCCTCCTCACCGCCATCTTGGGCTGGGCTACGGTGTGCCCTGCCTTGCTGTCGGACTTCCAGCCACGTCTCCTCGCCGCCATCTTGGGCTGGGCTACGGTGTGCCCTGCCTCACTGTCGGACTTCCAGCCACGCCTCCTCGCCGCCATCTTGGGCTGGGCTACGGTGCGCCCTGCCTTGCTATCGGACTGCCGGCCACGCCTTCTCGCCGCCATTTTGGGCTGGGCTACGGTGTGCCCTGCCTCACTGTCGGACTTCCAGCCACGCCTCCTCGCCGCCATCTTGGGCTGGGCTACGGTGCGCCTTGCCTTGCTATCGGACTGCCGGCCACGCCTTCTCGCCGCCATTTTGGGCTGGGCTACGGTGTGCCTTCCTCGCTGTCGGACCGCCGGCCACCCCTCCTCGCCACCATTTTGGGCTGGGCTACGGTGTGCCTTCCTCGCTGTCGGACCGCCGGCCACCCCTCCTCGCCACCATCTTGGGCTGGGCTACGGTGTGCCCTGCCTCGCTGTCGGACTTCCAGCCACGCCTCCTCGCCGCCATTTTGGGCCAGGCTACGGTGTGTCCTGCCTTGCTGTCGGACTGCCGGCCACGCCTTCTCGCCGCCATCTTGGGCTGGGCTACGGTGTGTCCTGCCTCGCTGTCTGACTGCCGGCTCCACCTCTCCACACTAGTATATCATGCAAAAACACAGATTCCAACCATTGGAATACTTTGTATAGTTCAAGATTTACGGTCGTTTGAAAACATGATTGCACATCATAATGGTAGCTACAGTTTCCATCTTAAAGATCTGAAAAAAATTATTCGGGAATGTCCGGCGGGCCAGATGCTGCCCCCGGGCCTTAATTTGCCCAGGTGTGATGTATGTAGTGTATTCAGGGCGCATGGCGGGAAATATAATATATGTCAACATGTTAGTAAATGTGTGACTATTATGTTTTTCCTTTTACAAACTAACATTTTGATTTGGTCTGCCTGACAGGTGGTGTGCCTGGTGGTGTTCCCGGTGGTGTTCCCGGTGGTGTACCAGGAGGGGCACCATATGCAGTGCCGGGAGGATATCCAAGACCTGGAACTGGTGCATACTCACCAGCCGCCAAAGCAGCAAAATATGGTATGGACAGTTTCTACCAGTTGTAATTGTTTATTTTTAGTCATGGTAAGACCGTTTTAATCATATTGTTCTAGATTGTCAACTATCATGGAGCGAGAATATCAAGACAATGGTTAGCAAAATGGGTGGTGGGATAACAGTCACGGAAAAATGTTCTTCCTATGTCTAAAATCCTGGGTCAAGTTTGTAAATCATTCATTTTGTGTCACTTGGATTATTGCTCAGTTGGTCATCCACAGCTGATACAAATCAATCAATCAATCAATCAATGTTTATTTATATAGCCCCAAATCACAAATGTCTCAAAGGACTGCACAAATCATTACGACTACAACATCCTCGGAAGAACCCACATAAGGGCAAGGAAAACTCACACCCAGTGGGCAGGGAGAATTCACATCCAGTGGGACGCCAGTGACAATGCTGACTATGAGAAACCTTGGAGAGGACCTCAGATGTGGGCAACCCCCCCCCCTCTAGGGGACCGAAAGCAATGGATGTCGAGCGGGTCTAACATGATACTGTGAAAGTTCAATCCATAGTGGCTCCAACACAGCCGCGAGAGTTCAGTTCAAGCGGATCCAAGACAGCAGCGAGAGTCCCGTCCACAGGAAACCATCTCAAGCGGATCAGCAGCGTAGAGACGTCCCTAACCGATACAGGCGAGCGGTCCATCCTGGGTCCCGACGAGCGGTCCATCCTGGGTCTCGACTCTGGACAGCCAGTACTTCATCCATGGTCATCGGACCGGACCCCCTCCACAAGGGAGGGGGGGACATAGGAGAAAGAAAAGAAGCGGCAGATCAACTGGTCTAAAAAGGAGGTCTATTTAAAGGCTAGAGTATACAGATGAGTTTTAAGGTGAGACTTAAATGCTTCTACTGAGAAATAAATAAATAAAGTTCATTGACAGATTGCTCAGAAGAGGACTGCGAGACTTGTTCTGGGCTGGTCTACAAGATCTAGTATTGAAAAGATGCATTCTGGCCTCTCATGGCTCACTATTAAGTAAAGGAGTTTTTTTAAGTTGGGCCACTTTTTTCTGTTGTTTCCAACTCAAAATTGCGCTAGTTTCTGTTTGGCCGGATCAACTATTGTGTTGATGCACGTAACGACAATATAAGATGTGCTGTAAATGATCATGGTGTCATATAGTTTGAAGACAAATTCAATGAAAACAATGTCAAAGTGGAATATTTAATGTGAATGATTTGGAGCTCTTGGTCAATAATAAAAAAAAAAAATTCATTTTTTAAACAATGGCCGTTTAAAAATAAACTAAAAAAAATCACAAATTATCGGGGATCTTAAAGGGCCCCAGGCATAAGTGTTAAAAGTTATTAAAAAAAAAAAAAGTTCAACGTTTGAATCCCTAGATCAACTCTGTCCTTTAATTGTATGGTTATATATATATATATATATATACATATATATATATATATATATATATATATATATATATATATATATATATATATATATATATATATAAATATATAAACAACTCCAATCTGTCCTTTAATTGTATGTATATATATATATATATATATATACATATATATATATATATATATATATGTATGTATGTATATATATACGTATATATATATATATATATATATATACGTATATATATATATATGTTATATATATATACACGTGTGTGCGTGTGTGTGTGTGTGTGTGTGTGTGTGTGTGATTGTGTGTGTGTGTGTGTGTGTGTGTGTGTGTGTGTGTGTGTGTGTGTGTGTGTAGTGGTTTTCTTTAAGAAAAAGGGCATAAAACAAAAAAACACCATAAATAATTAAAAAAAAGATACATATGTATATATTTTGTTTTGTTTTGGTTTGTCTTTTTTTGTTTGTTTTATGCCCTTTTGTTAAAGAAAACAATTATACGTATTAGTTGTTTTCTTTAACAAAAAGGGAATAAAACAAAACAAAAAAAATAAAAAATTAATTTCATTTAAAAAAATATGTATGTATAAATGTTTTCTTTAACAAAAAGGTCATAAAACTAAAATAAAATTTAAAAATACACACACACACACATATATATATATATATATATATATATATATATATATATATATATGTTTGTTTTATGCCCTTTTTCAACAAATAGGCATACAACTAAATATATATAGGGCATAAAAAATAAAATAAAAAATAAAAAAAATTAATTAAAAGATATATATATATATATATATATATGTATATATGTATATGTATATATATATATGTGTGTGTGTGTATATATATATATATACATATGTAGGTGTGGGAAAAATCACAAGACTACTTCATCTCTACAGAACTGTTTCATGAGGGGTTCCCTCAATCATCAGGAGATTTTTGAGGGAACCCCTCATGAAACAGTTCTGTAGAGATGAAGTAGTCTTGTGATTTTTTCCCACACCTATATATTGCGCTCTACCACGGTATCGAGCACTATTCTCTGGATAATCCAATCAAGACATATACATATATATATATATATATATATATATATATATATATATATATATATATATATATATATATATATATATATATATATACATATATATGTATACATATATATTTATATATGTATATATAGTTTTCTTTACAAAAAGGGTATAAAACATATATACATATATATATATATATTTGTTTTAGGCCCTTTTTGTCAAAGAAAACTGTTTTCTACACAGCATATGCAATATTTTCCCAAAAAATATTTCAAAGTGGAATATTTGATGTCAAGTTATTGGAGCTACCAGTGATCACAAATTTATAACATTGATAATTTTTATTGGAGCAATAACAGTTTTACAGGGGGGGAAATGAATGATTTGTGTAAATAGAGTCATCTTCCCACTTTTCACTTGTATGCTGTTTTATTCCGCTTTTTTATGTGTTTTTTTTTTTTTAAATAGCTTTTTAAAATTATTCTACATTTTGGACACCCCTGGTATAGACCCCTATTTTGGGCTCATCGTGTGAATATGTGGTAATGTGGTTATGTTTCATCAGTTGTAATTACAGTAGCATGCAATGCAACCTTCCTTATTTGTGAGTTACAGGAGGAGCAGGAGCAGGGCTAGGAGGAACAGGAGTAGGGAGCGTACCAGGAGGAGTCGGAGGCGGACAATACCCTGGTGCTGCTGCTGCTGCTGCTAAAGCTGCCAAATATGGTAACTTAAATAAATTTACAGTATTTACAACACTAAAATCAATTTAGTTTAACTTGGATTTGTGCTAACAGGAGGAGCAGGAGCAGGGTTAGGAGGTGCAGGACTGGGAGGAACAGGAGTAGGGAGAGGACCAGGAGGAGTCGGAGGCGGACAATACCCTGGTGCTGCTGCTAAAGCTGCCAAATATGGTACAGTAAAGACATATACAGTATTTACAACACTACAACCATCTTGCTTTAACTTGAATTTGTATTAACAGGAGGTGCAGGAGCAGGCTTTGGAACTGGGAGCCTGGGGGGTACAGGCACAGGATTAGGAGGAGGAGCTGGTTTAGTACCAGGAGGAGTCGGAGGCGGACAATACCCCGGCGGTGCCGCAAAAGCTGCTAAATATGGTAAAATTGGTTCAACATATCAGTAATTTATTACTCCATAAAACTGTATGTGGTGATTCACACAGCAGGACTCCGTTGATTCTCATCTAAATCAGTAATTTTTATCTTAAAAACCTCAAAAGGCTTAGTGGCCACATGCGTGGACAGCACCTTTTAGCTCTTATTTCCAAAATTGTGTACACTACTGAATTGGGGTCTTATGGCCTCTTATGTGGACACTTATACTGCCATCTGGTGGTGTCAGAAGAGTAAAACTTACAATTTGGGGTGGAAAAAGTGGAAAAAGGGGTGCTGGTGAGCGCCTTGCATGGCAGCTCCCTCCATCAGTGTGTCAACATGTAAGTGAATGGGTAAATGTGGAAGTAGTGTCAAAGCGCTTTGAGTACCTTGAGGGTAGAAAAGCGCTATACAAGAACAACCCATTTATTTATTTATTTATTTAATTAGCATGTCACTATTGATTGATTGATTGATACTTTTATTAGTAAATTTGCACAGTACAGTACATATTCCGTACAATTGACAACTAGATGGTAACACCCGAATAAGTTTTTCAACTTGTTTAAGTCGGGGTCCACGTTAATCAATTCATGGTAAACATGACGTACACGTTTGTTTACTTATGGACTAAGTACATCATATCAAAATATGATTCTTAGTTTTTGTTCTATTTAGGGTCCAATAAGCCCAAATAGCCAAGAGTAATTTAAAGAAAGCATGTAAACAAACAGCTTGGGCCTTAAAGGTTAATTCTGGATCAATTCATAATTTTTCCCCCCATTTTTTTTTTTTTAAATAAATATGTTTATATTAGAAATCGATTTTATTATCATCGATTTAGGCCATCTTTGCAAAAATCACACCTCAGCGGCCGGGAAAAGCTTTTGTAAGCTTTAACTTGTCTTGAAAAGGGTTTATGATCACTTTTATACCAAGCAATATATTTGGGAAATTTGCAAAGTGAGACCTTTTTTTACATAGGAGCATGTTTTCAAAAATGATTGTAATCATGCAGAAAAATAGTACATTTATAACAATTTAATTGGCACATTTTTATATTTATTTTATATTTTTATTTATATATATTTTTTAAAACACTGCAATTTTTTTCATTTAAATTGTCAGCATAATTTAATGTAAAAAATGATAATAATAATAATCAGTTACATAAATTCTGTGTAAAAAAAAAAAAGACACAAACTACTGCTAGTAAATGAAGACTGTTTCAGATCTGGCCAATGAGGTGTCAAGTTTGAGGTCACATGACACAAATATCATGACAGTGTAGGACAACAAATATTTTTACACTGAATTTTTCTGTACTGAATTTTTTTGACGCTGAATTTTTACACACTGAATTTTAATAAACTTAAATTTGTAACACATATTTTGCACTCGTGAAATTCAACAAAATTGTCATAATTTGAAAAAAAATCAGTTGACAAATTGCAGATGTAAAAAACAGAAATACAGTGTCCAAAAAAATATTTTGTAAAAAAAGACACAAATTAACGTCCATGCTGCCTCCTTTGATGAAAATCCTAATTTTACAGGAGGAGCAGGAGCAGGGTTCGGAACAGGAGGATTAGGAGGAGGAGGAGGAGCTGGTTTAGTACCAGGAGGCGGTGGACAATATCCTGGTGCTGCTGCAAAAGCTGCTAAATACGGTACAGTACTTAAACACTGTTGGATTCATTAATGATCATTTCAACTTGAACAGCTTGCTTGATGCATTTTTTGGGGGGGCTTACAGGAGGAGCAGGGGCAGGATTAGGGACGGGAGTCTACGGGGCCACAGGAGGACTTGGAGCTGGTTCAGTTCCAGGACAATATCCTGGTGCCGCTGCAAAAGCGGCCAAATATGGTACAGACAACATAAAGTGCACACTCTGCAACATTTATACTGTCAGGTTCAAACACTGATGACATCTATTAAACAAGACAAGAAGCAAAGAATTAAACAGAGACAGAATTCAATTTGGCTCAATTTGAGGAGAGACGCCTGGAGACTGCACCCTGGTACTGTGTCTCAGCACGCTCTGCCAAAAGATTACACGTCTCCTGACCACATGGCGACAGCTGCTTTGAAAGGGACGGGGTCGTAAACAGCCATCGCCTTTGATTACAAAACAGTTCAGAAGAAAAAGTCGGTTAAAAAAAGAGGTTGTAGAAGAGTTAAAACAAAAGGTCACAAAAGAGTTCGTAAAAGAGTTAAAAAAAAAGAGGTAATAAAAGAGTTCAAAAAAGCGGTGCCTGGAGAGAAGTCAGGCCCTGCTTCCTCTCCGCTTTGTAGTTCTTGGGACACGACAATATCTTTCTGTTGATTACAATACATGAAAGAAACAGAACACCTTCATGTTGCTTCCCATCCTACACAGTGGAGTTTTACAAGCCTTCTTCTTGGTAGTTTCAAAGACATCTATTAAACAAGACAAGAAGCAAAGAATTAAACAGAGACAAAATTCAATTTGGCTAAATTTGAGGAGAGACGCCTGGAGACTGTACCCTTGTACAGTGACTCAGCACGCTCTGCCAAAAGATTACACGTTTCCTTCTTTTATTTGGACCTTCCCTGACCACATGGAGACAGCTGCTTCGAAAGGGGCGGGGTCATAAACAGCCATCGCCTTTGAGTACGAAACAGTTCAGAAGAAAAAGTCGGTTCAAAAAAGAGGTCGTAAAAGAGTTAAAAGAAAAGGTCACAAAAAAGTTTTTAAAAAGCGGTGCCTGGAGGGGAGTCAGGCCCTGCTTCCTCTCCGCTTTGTAGTTCTTGGGACACGACAATATCTTTCTATTAATTACAATACATGAAAGAAACAGAACACCTTCATGTTGCTTCCCATCCTACACAGTGGAGTTTTACAAGCCTTCTTTTTGATAGGTTCAAAGACATCTATTAAACAAGACAAGAAGCAAAGAATTAAACAGAGACAGAATTCAATTTGGCTCAATTTGAGGAGAGACGCCTGGAGACTGTACCCTTGTACAGTGACTCAGCATGGTCTGCCAAAAGATTGCACAACTCCTTCTTTTACTTGGACCTTTCCTGACCACATGGGAACAGCTGCTTCGAAAGGGGCGGGGTCATAAACAGCCATCGCCTTTGATTACGAAACAGTTCAGAAGAAAAAGTCGGTTCAAAAAAGAGGTCGTAAAAGAGTTAAAAGAAAAGGTCACAAAATAGTTCAAAAAGAGGTTTGTAAAAGAGTTTAAAAAAAGAGGTCATAAAGAGTTTTAAAAAGCGGTGCCTGGAGGGGAGTCAGGCTCTGCTTCCTCCCCGCTTTGTAGTTCTTGGGACACGACAATATCTTTCTGATGATTACAATACATGAAAGAAACAGAACACCTTCATGTTGCTTCCCATCCTACACAGTGGAGTTTTACAAGCCTTCTTCTTGGTAGGTTCAAAGACATCTATTAAACAAGACAAGAAGCAAAGAATTAAACAGAGACAGAATTCAATTTGGCTCAATTTGAAGAGAGACGCCTGGAGACTGTACCCTTGTACAGTGTCACAGCACGCTCTGCCAAAAGATTGCACAACTCCTTCTTTTACTTGGACCTTTCCTGACCACATGGCAACAGCTGCTTCGAAAGGGGCGGGGTCATAAACAGCCATCGCCTTTGATTACGAAACAGTTCAGAAGAAAAAGTCGGTTCAAAAAAGAGGTCGGAAAAGAGTACGAAAAAAGAGGTCGGAAAAGAGTTCAAAAGTAGGTTCGTACAACAGTTAAAAAAAGCGGTGCCTGGAGGGGAGTCAGGCCCTGCTTCCTCTCCGCTTTGTAGTTCTTGGGACAAGACAATATATTTCTGTGTATTACAATTCATGTTGCTTCCCATCCTACACAGTGGAGTTTTACAAGCCTTCTTCTTGGTAGTTTCAAAGACATCTATTAAACAAGACAAGAAGCAAAGAATTAAACAGAGACAGAATTCAATTTGGCTCAATTTGAGGAGAGACGCCTACACTCTCTAATTATCATTGCATTTTCAACATGTTACTCCCCTTTACTTTTGCGTTCCAGGAGCAGGGTTTGGAACAGGAGGACTTGGTGGAATAGGAACAGGAGGCGGAGTACCAGGTGGAGGACAATATCCTGCCGCTGCTGCAAAAGCTGCCAAATATGGTACCGTACATTTTTTTTACAAACAATAAACATACGTCATTTTAGCTTTATGGAAAAATATACAAAATGTTGGATATAGAGAACATACAAACAGTTTATTAATTGAGTCAGAAATATTAAAGTTTGATGATTCGGTAAAATTGAAAACTGCTAAAATGATGTTGAAAGCAAATTAGAAACAATCATTCTTCTCAACTAAAGAGGAGAAATATAACCTTGGAGCAAAATAATTTAAAATATTTGTATGCGCCGTACAACACTTAGAACCTTTAGTATGTGGAGTTAAATGATGGAATGAATTAAGTAAAGAAGTTAAAAATTTTACTGATGTGGTCCAGTTTAAGAGACTGTTGAAATGATTAGTGCTTACAAAGTACAAAGAAGAAGAATTATGAGAAACACTTTTAACCTTATTCTTCATCTTCGTATGTTTATCATGACCAACTTAACTATATAATATAAAACTGTTGTTTTACTCATTCACGGATGTCATTTTACTATTAAAAAAAGTCCAAAAATAATGTACGTATATATTTGTAAACGCTCTGAAGTGGGAATGGCGTTTGGATTAAATAAGCTTTTCTTCTTTCTACTCCTTTTCCGACATGATGTAAAGTGAAAGGATGTGAAATTGCGTGACAAATTCTGCTGTAAAGTCTGTTCATGTTCGAAATCAATCAATATTTATTTAGATAGCCCTAAATCACAAGTGTCTCAAAGGGCTGCACAAGCCACAACGACATCCTCGGTTCAGCGCCCACATAAGGGCAAGGAAAAACTCACAACCCAGTGGGACGTCGATGAGAATGACTATGAGAAACCTTGGAAAGGACTGCAAATGCGGGCAACACCCCCGGCCATAGTGGATCTAACATAATACTGAGAGTCCAGTCCATAGTGGATCTAACATAATAGTGACAGTCCAGTCCAGAGTGGATCTAACATAATAGTGAGAGTCCAGACCATAGTGGATCTAACATAATAGTGACAGTCCAGTCCATAGTGGATCTAACATAATAGTGAGAGTCCCATCCATAGTGGATCCAACATAATAGTGAGAGTCCAGACCATAGTGGATCTAACATAATAGTGAGAGTCCCATCCATAGTGGATCTAACATAATAGTGAGAGTCCAGACCATAGTGGATCTAACATAATAGTGGGAGTCCAGTCCATAGTGGATCTAACATAATAGTGGGAGTCCAGTCCATAGTGGATTTAACATAATAGTTGGAGTCCAGTCCATAGTGGATCTAACATAATAGTGAGAGTCCCGTCCATAGTGGATCTAACATAATAGTGAGAGTCCAGTCCATAGTGGATCTAACATAATAGTGAGAGTCCAGTCCATAGTGGATCTAACATAATAGTGAGAGTCCAGTCCATAGTGGATCTAACATAATAGTTGGAGTCCAGTCCATAGTGGATCTAACATAATAGTGAGAGTCCCGTCCATAGTGGATCTAACATAGTAGTGAGAGTCCAGTCCATAGTGGGACCAGCAGGCCCCACTATGGACAGGACTATGGACTGCCACTATGGAAATAAACTAAAGACAGAAAGAAAGACATATGAGTTGTTTGGATTGTCTTTGCAGGAGGAGCAGGAGCAGGGTTCGGAGGAGGAACTGGTTTCGGACCAGGAGCTGGTTTAGGACCAGGAGGATTCCGAGGTGGACAATACCCTGGTGCTGCTGCAAAAGCTGCCAAATATGGTACAGGAAATGATACAAATAATACACGTAAACTAGCATATGTACAGTATGTTATTGTAGTTTTTAGAATAAAATCAATAATATGTTTGCAGGTGGAGCAGGAGCAGGGTTAGGAGGAGGAGGAGCTGGTTTAGGACCAGGAGCTGGTTTGGTACCAGGAGGAGTCGCAGGTGGACAATACCCTGGCGCTGCGGCAAAAGCTGCTAAATATGGTACAGGAAATAATAGAAACAATGCACGTAAACTAGTATATGTACAGTATGTTATTGTAGTTTTAAGAATAAAATCAATTATATGTTTGCAGGAGGAGCAGGAGCAGGGTTAGGAGGAGGAGGAGGAGCTGGTTTAGGACCAGGAACAGGACTGGGAGGAACAGGAGTAGGGAGAGGACCAGGAGGAGTCGCAGGTGGACAATACCCTGGTGCTGCGGCAAAAGCTGCCAAATATGGTACAGGAAATAATAGAACTAACAAATGGTATTTATTAGAGATGTGAAGTTTGTGAACGAAGCAAGTCTTTTGAACTGCTCTTTTAAGTTAGGAACCGGATAGGAACCGATTTACAGTTGCAAGCCGTTCGTTTTCTTCATGCACGTGCAGAGACTGCATCACCCAACTGGCAACTGGAGTGTCAGGTTCAAACACTGATGACATCGACTAATCAGACAAGTAGCAAGGAACCATGCAGAGACAGAGTTCAATTTAGTTCATGAGGAGAACGCATGGAGCTGCACACTTAGTCACAGTCTCGCCCTACGCTCTAAGGTACAGCTCCCGCGTCCTTCTATTTATTCAGGAGTTCCACAGTCAACATCAGTGAGGCTGCCTCTAAAAGGAGTGGTCGCATATATCATGCAAAGCAGGTCCAGTACGCACAATACGTGACGAAATGTGCTGAGGGCCTTGTGATTTCCTTGTTTCTGCTTCGTCTGCGTGCTGTTGTCTTATCTTCATTGAGGTCCTTGAAGTCCTTAGCTGTTAGCAGGCTAAAACGAAGATAACATCTGTGGCTGAGGCCACCCCTCAGACAAGAAGTTTTGTCCTTGCACAGATAGAAAAATGCAGCTTGAGCACAATAGCTAATAACTATAGCAACAGACGTTAATCATACTAAAGTTTGTGTGATGATATATATATTGTAGGAGGACCAGGAGCAGGGATAGGAACAGGATTGGGAGTAGGAGGAGCTGGTTTGGTACCAGGAGGAGTCGCAGGTGGACATTATCCTGGTGCTGCGGCAAAAGCTGCCAAATATGGTACAGTACATAATAGAACTAACAAATGGTATTTATTAGAGATGTGAAGTTTGTGAACGAAGCAAGTCTTTTGAACAGCTCTTTTAAAGTGAACGATAGGAACCGATTTACAGTTGCAAGCCGTTCGTTTTTTTTTCATGCACGTGCAGATACTGCGGTCACCCAACTGGCAACTGGGGTAGGAAAGAAGTCAAAGAAAACTAAGCATTTGGATTCACTTTTTTTTAATTCCTTTTTAAAATGCATTTATTGGTATTCTTTGGATTCACTTTTCTGGTTCATTGCTCTAAATAGCTAAAGCGTACACACACTTAGCTAGGTACTGAGTCAAGTCAAAAGTCGTAACGATTGTCACACACGCACAAGGCGTGTTTAAATTTGACCTCTGCATTTGACCCATCACCCTTATTCATCCCCCTGGGAGGTGAGGGGAGCAGTGAGCAGCAGCGGTGGCCACGCTCGGGAATCATTTTTGGTGATTTAACCCCCAATTCCAACCCTTGATGCTGAGTGCCAAGCAGGGAGGTAATTGTTATAGTCTTTGGTATGACTCGGCCGGGATTTGAACTCACGACCTTCCAGTCTCAGGGCGGACACTCTAAACCACTAGGCCACTGCGCTGAACAAAAAAACTACAGTTTGGTATTAACATTTTTACATTTTGGGAATTCCGGGTTTTCCAAAGCCCTACTTTACCTCTCTCCATTAGACCCTTTCCCTTGTTCAACCCCTGGGAGGTGAGGGGAGCAGGTAGCAGCAGCGTCGGCCACGCTCGAGAATCATTTTTGGTGATTTAACCCCCAATTCCAACCCTTGATACTAAGTACCAAGCAGGGAGGTAGTGGCTCCCATTTTTATAGTCTTTGGTATGACTCGGCCGGGATTTGAACTCACGACCTTCCAGTCTCAGGGCGGACACTCTTAACCACTAGGCCACTGAGCTGAAATAAAAAATTAAAGTTCGGTATTAACATTTTTACATTCTGGGAATTCCGGGTTTTCCAAAGCCCTATTTTACCTCTCTCCATTAGACCCTTCCCCTTGTTCATCCCCTGGGAGGTGAGGGGAGCAGTGAGCAGCAGCGGTGGCCACGCTCGAGAATCATTTTTGGTGATTTAACCCCCAATTCCAGCCCTTGATACTGAGTATCAAGCAGGGGGGTAATGGCTCCCATTTTTATAGTCTTTGGTATGACTCGGCCGGGGTTGGAACTCACGACCTTCCAGTCTTAGGGCGGACACTCTTAACCACTAGGCCACTGAGCTGAAATAAAAAATTAAAGTTTGGTATTAACATTTTTACATTCTGGGAATTCCGGGTTTTCCAAAGCCCTACTTTACCTCTCTCCATTACACCCTTTCCCTTGTTCATCCCCTGGGAGGTGAGGGGAGCAGTGAGCAGCAGCGGCGGCCACGCTCGAGAATCCTTTTTGGTGATTTAACCCCCAATTCCAACCCTTGATACTGAGTATCAAGCAGGGAGGTAGTGGCTCCCATTTTTATAGTCTTTGGTATGACTCGGCCGGGGTTGGAACTCACGACCTTCCACTCTTAACCACTAGGCCACTGAGCTGAACAAATAAACTAAAGTTTGGTATTAACATTTTTACATTCTGGGAATTCCATCTTACAGGAGAGTGTTCACAGTCCACATTTTTCAGCCAAATCGAACCAACCTTAAAAACATTTCCTCTTAGTTGGGACAACAAATTTTCCTTTTTTTCCTCTGCACAAATTCCCACTTTTCCCCAAATTCCTGAAAAACTAATTCTCAATTCCAACTATGTCGATATTTTTCAACCCATTCGAAAAGTTCCAACAGAAGCCCATTCATATCTACTAGAACAAAGGTGCTACTATCAGTTTTGCTGAAAATCACAAATTTCCATGAAATTCCCATTTAAATGAAAGAACATATTAACATAGTAGTTCTACAATGCCATCCATCCATCCATTTTTTGCCGCTTATTCCCGTTCGGGGTCGCGGGGGGCGCTGGCGCCTATCTCAGCTACAATCGGGCGGAAGGCGGGGTACACCCTGGACAAGTCGCCACCTCATCGCAGGGCCAACACAGATAGACAGACAACATTCACACTCACATTCACACACTAGGGCCAATTTAGTGTTGCCAATCAACCTATCCCCAGGTGCATGTCTTTGGAAGTGGGAGGAAGCCGGAGTACCCGGAGGGAACCCACGCATTCACGGGGAGAACATGCAAACTCCACACAGAAAGATCCCGAGCCTGGATTTGAACCCAGGACTGCAGGACCTTCGTATTGTTCATTCTCAAAATTTTGCCCCATTTTATGACCCAATTCGGATTTTTCAACCATCCACACGCATGGTTGAAAGAGCCGATGTTTTCTTTCCAACAACAGTTTTCTCTACTAGAACGTGACTTTTCAGCCACGTTTATATCTTCCTCCCCCTCTGCTCTCGACAATTTACTGTTAAAGACTACAGATGATTAGATTAACACGAACCACCTGTGAAATGTAATCACCTGCCAGCTGTGTCTCGCCGTCAACGCATGCCTTGCCCCCCGTCTGATGGTGCTCTGTCTTCAGCACCACGGACAGAGGCGGTGACCTTTGCTCCCGCAGGCGCGCTGACCACACTCTCTCGCCCTATATTCTGCATATCCCACATTTCCCATTTGATTTTTGAACATCCAGGACATTCAAAACAAGTTTTCCCTTCCCCAAATTTCCAGAATTTTCAGAAATGTCTCCCTCTAAACAGCACAATGGCTTTCTTGAACTGATTTATTCTCAGGCTCCTTTTTCTTTCAAATTCACCGTGAAAACTGTCATAAATAAAGCATGTTACAAACGTAAAAATAATAACAGGCACAGCATGTGGATCAAACATTTTAGCAAGTAAAATACCAACAAATGACAAACAAATACCTCGTTGGCCTGCATGCTTCTTTTAAGAGGAAATTGTGATCTTCTGGCTCTTACAGCCCAAACGCCTTGTGACACTTTTTATTCTTTGTTACTATCAGTCGCTCTCTTCCACCCTTCTCATTGCATCAAAGAAAATGTGTACTCATACACGGAAGTAGCTTCCTTACATCCGTCCGTCGACAGACCAAACGAGACACTTCAAAATAAAAGTATGCCCGCAAACTTAACAAAAAGGCATGAAATGACATTTTTAACCATAGTAACTAAATAAAGCCTTCTTATATAGGCGGTATAGCTCGGCTGGTAGAGTGGCCGTGCCGGCAACTTGAGGGTTGCAGGTTCGATTCCCACTTGTGCCATCCCGGTTACTGCCGTTGTGTCCTTGGGCAAGACACTTTACCCACCTGCTCCCAGTGCCACCCACACTGGTTCAAATGTAACTTAGATATTGGGTTTCACTATGTAAAGCGCTTTCAGAAGAACGAGGAAATTACAGCCATGGCGACGCCGTCTGTAATAGAGTGATTCTATGTTGAATGTTGCCATCTCCTGGTGAATGTTGGCTATAACGTTATGGGGTTGCTTTTTGATTGGCTAACGATTTACGCGGTGTGGTGCACTTGACGGCAAGTGACTCTCGCCAGTACGGCATGCAAATGGCAGAACAAAGGTTACTCAAATAGTGAAAGGTAAGTGTTTTTGTTTTTTTTAGTAACCAGCAAGCACAGTACAGTTAGTAGAACAACTGTTTTTATTACTGTGTATTTGATAGGGGCCGTCTGATATAGGGTGTCACTATGTAAAGCGCTTTGAGTCACTTGAGAAAAGCGCTATATAAATATAATTCACTTCACTTATGAACTTTTATGCTTTTGATTTGAATTCCCTTTTAGAGAAATAAAACACATTATAATAATTATTAATAGCAACATTTACACCCTATATTCTGCATATCCCACATTTCTCATCCGATTTTTGAACATCCAGACACTCCGCTCGACCAGGACATTCAAGCCAGCATGATTCCCGGTTTAGAAAATTCCCTGATTACTAGGGATCCACCTCCATTAAAATGAATGGGCAATATACAAACCTCTCCATATACCACAAAACATAATATGTATCAATATTATTATTATTATTGTCATTACAATCATTAAAAAACGTTTTATTACTTTAAATATGAATTCATTGTGCGTTATAGGAGTTGGAGGACTGGGAGGAGCAGGAACAGGAGCTGGTTTGGTACCAGGTGGAGTCGGAGCTGGACAATACCCTGGTGCTGCTGCAAAAGCGGCCAAATATGGTACTCTACTTAATAGAAAGTATACATATAGTGTTTGTGTCGGGTACCGGTAGTTATTTTAAACTCCACAATATTTACAGGGGTTGCTGGACCAGGGGCAGGGTTTGGAGCCGGAGGACAAGGAGGAGCTGGTTTGCTACCAGGAGGAGTTGGAGGTGGACAATACCCTGGCGCTGCGGCAAAAGCTGCCAAATATGGTACAGGAAATAATAGAAACAATGCACGTAAACTAGTATATGTACAGTATGTTTTTGTAGTTTTTAGAATAAAATCAATAATATGTTTGCAGGTGGAGCAGGAGCAGGGTTAGGAGGAGGAAGAGGAGCTGGTTTGGGACCAGGAGGAGTTGGAGGTGGACAATACCCTGGTGCTGCGGCAAAAGCTGCTAAATATGGTACAGTACATAATAGAAACAATGTACGTAAACTAGTATATTGATTGATTGATCGATTGATTGATTGATACTTTTATTAGTAGATTGCACAGTACAGTACATATTCCGTACAATTGACCACTAAATGGTAACACCCGAATAAGTTTTTCAACTTGTTTAAGTCGGGGTCCACGTTAATCAAATCATGGTACAAATATATACTATCAACATAATACAGTCATCACACAAGTTAATCATCATAGTATGTACATTGAATTACTTACATTATTTACAATCCGGGGGGTGGGATGAGGAGCTTTGGTTGATATCAGAACTTCAGTCATCAACAATTGCATCAACAGAGAAATGTGGACATTGAAACAGTGTAGGTCTTATTTAGTAGGATATGTACAGCCAGCAGAGAACATAGTGAGTTCACATAGCATAAGAACAAGTATATACATTAGAAGTACATTTGAGTTGTTTATAATCCGGGGAGATGGGATGTGAATGGAGGAGGGTATTAGTAAAGTGTTGAAGTTGCCTGGAGGTGTTGTTTTAGAGCGCTTTTGAAGGAATATAGAGATGCACTTACTTTTATACCTGTTGGGAGTGCATTCCACATTGATGTGGCATAGAAAGAGAATGAGTTAAGACCTTTGTTGGATCGAAATCTGGGTTTAACGTGGTTTGTGGAGCTCCCCCTGGTGTTGTGGTTATGGCAGTCATTTACGTTAAGGAAGTAATTTGACATGTACTTCGGTATCAAGGAGGTGTAGCGGATTTTATAGACTAGGCTCAGTGCAAGTTGTTTTACTCTGTCCTCCACCCTGAGCCGGCCCACTTTGGAGAAGTGGGTTGGATTGAGGTGTGATCTGGGGTGGAGGTCTAAAAGTAACCGGATTAGCTTATTCTGGGATGTTTGGAGTCTAGATTTGAGGGTTTTGGAGGTGCTGGGGTACCAGGAGGTGCAAGCGTAATCGAAGAAGGGTTGAATGAGAGTTCCCGCTAGAATGCTCAAGGTGCTTTTGTTGACCAGAGAGGAGATTCTGTCGAGGAATCTCGTTCTTTGGTTGACCTTTTTGATCACCTTGGTTGCCATTTTATCACAGGAAAGATTAGCCTCTAGAATGGAACCTAGGTAGGTGATCTCATCCTTCCTGGTGATAACAATGTCACTTACTTTTACACCTGTTGGGAGTGCATTCCACATTGATGTGGCATAGAAAGAGAATGAGTTAAGACCTTTGTTGGATCGAAATCTGGGTTTAACGTGGTTTGTGGAGCTCCCCCTGGTGTTGTGGTTATGGCGGTCATTTACGTTAAGGAAGTAATTTGACATGTACTTCGGCATCAAGGAGGTGTAGCGGATTTTATAGACTAGGCTCAGTGCAAGTTGTTTGACTCTGTCCTCCACCCTGAGCCAGCCCACTTTGGAGAAGTGGGTTGGATTGAGGTGTGATCTGGGGTGGATGTCTAAAAGTAACCGGATTAGCTTATTCTGGGATGTTTGGAGTCTAGATTTGAGGGTTTTGGAGGTGCTGGGGTACCAGGAGGTGCAAGCGTAATCGAAGAAGGGTTGAATGAGAGTTCCCGCTAGAATCCTCAAGGTGCTTTTGTTGACCAGAGAGGAGATTCTGTCGAGGAATCTCGTTCTTTGGTTGACCTTTTTGATCACCTTGGTTGCCATTTTATCACAGGAAAGATTAGCCTCTAGAATGGAACCTAGGTAGGTGATCTCATCCTTCCTGGTGATAACAATGTCACTTACTTTTACACTTGTTGGGAGTGCATTCCACATTGATGTGGCATAGAAAGAGAATGAGTTAAGACCTTTGTTGGATCGAAATCTGGGTTTAACGTGGTTTGTGGAGCTCCCCCAGGTGTTGTGGTTATGGCGGTCATTTACGTTAAGGAAGTAGTTTGACATGTACTTCGGCATCAAGGAGGTGTAGCGGATTTTATAAACTAGGCTCAGTGCAAGTTGTTTGACTCTGTCCTCCACCCTGAGCCGGCCCACTTTGGAGAAGTGGGTTGGATTGAGGTGTGATCTGGGGTGGAGGTCTAAAAGTAACCGGATTAGCTTATTCTGGGATGTTTGGAGTCTAGATTTGAGGGTTTTGGAGGTGCTGGGGTACCAGGAGGTGCAAGCGTAATCGAAGAAGGGTTGAATGAGAGTTCCCGCTAGAATCTTCAAGGTGCTTTTGTTGACCAGAGAGGAGATTCTGTAGAGGAATCTCGTTCTTTGGTTGACCTTTTTGATCACCTTGGTTGCCATTTTATCACAGGAAAGATTAGCCTCTAGAATGGAACCTAGGTAGGTGATCTCACCTTTCCTGGTGATAACAATGTCACCCACTTTTATAGTGAAGTCACTGACCTTCTTAAGTTTGATATGGGACCCAAATAGGATGGATTCCGTTTTACCTAAGTGTATGGATAGCTTGTTGTCAGCGAGCCAGGTGCAAATATTGAGGAGTTCAGCACTGAGGATTTGTTCCACCTGTGACTTGTCCTTGCCGGATACCAGCAGGGCCGAGTCATCCTTAAACAGGAACAATTCACAGTGGCATGCTGATGGCATGTCATTCACGTATATTAGGAACAGTAAAGGTCCTAGTATACTGCCTTGGGGGACTCCACAGCTTACTGAGAGGGGAGGGGACATGGTGCCGTTCACCTCTACCACCTGTTTCCTCCCCTCCAAGTAAGATTGCATCCAGCTTGATGAGGTTTCGTCGAATCCGATTGCTCGGAGCTTATCCAACAGTATAGCGTGGTTAATGCTGTCAAAGGCCTTCTGAATGTCCAGCATGACCATATGTACAGTATGTTATTGTAGTTTTTTGAATAAAATCAATAATACGTTTGCAGGTGGAGCAGGAGCAGGGTTAGGAGGAGGAGGAGGAGCTGGTTTGGGACCAGGAGCTGGTTTGGGACCAGGAGGAGTTGGAGGTGGACAATACCCTGGTGCTGCGGCAAAAGCTGCTAAATATGGTACAGTACATAAATAAAATGTACACATGGGGAATTGTGTGTGTGTGTGTACAGTTGGCAACAACATGATTTCTTTGAGAACAGGAGCAGGGTTAGGAACAGGAAGCCTTGGGGGAACAGGAGTAGGCGGAGGAGCCGGTTTATTACCGGGAGGTGGACAATATCCTGGTGCTGCTGCCAAAGCGGCCAAATATGGTACAGTGAAATCTGCACAAGCATTATTTTTAATATTACATTATAAATGGTCATGTTTCCTCTACCTGAATTATGATGTACAGGGGGAGCAGGAGCAGGGTTAGGAGGCGGAGGACTGGGAGGAGCAGGAACAGGAGCTGGTTTAGTACCAGGAGGAGTCGGAGGCGGACAATACCCTGGTGCTGCTGCAAAAGCTGCTAAATATGGTACTGTGAATAATACTAACAATACATTTGTTGTCACTTGTGTGGAATAATATTTTGACTGATCTTAATATTTGGCTACAGGGCCTGCTGGTCCAGGATTTGGAACAGGAGGACAAGGAGGAACTGGACCAGGAGTAGGAGGAGCTGGTTTGGTACCGGGAGGAGTCGGAGGCGGACAATACCCTGGTGCTGCTGCAAAAGCTGCTAAATATGGTACAGGACATAAATAGTATACACATGTTTTCATGTGTGTAGAACTGGCAACAACAATGTTTTATTGATCTTTGCAGACACAGCAGGAGCAGGGTTAGGAGGCGCAGGACTGGGAGGAGCAGGAACCGGAGCTGGTTTGGTACCAGGAGGAGTCGGAGGTGGACAATACCCTGGTGCTGCGGCAAAAGCTGCCAAATATGGTACAGGAAATAAATAGTATACTTACATGTGTACAGTTGGCACCAATATGAATTATTAATTTTACAGCTGAAGCAGGGTTAGGAACAGGAGGATTTAGGGGAACAGGAGTGGGAGGAGGAGCTGGTTTAGTATTTTATTTTTATGAATTAAGTAATGTTTATGACAACCTTTTTCCAAAACACAACATAGAATGTGAGATATAACAGAATAATGCATACATTTATCATTTGTTTTCAAAACGCTGACAAAAAAGTGGGGCCCCAAAAATTTACTCTGGGACCCCATTTGTATGACTTGATGGGGTCCCCGGGACCCAATTTAGAAAATTCCTAGCGTCAACATTGATGGGAGTATTGGGGCGTGCAAAACACAGCCGGTTCTAATACTAATCAAATATTATCCCGGGTCCCAAAGATAATTAATTTGCGGGCCGGATCTGACCCGCGGGCCTTGACTTTGACACGTAGGGTTTAGGCAATACTTTCCGTTCTTTTATTTCGTTTATAACTGTTGGTTCTCATCAATGAACGTTACATTTAATTGCAGTATCTAATATACAAACCTCGTTTCCATATGAGTTGGGAAATTGTGTTAGATGTAAATATAAACAGAATACAATGATTTGCAAATAATAATTAACTTAGAATTTCATGGCTGCAACACGCGCCAAAGTAGTTGGGAAAGGGCATGTTCACCACTGTGTTACATCACCTTTTCTTTTAACAACACTCAATAAACGTTTGGGAACTGAGGAAACTAATTGTTGAAGCTTTGAAAGTGGAATTCTCTCCCATTCTTGTTTTATGTAGAGCTTCAGTCTTTCAACAGTCCGGCGTCGCCGCTGTCGTATTTCACGCTTAATAATGCGCCACACATTTTCCATGTGAGACAGCTCTGGACTGCAGGCGGGCCAGGAAAGTACCCACACTCTTTTTTTTACGAAGCCACGATGTTATAACACATGCTGAATGTGGCTTGGCATTGTCTTGCTGAAATAAGCAGGGGCGTCCATGAAAAAGACGGCGCTTAGATGGCAGCATATGTTGTTCCAAAACCTGTATGTACCTTTCAGCATTAATGGTGCCTTCACAAATGTTTAAGTTACCCATGCCTTGGGCACTAATGCACCCCCATACCATCACAGATGCTGGTTTTTGAACTTTGCGTCGATAACAGTCTGGATGGTTCGCTTCCCCTTTGGTCCGGATGACACGATGTCGAATATTTCCGAAAACAATTTGAAATGTGGACTCGTCAGACCACAGAACACTTTTCCACTTTGCATGAGTCCATCTTAGATGATCTCGGGCCCAGAGAAGCCGGCGGCGTTTCTGGATGTTTTTGATAAATGGCTTTCGCTTTGCATAGTAGAGCTTTAACTTGCACTTACAGATGTAGCGACGAACTGTATTTAGCGACAGTGGTTTTCTGAAGTGTTCCTGAGCCCATGTGGTGATATCCTTTAGAGATTGTTGTTGGTTTTTGATACAGTGCCGTCTGAGGGATCGAAGGTCCCGGTCATTCAATGTTGGTTTCCGGCCATGCCGCTTACGTGGAGTTATTCCTCCAGATTCTCTGAACCTTTTGATGATATTATGGAGCGTAGATGTTGAAATCCCTAAATTTCTTGCAATTGCACTTTGAGAAAAGTTGTTCTTAAACTGTTTGACTATTTGCTCACGCAGTTGTGGACAAAGGGGTGTACCTCGCCCCGTCCTTTCTTGTAAAAGACTGAGCATTTTTTGGGAAGCTGTTTTTATACCCAATCATGGCACCCACCTGTTCCCAATTAGCCTGCACACCTGTGGGATGTTCCAAATAAGTGTTTGATGAGCATTCCTCAACTTTATCAGTATTTATTGCCACCTTTCCCAACTTCTTTGTCACGTGTTGCTGGCATCAAAGTCGAAAGTTAATGAATATTTGCAAAAAAAAAAAAATTTTTAGCAGTTTGAACATCAAATATGTTGTCTTTGTAGCATATTCAACTGAATATGGGTTGAAAAGGATTTGCAAATCATTGTATTCCGTTTATATTTACATCTAACACAATTTTCTAACTCATATGGAAACGGGGTTTGTACTATTTGTTTCAGCAGGAGCTGCAGGGGGAGTCGGCCCCGGGGGTGTGGGCCCCGGCGGTGTCGCCCCAGGCGGAGTCGCCGGTGGTCAGTACCCATCTGCTGCAAAAGCTGCCAAATATCTGCCGGGGGCCACGCCACATCCGGCTGCTGGCATACTCCCGGATGGTTCTGCCGCTGTGCTGCCAGGTGGTACTGGTGTTCCTGTCGCTGGAAAGCCACGTAAGACATCCCTAGAGAGTCGCCTCGGGCCAGTCCCAATACACCCCCTGGCACTATTTTTTAGCCCTATCCCTACATTTTGCGCTATCCCATAAGGTTAGAGGTGTCCCGTATACTCTTTGCAGGGTATGACTCTAGCCCAGGGGTTTCAAACGTAAGGAACAGGTTTTATCCGGCCCGCGGGATGATGAAAATTAGCTGAAATGTGACATTGATTCATACTTGCCAACCTTGAGACCTCCGATTTTGGGTTGGGGCGTGGTCGGGGGTGGGGAGGAGGCGTGGTCGGAGGCGTGGTCGGAGGCGTGGTTTGGGCGGGGGCGTGGTTAAGAGGGGACGAGTATAATTCACCAACTCGAGTATTTCATATATATATATATACATATATATATATATGTACGAAATACTTGACTTTCAATTAATTCTAGCTATATATATTTATTTTTTTATATATTGTGAATTATATTTATATAGCATTGTGAATTATATTTATATAGCACTTTTCTCTAGTGACTCAAAGCGCTTTACATAGTGAAACCCAATATCTAAGTTACATTTAAACCAGTGTGGGTGGCACTGGGAGCAGGTGGGTAAAATGTCTTGCCCAAGGACACAACGGCAGTGACTAGGATGGCGGAAGCGGGAATCGAACCTGCAACCCTAAAGTTGCTGGCACGGCCGCTCTACCAACTGAGCTATGCCGCCCCTATATATACATGAAAGAAATAGTTGACTTTCAGACAGCACCTATCAAATACACAGTAATAAAAACACAGTTGTTCTACTAACTGTACTGTGCTTGCTGGTTATTAAAAAAAAAAAACAACACTTACCTTTCACTATTTGAGTAACCTTTGTTCTGCCATTTGCATGCCATACTGGCGAGAGTCACTTGCCGTCAAGTGCACCACACCGCGTAAATCGTCAGCCAATCAAAAAGCAACCCCATAACGCTATAGCCAACATTCACCAGTAGATGGCAACAGACAACATAGAATCACTCTATTGTAATTTCCTCGTTCTTCTGCTTCGTCTCCTTGTGTGTGCAGTTTTTTATTAAAAATCCGTAGATGTCGTAACGTGATTGGGCAGGCAAGCTGTTTATATAACAGGAAAGCGGACGTGAAAACAGGCTGTCCCCGCTCATGTCCGCACGGTGCTGGAGGGGGCGTGAATACCGGGAGATTTCCGGGAGAAAACTTCTTCCGGGAGGTTTTCGAGAGAGGCGCTGAATTTCGGGAGGGCTGGCAAGTATGCATTGATTCGACCATTGAAATTGAGTCATTTCTCAGCCAACAATGTGGATCCAATGTTAGACCCCATTGTTGTCTCAATTTACAAATACAACTATTTTGCAAGGTTGTTTTAAAGTCAGTTTTAAAGTACATGTACGTATAATCAACATTGTATTAATGTCTTGTGTCTGCTGGGGTACCACCTTTGCTTTAAACTCAGATACATATTTAAATAACAAGCATTCAGACCTACACAAGGAGTTTATCAGAGTGACATATAATGCGGTTAACAGCTCCCCCTGAACACATATAAATATGTAAATGTGCATACAGCTGCTTGGCCTACTCAGTGTCCGCCCTGAGATCGGTAGGTTGTGAGTTCAAACCCCGGCCGAGTCATACCAAAGACTATGAAAATGGGACCCATTACCTCCCTGCTTGGCACTCAGCATCAAGGGATGGAATTGGGGGTTGAATAACCAAAAATTATTCCCGGGCGTGGCCTCCGCTGCTGCTCACTGCTCCCCTCACCCCCCAGGGGGTGATCAGAGGTGATGGGTCAAATGCAGAGAATAATTTCGCCACAACTAGTGTGTGTGTGACAATCATTGGTACTTTAACTTTAACTTTTAACAGTGGCTTGTTGCTAATTATTATTATTAAACCGCCCACGTAGCGTAAACTAATGCAAGTGAATCGACTAAATTTCGAACAAATTCCTACTATTTCATTTGTGTTTAATCTTTAATATTGTGTGATAGCTGGTACATATTTTTTTCGGTATTTAATAATTATTGTATGTGTCTTAAATAATGAAGCATTTAATAAAACGTCCATAAAGCGTTTTATTCTTTTGTAACCTAACTCTAGATCAGGGGTCACCAACCTTCTTGAAACCAAGATCTACTTCTTGGGTACTGATTAATGCAAAGGGCTACCAGTTTGATACACACTTAAAAAAATTGCCAGAAACGGCCAACATGCTCAATTTACCTTTAATAAATAAATCTATATATATATAAAAAAATGGGTATTTATGAATGTCATTCCGTCTTACAATTTTTTTCCTTTTACGGAAGGTTTTTTGTAGGGAATAAATGATGAAAAAAACACTTAATTGAACGGTTTAAAAGAGGAGAAAACACAATAAAAAATTAAAACAAAATTTTTAAACAGTTTATCATCAATTTCGACTATTTAAAATTCAAAATTCAAACAAAAATATTGAAGAAAAAAACTAGCAAATTCGAATCTTTTTGAAAAAATAAAAAAATAATTTATGAAACATTTAATAAATTTTCCTGATTAAGATTAATTTTAAAATTTTGTTGACATGTTTTAAATAAGTTAAAATCCAATCTGCACTTTGTTAGAATATATAACAAATTGGACCAAGCTATATTTCTAACAAAGACAAATCGATATTTCTTCTAGATTTTTCCAGAACAAAAAATTTAAAAGAAATTCAAAAGACTTTGAAATAAGATTTAAATTTGATTCTACAGATTTTCTAGATTTGCCAGAATAATTGTTGGGAATTTTAATCATAATAAGTTTGAAGAAATATTTCACAAATATTATTTGTCGAAAAAACAGCAGCTAAAATTAAGAATTAAATTAAAATGTATTTATTATAGGCACCAGCGCCCCCGCGACCCCAAAGGGAATAAGCGGTAGAAAATGGATGGATGGATGAATGTATTTATTATTCTTTACAATAAAAGAATAAATGTACTTGAACATTGATTAAAATTGACAGGAAAGAAGAGGAAATAATTGAAAAGGTAAAAATTTATATGTGTTTAAAAATCCCAAAATCATTTTAAAGGTTGTATTTTTTCTCTAAAATTGTCTTTCTGAAAGTTATAAGAAGCAAAGTAAAATAAGAAATTTATTTAAACAAATCAAGACCAAGTCTTTAAAATATTTTCTTGGATTTTCTAATTCTATTTGAGTTTTGTCTCCCTTAGAATTAAAAATGTCGCGCAAAGCGAGACCAGCTTGCTAGTAAAAAAATACAATTTAAAAAAAATAGAGGCTGCTATTTGAGCTATTTTTAGAACAGGCCAGCGGGCGACTCATCTGGTCCTTACGGGCTACCTGGTGCCCACGGGCACCGTGTTGGTGACCCCTGCTCTAGATTATGGCAAGCTATGTGTAATATGGAACATTTTTAAGTGTTCTTTGAGTGCAATAAGAAAAGTATGTTTACTGTATCATACCATTTTCTGTTAAAATTAATGACATTTTTTCTGGTCCCCCTTATTTTGTATGAATATACGTTTTGGTGCTGGTACCAAAATATTGGTACGGGGACAATAGGTGGGACGTATGTGGAAACGTAACTACGTTATTGCTTTCGTGCCCGAACATAAAATATGACGTAGCAAGCGGCGTCCCAATTCCTAGGGAAGATTCCAAAGCTCTACCTCTTGTTGCTTCGTTTTTGAGGGTCTAGAGCATGGGTGTCAAACTCTGGCCCGCGGGCCAAATCTGGCCCGCCATTTAATTTCATTTGGCCCTTGAGGCAATATCAAATTAACATTAGAGCTGGCCCGCCGGTGTTATACAGCGGTGCCGCAGTAACACCGCATTCAACGATTTCCCGGGAGACTCTCGAATTTCAGTGCCCCTCCCGAAAATCTCCCATTGCAACCATTCTCCCGAATTCCACCCGGACAACAATATTAGGGGTGTGCCTCAAAGGCACTGCCTTTAGCGTCCCCTACAACCTGTCGTCAAGTCTGTTTTTCCTCCTCACAAACAGTCACGTAATGTATGTGGCTTCTACACACATGTCAGTAAATGCAAGGCATACTTGGTCAACAGCCATACAGGTCACACTGAGGGTGGCCATATAAACAACTTTAACACTGTTACAAATGTGCGCCACACTGTGAACCCACACCAAACAAGAATGACCAACACATTTTGGGAGAACATCTGCGCCGTAACACAACATAAACACAACAGAACAAATACCCAGGATCCCTTGCAGCACTAACTCTTCCGGACCGCTACAATATACACCCACTACAACAAACCCCGCCCCCCTAACCCCCACCCACCTGAGCCCCGACATTAACTGAGCAGTAAAAAGGCCTGAATGGTTGATTTATTCATTATTTTATTTTCAAATGTATTAGCCTCTGGAAAAAGTGAATGTTAATATTTACCTCAGAAGGCTGCAAATACAAAAGAGGCATTCAATTTTTATTTAAATTTGATTTGATATGCCATTGATATTTTTCAATTATTATTATTATAATTTTAAACTCAATTTTGTATGTCACTATAAAGTTATATAAGCCTTGCTTGTTCAATATTCAATGAAAAACTTGTTTGGGTCCCTATTAAAAGGTTAATCTGTTCAAACTCGGCCCGCGGCTTTGTTCAGTTTTAAATGTTGGCCCACTCTGTGTTTGAGTTTGACACCCCTGGTCTAGAGGTTGTGAGTGAGGGTGAACATTGGGATTGGACCTTACTTTCTATTTTTGTTCATTATCACTAATGTTGCTATTGTTTTCACAGCAAAGGGATTTGATCCTTCTGGAACCAGTGGTCCAGGTACTGTTCAACTTTTTTTTACACAGAAGTTGACATATTAAACCAGACTTCAATAACAGTTTTACACACCTGAACATATATTCCACACTGGCTGCAGCTCATATTTTTCTTTTTTCTTTTCCTCGCCGTTTTTTTTTTCTTTTGCAAGTGCCAGCTTTCTGCTTCTCTATCTCGTCCAACCGAACTGTGCTCCGTTTGTTTTGGCAGGGCCCACAGCTATTGCCACAAATGTCAATGCACCAGAGCTCCCACAGCCCAGTAAGACCACCTGTTTGCATGCAGTCTCTTTTTTTTTTTTTTTCTTGTTTTTCTTTTTTAAAGCATTTGCATTTGGTTTTGCATTGTGCGAAAAGAACGCAGGTTCAATCCGCATGTTTTTGGGTTGACAAAAAAATCGGTGGGCCAAGGATCTGATGTGCACTTTTATTTATTTTAGTTTTGTAGGTTAAAGCAGTGGTCCCCAACCGATTGGTACCGGGCCGCAAAAGAATTGTTAATACATTTTTATTTAAAAAAAAATATACATATATATATATTTTTTTATTTTTTATTTTTTATTAAATCAACATAAAAAACAAAATATACACTTACAATTAGTGCACCAACCACAAAAACCTCCCTTTTTCATGACAAAAACTTCCCTTTTTCATGACAAAAGAGAAAAAAAAAAAAAAGGATTATTTAATTGTCTTTTTCGGTATCAAATAGTTCAAGTCGGTCAAAAAATGTTGATGGGATTACTTTTTTTTTTTTTTTTTTCAGGGCACTGATTTTTGATGCACTTTAAGTCTTTTCTAAAAAACAAGATTAATATTTATTGTTATTTGTAAATTGATGTATATATATATATATATATTTTTTTAATTTCTTTAAAACCTCTAAAGCAGGGGTGTCAAACTCGTTTTAGCTCAGGAGCGGCATGGAGGAAAATCCATTCCCAAGTGGGCCGGAATGGTAAAAAATCATGGCATGATAACTTCAAAATAAAGACAACTCCAGGTTGTTTACTTTGTTTTACTTTGGCCCAAAATAGAACAAGCACATTGTGAAAACGTACAAATCATAGCTTCGTTGGTAGAGCAGCCGTGCCAGCAACTTGAGGGTTGCAGGTTCGATTCCCGCTTCCGCCATCCTAGTCACTGCCGTTGTGTCCTTGGGCAAGACACTTTACCCACCTGCTCCCAGTGCCACCCACACTGGTTTAAATGTAACTTAGATATTGGGTTTCACTATGTAAAGCGCTTTGAGTCACTAGAGAAAAGCGCTATATAAATATAATTCACTTCACTTCATCACAAATAATCCAAATAAACACTTCAAGTTTGTTGGAAGTTCCGAGGAAATTGGTGCAGTTTCAAAAACACAATGAGTTTAGACGTGGTCTCAGTTTATCCACAAAGCCAGGATTAGACTTTAAGTCGCAGTCTTTCTGGGATTGAACAAAAAACACAACATGTAAACACTTAGAGGTATCAATTGTCTTTTTCGGTATCAAATAGTTCAAGTCAGTCAAAAAATGTTGATGGGATTACTTTTTTTTTTTTTTTTTTTCAGGGCACTGATTTTTGATGCACTTTAAGTCTTTTCTAAAAAACAAGATTAATATTTATTGTTATTTGTAAATTGATATATATATATATATATATTTTTTTTTTTTAAATTTCTTTAAAACCTCTAAAGCAGGGGTGTCAAACTCGTTTTAACTCAGGGGCGGCATGGAGAAAAATCCATTCCCAAGTGGGCCGGAATGGTAAAAAATCATGGCATGATAACTTAAAAATAAAGACAACTCCAGGTTGTTTACTTTGTTTTACTTTGGCCCAAAATAGAACAAGCACATTGTGAAAACGTACAAATCATAGCTTCGTTGGTAGAGCAGCCGTGCCAGCAACTTGAGGGTTGCAGGTTCGATTCCCGCTTCCGCCATCCTAGTCACTGCCGTTGTGTCCTTGGGCAAGACACTTTACCCACCTGCTCCCAGTGCCACCCACACTGGTTTAAATGTAACTTAGATATTGGGTGTCACTATGTAAAGCGCTTTGAGTCACTAGAGAAAAGCGCTCTATAAATATAATTCACTTCACTTCATCACAAATAATCCAAATAAACACTTCAAGTTTGTTGGAAGTTCCGAGGAAATTGGTGCAGTTTCAAAAACACAATGAGTTTAGACGTGGTCTCAGTTTATCTACAAAGCCAGGATTAGACTTTAAGTCGCAGTCTTTCTGGGATTGAACAAAAAACACAACATGTAAACACTTCGAGGTATCAAACACCTCCTTTGTCATGTCCACGTATCAATCCAGAGTTAACTCAACAAACCGTGAGAATCGGAGGTAAAACTATTCAAAAGGGTTAAGTTTTCTCACGATATTTTCATACCTTATTTGGCGCCTGTCATGGCGGTAATCCTCGAACCCGTTGGTAAAAACACCTTATTTCACCGGTTTGGTCCATGTTTGGTCTCTGATATTCCGAAGCGTTTTGTGTGTATAGAAAATAGTTTTATCCATCCATCTATTATTATTATTAATGTTATTATTATGGAAAAAGGACGACAACGAGGCATCTTGCAAGGGTAAAAGTTGATTTTCAAGACAAAAAATGGTTTTCAAGGTAAAAGTTGATTATCCGAGTACACAAGATACTACAGTTTATTCTTAAAACCCACACAAAGACCTTATTGGGGAGTAATGGTGCCAAATAACGATGTGTTTGAAGCCGAAGACAAAAAACGGCAGGTTTTAAGTTTCCACGCTTTACTTTGTACCTATTGCTGGTCCTAACAGAATTGCTATTGTGACATCCGGTGGACACATTCAGAATAGCAGTTTCCTTCATTAAAAAAATAATGCAACTCATTTTAATAGTGAAGTGAATTATATTTATATAGCGCTTTTCTCAAGTGACTCAAAGCGCTTTTACATAGTGAAACCCAATATCTAAGTTACATTTAAACCAGTGTGGGTGGCATTGGGAGCAGGTGGGTAAAGTGTCTTGCCCAAGGACCCAACGGCAGTGACTAGGATGGTGGAAGCGGGAATCGAACCTGCAACCCTCAAGTTGCTGGCACGACCGCTCTACCAACTGTATGTAATGCATACATGTTTTACTATTTTAATTATTAGCGGCTTAGACTGCCTATTTTCAGAGAGAAAAATCCCAAATTGTTGGGTTTCCCCACAAAAAAAAATGTTTTGATAAAAAGAACAAAAAAATCTGCAGAAATCCATGCTTATTTCTTGTGTGTCTAACCTGAATGGTTCCTCGTCCATCTCTTGGTCACATTCTGTTAATTCTTCATTCTGATCAGATAACGTGTTCAACAAAACCTTCTCTTCTTTCCTCCATGTCATGAGACACAGTCGCAGCGCCCTATGAAAGTGGACATAAGACACACTTATACAACATCCCGTGTGTGTGTGTGTGTGTGAGAGAGAGAGAGAGAGATAAATGATCCAAAACTACCTACTTTGCAAACTCATCAGGCGGGCCGGATAAAACCTGTTGGCGGGCCTGATCCGGCCCACGGGCCCTATGTTTGACACCCTTGCTCTAAAGCAGTGGTTCTCAAATGGGGGTACACGTACTCCTGGGGGTACTTGAAGGTATGCCAAGGGGTAAGTGAGATTTTTCAAAAATATTCTAAAAATAGCGACAATTCAAAAATCCTTTATAAATATATGTATTGAATAATACTTCAGCAAAATATGAATAACAATAATACTTCAACATAATTTGAATGTATGTGAAAATAAATGCAAGTTGATGAATCCAGATGGATCTCTATTACAATCCCCAAAGAGGGCACTTTAAGTCGATGATTACTTCTATGTGTAGAAATTAGGGCTGGGCAACGATTAAAAATTTTAATCAAAGATAATCGCACTATTCCTCCGATTAATCGCGATTAACTGCATTGTATACGCAAAGCCCAATAATGAATTCAAAAGTAGTGTGTAGTGCACCTTTATTGGAATATTCTCCCACATGAACAAAAGCGCCAAAACATTTGTTGTGCAAACACAATTTAAATCAGTCCTTGGTAAACAGTAGCAGTTAAATAGCATATTTGATGAAAATCAACTCAAAAAATGTAAATACAAACATTTAAGCTTATTGTTACTGCCAGGGTATTTAAGTTATCCTGTTTGTTATGGAAAATAAATATAATCTACATACAAATCTCTGAGCCACAATCATAACATCTGAACAGGCAATTTCTGAAGTAACAGCAGAAACATTTTTTTTATCAGGGATCTTATGTTTAAAAAAAACTATATTACAGGTAGTGGGCTGTTTTGGGGAATTTTTGATCAAATTATCCGTAGTAGCAATATTAATAATGTTGTGTTTATTCTGCGTAGTGCACTTAAAATAATTATGACCATATCTAGGAATTGATATGATGGGAATTTTCCGATTGTTTGCTTGGTGCTTTGATAAACTGAATGCATCATACACATGGTACTATATTGTGATGTTATGAGCCAGGGAAATAAAGAACTACCCTACCCAACATGCAACAGGAGTGACGAGCATGCGCGGTTGTGTCGCCATGACGGCATCTTGTATGTTGTGATATGCACGCTCTGAAAGTAAAAGTTAAGAACTCAGCCAACACTCCTCGTCTGCATTATTGATAAATAGACAGACAACACATATACTCCGCTGCTTCACAGGCCGCTGGATGTAGCTGGCAAAGTATTCCCATGCTAGCTAGCCGGTCTAGCAAGCACGCTTCATTCAGTCCAAAACGGCCCGATCTATCCACATTCAGAATTGTCTGGCGGTCGTAAGTGATCCCGGAGTGACCACGCTGTAAGCCAGCCATGAAATTTGCAGAATTGTCCGGTATTTTTGCCAAATGTTCCATCTTTACCGAGAGCCCCTCCACGCCGAAGCCCGTCCGGGCGTCGCCATCTTGTTAAGAAAAGGCGTTAAGAAAATAAAAGCATGTAAACAACATACGCAAATGCGCGTTAAAATAATTGTCGGTGTTAATAGATTGATGAATTAACTCGTAATTAACGCATTAATTTGCCCACCCCTAGTAGAAATATTTATTTATAATTGAATCACTTGTTTATTCTTCAACAAGTTTTTAGTTATTTTTATATGTTTTTTTTTTCCAAATAGTTCAAGAAAGACCACTACCAATGATTAATATTTCGCACTGTTATACGATTTAATAAATCAGAAACTGATGACATAGTGCTGTATTTTACTTCTTTATCTCTTTTTTTCAACCAAAAATGCTTTGCTCTGATTAGGGGGTACTTGAATTAAAAAAAAAATGTTCACAGGGGGTACATCACTGAAAAAAGGTTGAGAACCACTGCTTTAGTGCTTTAGTCCACATGCGTGGACAGCACCTTTTAGTTCTTATATCCAAAATTGTGTACACTACTGAATTGGGGTCTTACGGCCACTTATGTGGACACTTATACTGCCATTTGGTGGTGTCAGAAGAGTATAACATACAATGGAATTTGGGGGAAAAAAAAGTGTAAAAATAAAAATTAGCATGTCACTCCACTCTGGGGCTTCACGGTGGCAGAGGGGTTAGTGCGTCTGCCTCACAATACGAAGGTCCTGCAGTCCTGGGTTCAAATCCAGGCTCGGGATCTTTCTGTGTGGAGTTTGCATGTTCTCCCCGTGAATGCGTGGGTTCCCTCCGGGTACTCCGGCTTCCTCCCACGTCCAAAGACATGCACCTGGGGATAGGTTGATTGGCAACACTAAATTGGCCCTAGTGTGTGAATGTGAGTGTGAATGTTGTCTGTCTATCTGTGTTGGCCCTGCGATGAGGTGGCGACTTGTCCAGGGTGTACCCTGCCTTCCGCCCGATTGTAGCTGAGATAGGCGCCAGCGCCCCCCGCAACCCCAAAAGGGAATAAGCGGTAGAAAATGGATGGAAAAAAAGGATGGATGTCACTCCACATGACGTACACGTTTGTGTACTTATGTACATTATATAAGAAGCTGATTTTTTGTTTTTATTCTAATTAGGGTCCAATAAGCCTAAATAGCAAAGATAAATTAAAAAAGCATGTAAACAAATGTACAATTTTATAGACAAATTATACTATCATAGTACAAAATGTTTCCTTCTCCCTAAAGGGGGACGTAACAGAAAATAATTGAGGAGCCCTAATTTAAGGACACTAATTACATAAGTCTAGCTAGTGTGCTTAGCTGCTGTGTAGCTGCTATCTCCTAGTAACCTATATAGCCAACCTTGTATGCTTATGGGAGGACATATAGATGTTTACTGACTGTTCAAGTAAAAATTCTGCAGGACTGCTTGTATCAGAGCGCTTATATCTGCAATGTTTCATATTTTTTGCTGATATCGGACCAATTTCCGATACCATTATCGGCTCGGGACAGCCCTACAACGCATAACTGAACTTAATGGCTTGTTTTTTTCCCACAACCTTGAATGTTGTTACTAACCGTGCAACTAAATGTGTAATGTAATGCATCATTTTCTATTGCGGGCATGTTTAGGACTGTTTGAGTCTAACTGTGTGTCTGTTTTTAGCTGGTACTAAAGGTCAAGGCCCGCCTGGTAAGTGTGAACCCACTCTTATTGTCACCTGTTGCATGAAAATGGTAAACATCTAATTTTGTCGCATTAAAAAAGCTTTTGCATTTTGATTCATCACAGTATAGTATAAGTAAATAATTTTAAAAAATCCAAATAAATTGACACAAACACTATTTTATTGTCAAAATATCACAAAATAACTTTTTTAAAGGCCTACTGAAACCCATTACTACCGACCACGCAGTCTGATAGTTTATATATCAATGATGAAATTTTAACATTGCAACACATGAAAAGTTGAGGAAAATTGTGATATTAAGTTGGCTCTTACCGGAGACTTCGTATTATGCGACCTCCTGCAGCAGCTGTCAAAAAGGCAGCTGTGATATTGGCTCCTCTATTTTCCCTCAGAGACACTGGCGGTCACCGCAGCCCCCCAACTTCTGGGTATGACTTTGTAATTTCACTAAAACAGTATTAACACAATAAGCAGATAAGGGATTTTCCAGAATTATCCTAGTAAAGACATGCACCTGGGGATAGGTTGATTGGCAACACTAAATTGGCCCTAGTGTTTGAATGTGAGTGTGAATGTTGTCTGTCTATCTCTGTTGGCCCTGCGATGAGGTGGCGACTTGTCCAGGGTGTACCCCGCCTTCCGCCCGATTGTAGCTGAGATAGGCGCCAGCGCCCCCCGCGACCCCGAAAGGGAATAAGCGGTAGAAAATGGATGGATGGATCCTAGTAAATGTGTCTAATTACATCTGAATTGCTCCCACTGCCGTCGCCTTTTTTTTCTTTTTTTTTTTCTTGTGTTTCACTCTAACTTTCCTCATCCACGAATCTTTCATCCTCGCTCAAATTAATGGGGAAATCGTCTCTTTCTCGGTCCGAATCGCTCTTGCTGCTGGCTGACCGTGATTAGATGAAACAGGATGAAAGATTTGTGGATGAGGAAATTTAGAGTGAAGGCCTAAGAAAAAAAAAAGTTTCAAGAAAAAAAAGGCGAGGACAGTGAGAGCGATTCAGATGTTTTTAGACACATTTACTAGGATAATTCTGGGAAATCCCTTATCTTTCTATTGTGTTGCTAGTGTTTTAGAGAGTTAAAGAGTACCTTAAAGTCGGAGGGGTGTGGCCACGGGTGTTTTGACGCCAGAGTCTCTGAGAGAAGTCACGGCAGCTGATCTCCACTAAGAGGCGACTTATTTCCACAATTTTCTCACCGAAAACTGCCGGTTGACATGCAGTCGGGATCCATGTTCGCTTGACCGCTCTGATCCATAGTAAAGCTTCACCTCCGGGAATTTTAAACAAGGAAACACTGTGTGTTTGTGTGGCTAAAGGCTAAAAGCTTCCCACCTCCATCTTTCTACTTTGACTTCTCTATTATTAATTGAACAAATTGCAAAAGATTCAGAAACACAGAAGTCCAAAATACTGTGTAATTGTGCGATGAAAAGAGACGACTTTTAGCCCCTCCAACTAATAACGTCATAAACGCGTCATCATTCCGCGACGTTTTCAACAGGAAACTGCAGGAAATTTAAAATTGTAATTTAGTAAACTAAACCGGCTGTTAATATTTCATCATTGATATATAAACTATCAGACTGCGTGGTGGGTAGTAGTGGGTTTCTGTAGGCCTTTAAGAATACAGTACAGAATTTTTTTTTTTTTGTCATGTGCTTGCACCTTTAAGAGATGTAATTCATCTTTGCAGCCACAAGATGGCAACATAAACCAAGAAAGTAACTGTTGGATGTCTTTGACTTTCTTGCTTTCTGCAGCTGTTGGTGCATCACTTAAAGGTCATGAAGATCAATATCAATTAAAGGCCTACTGAAACCCACTACTACCGACCACGCAGTCTGATAGTTTATATATCAATGATGAAATATTAACATTGCAACACATGCCAATACGGCCTTTTTAGTTTACTAAATTACAATTTTCAATTTTTCCCGCGGAGTTTCTTGTTGAAACTCATCTCGGGTTGTAGCGGACTTTTCATCGCATAATTACAGAATCTTTTGCAATTTGTTCAATTAATAATGGAGACGTCAAAGAAGAATGCTGTTGGTGGAAAGCAGCTGCCTTTAGCAACCGAGACACAGCCGGTGTTTCTTTGTTTGTTGTGAAGCTTTAACACAGATCGGTCAAGCGAACATGTTTTTCTACGTCAACCAACAAGTTTTTGGATGGGAAAATTGTGATATTAAGTCGGCTCTTAGCGGAGACTTGAGTGGATTATGCGACCTGCTACTGCAGCTCAAAAAGGCATCTGTGATCTTGGCTCCTCGGCTTCTCTCAGAGACACTGGCGTTCACCGCAGCCCTCTGACTTTCAGGTATAAATAATAAATGGTAAATGGGTTGTACTTGTATAGCGCTTTTCTACCTTCAAGCTACTCAAAGCGCTTTGACACTACTTCCACATTTACCCATTCACACACACACTTACACACTGATGGAGGGAGCTGCCATGCAAGGCGCTAACCAGCACCCATCAGGAGCAAGGGTGAAGTGTCTTGCTCAGTATGACTTTATAATCTCACTAAAACACTATTAACACAATAAGCAGATAACAGATTTTCCAGAATTATCCTAGTAAAAAAGTCTAATAACATCTAAATCGCTCACACTGCCGTCGCCTTTTCTATTTTTTTTTTGTGTGTGCTTCACTCTAACTTTCCTCATCCACGAATCTTTCATCCTCGCTGAAATTAATGGGGAACTTGTCGCTTTCTCAGTCCGAATTGCACTTGCTGCTGGTGGCTATGATTATAAACAATAATCGGATGTGAGGAGCCCTACAACCCGTGACGTCACGCGCACATCGTCTGCTACTTCCGGTACAGGCAAGGCTTTTTTATTAGTGACCAAAAGTTGCGAACTTTATCATTGATGTTCTCTACTAAATCCTTTCAGCAAAATTATGGCAATATCGCGAAATGATCAAGTATGACACATAGAATAGACCTGATATCCCCGTTTAAATAAGAACATCTCATTTCAGTAGGCCTTTAAAAAAAATATGTTTTAGCGCATAATTCATGGATGCTCATCGCAGTTATCACTTTTACAACACAGGAAACTGGTAATTCTCTACGTAAAGCAACACTGATATCAGTGGCGGTTGTAGCTTAAATGAACCAAGGTATCGGCTTCAAATATTGTACATAAATAAAAATAATAATAATTTCAATATTTAAGTTACATTGTGACACCCCCATTCTGTGTTTTCGTCTGGTTATATTTGTCAAAAAAAATTACATCGATGAAAACATGCTGAACAGTTGCGGTATCAGCGTTGCTGTGATCAATACTGCGCCTGGAACTACCGTATTTCCTTGAATTGCCGCAGGGTATATAGTATGCGCCCGCCTTGAATTACTGCCCGGTCAAATCCGCTTCCCAAAATAATTACTGCGTGCTTATTATTACCGCCTGGTCAAACTCGTGACACTTACCCTGTCATCATTTTCAAAATGGAGGAGGCTGATTTCAATACCGGTGATTTGAAATCGCATAAAGGGAAGAAGATTAAGAGCTATTCAGTAGGATTTAAGGTCCAAGCTTACATCACACTCAAATTTTTACTGCATACCTTTGGTAAGTGCCGGAGTGAGAAGAGGTTTTAAAATAATTAATTAATTAGCGCATGCTTACTTTTACCGCATGCCTTAGGTAAGCGCAGGAGTGAGAAGAGGTTTAAATTAATAAGTGCCCCTGCGGCATATATATATATATATATATATATATATATATATATATATATATATATATATATATATATATATATATATATATATATATATACATATATATAGTACACATTCATACACATATCTACATTTACCATGAATTGATTAACGTGGACCCCGACTAAAACAAGTTTAAAAGCTTATTCGGGTGTTACCATTTAGTGGTCAATTGTACGGAATATGTACTGTACTGTGCAATCTACTAATAAAAGTTTCAATCAATCACATACACCTACATAAAAGTTACATCACACTCAAATTTTTACTGCATACCTTTGGTAAGCGCTGGAGTGAGAAGCGGTTTTAAAATCATTAATAATTATCGCATGCTTACTTTTACCGCATGCCTTAGGTAAGCGCAGGAGTGAGAAGAGGTTTTAAATTAATAAGCGCCCCCGCGGCATATATATATATATATATATATATATATATATATATATATATCTTTTTATTTTTTTATTTTTTTTTACTGCATACCTTTGGTAAGTGCTGGAATGAGAAGAGGTTTTAAAATAATCAATAATAATCGCATGCTTACTTTTACCGCATGCATTTGGTAAGTGCTGGAGTGAGAAGAGGTTTTAAAATAATTAATAATAATCGCGTGCTTACTTTTACCGCATGCATTTGGTAAGTGCTGGAATGAGAAGAGGTTTCAAAATAATTAATAATTATCGCATGTTTACTTTTACCGCATGCCTTTGGTAAGCACAGGAGTGAGAAGAGGTTTTAAAATCATTAATAATAATCGCATGCTTACTTTTACCGCATGCCTTTTGGTAAGTGCTGGAGTGAGAAGATGTTTTAAAATAATTAATAATAATCGCATTCTTTCTTTTACCGCATGCATGTGGTAAGTGCTGGAGTAAGAAGAGGTTTTAAAATAATTAATAATAATCGCATGCTTACTTTTACCACATGCCTTTGGTAAGTGCTGGAGTGAGAAGAGGTTTTAAAATCATTAATAATTATCGCATGCTTACTTTTACCGCATGCCTTTGGTAAGCACAGGAGTGAGAAGAGGTTTTAAAATAATTAATAATTATTGCATGCTTACTTTTACCGCATGCCTTTGGTAAGCGCAGGAGTGAGAAGAGGTTTTAAAATAATTAATAATTATCGCATGCTTACTTTTACCGCATGCCTTTGGTAAGTGCTGGAGTGAGAAGATGTTTTAAAATAATTAATAATAATCGCATGCTTACTTTTACCGCATGCCTTTTGGTAAGTGTTGGAGTGAGAAGAGGTTTTAAAATCATTAATAATTATCGCATGCTTACTTTTACCGCATGCCTTTGGTAAGTGCTGGAGTGAGAAGATGTTTTAAAATAATTAATAATAATCGCATGCTTACTTTTACCACATGCCTTTGGTAAGTGCTGCAGTGAGAAGAGGTTTTAAAATAATTAATAATAATCGCATGCTTACTTTTACCGCATGCCTTTGGTAAGTGCTGGAGTGAGAAGAGGTTTTAAAATCATTAATAATTATCGCATGCTTACTTTTACCGCATGCCTTTGGTAAGTGCTGGAATGAGAAGAGGTTTCAAAATAATTAATAATTATCCCATGCTTATTTTTACCGCATGCCTTTGGTAAGTGCTGGAGTGAGAAGAGGTTTTAAAATAATTAATAATTATCGCATGCTTACTTTTACCGCATGCCTTTGGTAAGTGCTGGAATGAGAAGAGGTTTTAAAATAATTAATAATAATCGCACGCTTACTTTTACCGCATGCCTTTGGTAAGCGCAGGAGTGAGAAGAGGTTTTAAATGAATTAGCGCCCCGGCGGCAATTCAAGGAAATACGGTATTTGGTATCGCATTGATGCCCACATTTGTAGTATCGTCCAAAAGTCGTGCACAGTATCAAACAGGACAATAAGTGATTATTAGAAGTGTAGAAACGTGAAAGTAACCAGATGTTAAGTGTTATATGTCACCGCATACGCCAGCAGCCAAATGTAAATATTGTGATACATATTTTAGTCCACTCTTATGTGCAATGAAAAGGAAGTAGTTGACACGGGTGGTCTTCTGCTCCACAGGTGGCGCAGCAGATGTTGGTGCAGGTGCTTACCCGTATGGAGGCAGGTTTCCCTTTTGTTGTATTTCCTCTTTTCAAAACGCATACTTTGACCAACACGCAAATGTTCCATGTTCCTCGTTAGTTCCTTACGGAGCCGGAGCCGGAACCGGAGCAGCCGTGCTCCCCGGCGCCAAGCCTTTGAAACCTCCCGGTGTGTACGACGCATGCTGGAAAAATCAAATAAAAACAAATACAAGTTTGTATTCATTTGTTGTTGTTCTGTGGTGTTTGACAGCTGTGGGAGGAGGAGTGGGAATCCCCCTGTCAGGAGCAGGATATCAAGGTTGGACATTTATTGACTTATTTACTGGAGTATTGCTTTTTTTGCCCTTCTTCTGAAGACAAAAATGTGTAACCTGTGAAGTGCCGGACAATAACGCTACTTTTTTTTTTTCCTTCTGTGGTTACGATTCAGCGGGATACGGTCCATATCAAGGAGGGTATGGACAGGGTACGTACGACAGGAAGTGAATGTCTCTCAGGAAGAAGCCATCACTTTGGCATTTCCTGTGCAGGGAATTGGCCGACATGCTGATACCTTCCTTTATTGTTCTGTTTTTACATCATTTTACATGTTTTTATACCCTAAACCAGGGGTCACCAACGTGGTGCCCGCGGGCACCAGGTTGCCCGTAAGGACCAGATGAGTCGCCCGCTTGGCCTGTTCTAAAAATAGCTCAAATAGCAGCACTTACCAGTGAGCTGCCTCTATTTTTAAAATTGTATTTATTTACTAGCAAGCTGGTCTCGCTTGGCTCGACATTTTTAATTCTAAGAGAGACAAAACTCAAATACAATTTGAGAATCCAAGAAAATATTTTAAAGACTTGGTCTTGATTTGTTTAAATAAATGTATTTATTTTTTTACTTTGCTTCCTATAACTTTCAGAAAGACAATTTTACAGAAAAAATACAACCTTAAAAATGATTTTAGGATTTTTTAAACGTTTTCTTTCCTGACCATTTACATCAATGTTCAAGTATTTTTTTATTTTATTGTAAAGAATAATAAATACATTTTAATTTAATTCTTCCTTTTAGCTTCTGTTTTTTCGACGAAGAATATTTGTGAAATATTTCTTCAAAACTATTATGATTAAAATAAAATAAAAAATATTCTGGCAAATCTAGAAAATCTGTAGAATCAAATTTAACTCTTATTTCAAAGATTTTTGAATTTCTTTTAAATTTTTTGTTCTGGAAAATCAAGAAAAAATTATGATTTGTCTTTGTTAGAAATATAGCTTGGTCCAATTTGTTATATATTCTAACAAAGTGCAGACTGGATTTCGACCTATTTAAAACATGTCATCAAAATTCTAAAATGAATCTTAATCAGGAAAAATTAATTTTTTTTTTTTTTTTCAAAAACATTCGAATTAGCTAGTTTTTTTCTTCATTTTTTTTCGGTTGAATTTTGAACTTTAAAGAGTCGAAATTGAAGATAAACTATGTTTCAAAATTTAATTTTCATTTTTTTTGTGTTTTCTCCCCTTTTAAACTGTTCAATTAAGTGTTTTTTTCATCATTTATTCTCTACAAAAAAACCTTCCGTAAAAGGAAAAAAAAAATGTACGACGGAATGACAGACAGAAATACCCAGTTTTTTTAATATATATAGATTTATTTATTAAAGGTAAATTGTGCAAATTGGCTATTCTGGCAATTTATTTAAGTGTGTATCAAACTGGTAGCCCTTCGCATTAATCAGTACCCAAGAAGTAGCTCTTGGTTTCAAAAAGGTTGGTGACCCCTGCTCTAAACGGAATCGTTATTGTGCTTTGTTTTTGTTTTTTTCCTGACAGGTGGTTTGCCGTATCCCTCCGCAGGTGGTGCTGGGGGAGGAGCTAAAGTACCAAAACCAGGTACTTTAGGACAGTATTATTTTGTAGTGTGGAATGTTAGACAACTACCCTTTTTCCTTGAATTGCCGCCGGGGCGCTAATTAATTTAAAACCTCTTCTCACTCCGGCGTTTACCAAAGGCATGCGGTAAATTTAGGCCTGCGCTTATAAATTTGAGTGTGATGTAAGGATACCATCATTAAAAGCACATTTAATAAAACAAACGTTATTATGGTCTTACCTTTACTTAGAAATGAAGTCCATGCACAGCTCCTTCTGATCAAAAGCATCAATAACTTGTTTATAGAAGTCTTCCTTATCTTTCTTCAGTTTTAAAAGTCCCTCCGTCTCGATGGAGACTTTCCTTTATTACCTCCTGCTTCGATTGAAAGTCCAGTTTAGAAAACTGTTTTATTTTAGATATGTAATCCTCTATGTAAAAAGTGCAAGCGAGAGGAAAAAATAAACGATCGCTGCTTGTTGTCACTTCTTCTGCGGCCGAGTAGTCGCAAGAAGGATCACGAGCGCCCTCTATCACCAGGAGGCGGGAGTTATTTAATGACTCATATTTGACACACGCAGCTACGGTATATTAATAAAACATAGCTGCGCACTGTTCTTTTTAGCATATTCAATAGCTTGGACCTTAAATCCTACTGAATAGCTTTTAATCTTCTTCCCTTTATGCGAGTTCAAATTATTGAAATCAGCCTCCTCCATTTTGAGGACGTGACGAGTTTGACCCGGCGGAAATTCAAGGGATATGCTAATTGGTAAAGCGAGTTTTACCCGGCGGATATTCAAGACATTCGCTAATAAAAATAATATTTTGCGAAACGAGTTTGACCCGGCGTTAATCCTGAACCACTGATAATGCTAAACATGCGCTAATTATTTTGCAAAACAAGTTTGACCCAGCAGTAATTATTAGGCAGGTGCATACTATATACCTGGCGGCAACTCAAGGAAATACGGTATGCATCTGACATGGACACCTCGTGGCCACAATGATAATCAAGTTCAGCTCATAATTGAATGACGCGGACACGTTTGTTACTACTCTCTGCCTTGGAGGCTTTGTATGTGTTCGTAATAACTATAATTATTCAATACTTGTTAATAGGGCCGCCACACTACGTGGTTAGAGTGTCCGCCCTGATATCGGGAGGTTGTGAGTTCAACCAAAGACTATAAAAATGGGAGCCATTACCTCCGTGCTTGGAAATCAGCATCAAGGGTTGGAATTGGGTGTTGAGTTGCCAAAAAATGATTCCCGGGCGCGGTCACCGCTGCTGCTCATTGCTCCCCTCACCTCCCAGGGGGTGATCAAGAGTGCTGGGTCAAATGCAGAGAATAATTTCTCCACACCTTGGGTGTGTGTGCGACAATCATGGGTACTTTAACTTGTAACTTTTATGTAGGTGTATGTGATTGATTGATTGAAACTTTTATTAGTAGATTGCACAGTACAGTACATATTCCGTACAATTGACCACTAAATGGTAACACCCCAATACGTTTTTCAACTTGTTTAAGTCGGGGTCCACGTTAAAGGGGAACATTATCACAATTTCAAAAGGGTTAAAAACAATAAAAAATAGTTCCCAGTGGCTTGTTGTGTTTTTTTTATGTTTTTTTATTTATTTTACCGGTCTCGGAATATCCTTAAATAAAGCTTTAAAGTGTCTTATTTTCGCTATCTTCGAAACCACTATCCATTTCCCTGTGACGTCACACAGTGCTGCCAATGTAAACAAACAATGGGAATACCACAGCAAGATATAGCGACATTAGCTCGGATTCAGACTCGGATTTCAGCAGTTTAAGCGATTCAACAGATTACGCATGTATTGAAACAGATGGTTGGAGTATGAAAGTATTGAAGAAGAAACTGAAGCTATTGACGCTATTCATAGCCATAGCATGGCCGAATAGCTGCGTTAGCATCGCCGGTAAAATGTGTGGACCAAACGATCAGGACATTCGCGTCTTGTGACACTGGAGCAACTTAAATCCGTCGATTGGTAAATGTTTGTTTCGCATTAAATGTGGGTGGAAGGAAACGTAATATAGTTGCAAATGCATCTACAGGTTATCCATACATCTCTGTGCCATGTCTGCTTTAGCACCGCCGGTAAATAGCATGTTAGCATCGATTAGCGTAGCATGTTAGCATCGATTAGCTGGCAGTCAACATCAACAAAACTCACCTTTGTGATTTTGTTGACTATAGTTGCAAATGCATTTGCAGGTTATCCATACATCTCTGTGCCATAGAAAATAAGAGCTGAGACCCAATGTTTACAATGTGTTGAAAATGAAAATGGTGGGTGGGTTACCTCGGCAACGTCACGTTCTGAGGTCATCGCCTCCAGAGCGATAAACAGAAAGGCGTTTAATTCGCCAAAATTCACCCATTTAGAGTTTGGAAATCGGTTAAAAAAATATATGGTCTTTTTTCTGCACCATCAAGGTATATATTGACGCTTACATAGGTCTGGTGATAATGTTCCCCTTTAATCAATTCATGGTAAATGTAGATATGCATGAATGTGTACCTTGTATATATGTGTATGTTTATATATGTATATACATATATGCAGGTATGTGTGTATATATACAGTACGTATGTATATTGATACAAATGTGTATAAATATGTATGTTGATGCAGATGTGTTTATATAAATACACACACATATATATATATATATATGTATACATGTATGTTAATGCATATGTGTATTGTGATGCATATATGTTTGTACAGTATGTGTATATATGTATATGTATGTATGTATATTTAATTGTATTTTTTTTAAATTAATAAATAGAAATAAAATATATAAAAAATATATTATATATTGTATATTTCGCACAAAATAATCTTTACCTTATATTAATATAAAAGTACTAAACGATAGTAAATATATGAAAAAATAAATGTTCTAAAAAATAAAATTGTATTATGACTTATTATAACAAATATTGTATTGCAGTATGATATTAATAATGTTTTTACGACTGTATAACATGATTATAAATTGCGTGGCGCAGTGGGGAGAGTGGCCGTGTGCAACCCGAGGGTCCCTGGTTCAAATCCCACCTAGTACCAACCTCGTCACGTCCGTTGTGTCCTGAGCAAGACACTTCACCCTTGCTCCTGATGGGTGCTGGTTGGCGCCTTGCATGGCAGCTCCCTCCATCAGTGTGTGAATGTGTGTGTGAATGGGTAAATGTGGAAGTAGTGTCAAAGCGCTTTGAGTACCTTGAAGGTAGAAAAGCGCTATACAAGTACAACAAATTTATCATTTATTTATTTAATAAACAAATGGATCAGAATAATGAAATATCTGTAACAAGCATGATGCCGATTTATTCAAGGTGAGCTGTTTATTTCTCAAAGTGAATAACGAAGATCTGTTTGTTTTACATGTCAAACCATACAAAATTATTATCTTATGTTTATTTTTCGAATTGTTTCATAATTTTCTGACATGGAGCTCCAGTAAAGATGTCAGAACCACTGCAACACTGGTTAGTTTGGACATAGGAAATGCCTTCAACACCTTTTCCCGTGGACAGTATTGTGCACGGCATCAAAGTGTGTCCAACCAAAATATTCTGCAGAGTCCTGACCTCAACTGGCTTGACTCGTGTGGAGGGAGATTACAAAACAACAATGGACACCATGGTGCTTACTTAAGTCAGGCTTTCACATCGGAGTTATTTATTTTTCCTACTTTTTTGCAGGCTATGGAAATCTTGGAGGTGGTGGAGGTGGTGGTGGATATCAGCCTCAGCCAGGTGAGGACCATACGCTCCCAAGGTTGTCTATGGTCTAGGTCAGGGGTACGGAACCTATGGCTCTAGAGCCAGCTGTGGCTCTTTTGATGACTGCATCTGGCTCTCGGATAAATCTGAGCTGACGTTGCTTAAAACGATAAGTAATGAATACGAATGTCGTAGAGACATGAAACAAAAACCTATACGTAGGACTGACTTAGACCTACATTTCCAATAAAAAACTTCTGTACCTAAAATCAACAGGAAGTTGGCAAAAACCCTTTCAAAACAAAATTTTCGCAAAAAATGCTATTTTTGCCTCTTTGAGCTGTAATTTCACCCTCTTAAAATGCTTCAAAACTCACCAAACTTGGCACACACATCAGGATTGGCAGAAATTGCGATCTGATGAAAAAAAAAAAAAAAAAAACCTCAAAATTGCGCTCTAGCACAATTTTTGAATAAAACACAGAAAAAACTGCTCCCAGGAAGAAAATACAGACAGAATTGCTTGTAACTTCCGGTAGGAATGTCGGAGAGACATGAAACTAAAACCTCTATGTAGGTCTCACTCAGACCTACATTTTAATAATTGACATTGTGCAGCAAAAAACAACCGGAAGTTAAAAATTACCCCTTCAAAATAAAGGTTTTGTAAACACCCGTCACCTTTTTTCAAACGTTATCTCCTCTGAGCCCGTTTGTCGTTTTGGCTTCAAACTCGCACAGGAGAGAATTTGAACCCTTTTGATTAAAAGTTGTCAAAGGAGTTTTGATTACTGCTCCGGTTTGGATTTTACGCGCCTTCAAAAAACCCCTGTGCAAATTTTCCTAAAAAATGTAATTTTTGCCTCTTTGAGCTATAATTTGACCCCCTTAAAATGCTTCAGAGTGCAAGTTAAAGCTCTACTATTCAAAGCGAAAGCCATTTATCAACAACATCCAGAATCGCCGATCTGTAATTTCACCCCCTTAACATAATTCAAAACTCACCAAATTTTACACACACATCAGGACTGGCGAAAATTGCCATCTAATAAAAAAGCAAACCCCAAAAGTCAAAATTGCGCTCCAGCGCCCCCTAGGAAAAAAACCCAGACAAAACTGCTTGTAACTTCTGTTAGGAATGTCGTACAGACATGAAACAAAGACCTTTATGTAGGTCTGACTTAGACCAGGGCTTGGCAGCGGCCAAAGGCGGACCCAACCAACGCTGCTTGCAGCTTTAATTCCACTTGTAATCACAGTGTTAAAAATAATGTTAAAAATATAAAACATTCTCATGCATTTGTAATCCATCCATCCGTTTTCTACCGCACCTGTTTAAGAAGTTGCGTTAATGGTAGGAAGTTATTTTTTTACTATTGGTTAGTGTGGGGCTTGCCCTCCTGGGGGTTCTTCAGACCACCAAGCACCAACATAAGAGCCCGTTTCGGGGTTACAATATTGTTTTATTTTTCAATAAGTCTCTCAGTTGCTTTCCAGCAATAGTATTTCCAGCCCCAACCCAGTCTCTCCCCCTGGCTGCCGCTTATAACAGAGCGACAGGTGATTAGATAACAAGGCCCAGGTGGGCCGTCTACGCACCTGTCGCTGATTTTGAAGCCGGACCTGCCACACCCCAGTTCGCTGCAGGCCCGCAGGCCACGCCCTCTCCACAGTTAGTTTCAGAATAACAACGTTATTACAAAGAATAAGAGACCTATCATACTCTACAAATGTTGGTCTTACTTAAAAATGCACGTGTTTAGTTGTGTTCAGTGTTAAAAAAAATATTATATGGCTCTTACGGAAATATATTTCAAAATATTTGGCTTTTTGGCTCTCTCAGCCAAAAAGGTTCCCGACCCCTGATCTACATCAACTATATGATTGCCTGTAATTATTTTTTGATTGATTAAGGGTTGCGATTAATCTGAAAATGTTTTTTTTTTTTACACTACTAACTTTACTTACTGTATTTTTACTGCCAACTAGAGGACCACATTAGTGTAAAGCAAACTTGATCAAATATTAATAAATAAAACGCATGATAAAATAAAATATACCGTATGTCCTTGAATTGCCGCCGGGGCGCTAATTAATTTAAAACCTCTTCTCTCTCCGGTGATTACCAAAGGCATGCGGTAAATTTAGGCCTGCGCTTATAAATTTGAGTGTGATGTAAAGATACCATCATGAAAAGCACATTTAATAAAACAAATGTTATTATGGTCTTACCTTTACTTATAAATGAAGTCCATGCACAGCTCCTTGTGATCAAAAGCATCGATAATTTCTTTATAGAAGTCTTCCTTATCTTTCTTCAGTTTTAAAAGTCTCTCCGTCTGGATGGAGATCTTCTTTTATTAACTCCTGCTTTGATTGAAAGTCCAGTTTAGAAAACTGTTTTATTTTAGATATGTAATCCTCCATGTTAAAAGTGCAAGCGAGAGGAACAAATAAACTCTTGCTGCTTGTTGTCACTTCTTCTGCAGCCGAGTAGTCGCAAGAAGGATCACTAGTGCCCTCTACCACCAGGAAGCGGGAGTCATTTAATGACTCATATTTGACACACGCAACTACGGTATATTAATAAAACATAGCTGCTTACTGTTCTTTTTAGCATATTCAAAGGCTTGGACCTTAAATCCAACTGAATAGCTCTTAATCTTCTTCCCTTTACGCGATTTCAAATTATTGAAATCAGCCTCCTCCATTTTGAAAATGATGACAGGTGAAGTGTCACCCGTGACGTGACGAGTTTGACCCGGCGGAAATTCTAGGCATATGCTAATTATTTGGCGAAACGAGTTTGACCAGGCGGAAATTCTAGACATGCGCTGATAAAAATAATATTTTGCGGAACGAGTTTGACCCGGCGGTAATGCTAAGCAATTCCTTAAATTATTTTGTGAAAGGAGTTTGACCCGGCAGTAATTCTAGTCAGGTGCATACTATATACCTGGCGGCAATTCAAGTAAATACAGTAACACTGTCAGATTCCGATTTCACTTCATGGAAATGTCTTGTTTGTGTCCCTTCTTGCACACAGGTGGATATGTGCCCGCCCCCCTGACTCCTCAACAAGGTACACATCCCTTACACCTTAGGGTCACCAAATAATATTTATTTACTTCCCAATTTAAGTTGGCTTCATGCCAGGTTACACTCTGCAATTGCTTTGTCGGTAGTTTGATAAAATGTGCTTGTCAGAGTTAGTTTGTGACGAACCCAAAGATGCAGAGAAGGAGGGAGGCATTTTGCAGGAAAACATGATTTAATTTAAAACACTAAGACAAAAACCAACAAAGGGTACAAACAAAAAGCGCGCACGTGGGCGGATAACAAACAAAAATGCCTAGCGTGGAAGCTAACAGGTAGATAGCAGAAAAACAAGTCGTACTTGTGATAAGAAAACAAACTTGGAAGCAGGGAACAAAAAACAGTAAGCTACAAACATCTAACGAATTATAGCTTACCGCTACGCTGCAAAGACACAACACGACAGGAGCGACAATCCAAGACAGAAGCGACATGCAATACGTGACATCGACATGACAATAATCCAGCACTGACTGGAGGAACAAAGCAGGTACGAATAGGAGCGGGCTGATTGACACCAGGTGTGGCCAGGTGCCAATCAGCCGCAGCTTAGGGGAAAACAGCAGACGGGGGGAAAAAAACAGGAAACAGACAAGATAAGAGCGCTGACAGGAACTAAAAACAGGAAATACTAAACACACACAGAGGAAAAACTAAAACACAAACAAACTGTCAGTGCTGAGTCATTATAATGTTTGCTCTAACAAATTGTGAGTGTGTTTCTACAATTAAGAATTGGAATACACAATAAAAGCAACGTTTGTCTTAGTTGTAGTTTTCCATGCCAAATTTGTAGGTGTTGAAATTGCAATGTAAGATTGCTAATGCTAATAGTAGCCTGTCTATCAATCAATCAATCAAAGTTGACTTATATAGCCCTAAATCACGAGTGTCTCAAAGGGCTGCACAAGCCACAACCACATCGTCAGCTCAGATCCCACATCAGGGCAAGGAAAAACTCAAGCCAAGTCTTCAAATTAAAGTGAAAAGGACACAATAATTCCTTAAACTCATGGCCCAAGAACCTCAATGATGCGGACACGTTTGTTAGCGGGTACTTTCTCTTTCATTTTTGCCTTGGAGACTTTGTGTGTAAGGAATATGCAAGTATAATTATTTCATACTTGTTTATATTGTGATTTTTTTTTTTTAGACTGCAATAGTAGACACTTATGTGCTATTGTGTGCTTAGCTGCCGTGTAGCTGCCAGTTACCTTGAGTTGAGCTCTTTGTTAGTGACGTGACTAAGAATAATAAAGGTATACACACGTCATAATTGCAGTATGTAGAGCAGGAGAGTCCAAACTTTTTCCACTGAGGGCCGCACACTGAAGAAGCAAAGCAAGCGGGGGCTATTTTGATATTGTTTTATTTCAAAAACCAATACAATATATGTGTAATAATATACATTAAGGCCTCCACTCAGGCTTGGTCCCAGGGACCCCGCAAGATTTTGGTCAAAAAAATATTTAAAATGTGTCATTATTTTGTATTATTGTTATTCACGGTTTAAATCTCTAGATCAACATTAGGTCCATCTGTCAATATAAAGTTTTTAAAGATTTGAGTTGTATGCCTTTTTGTCAAAGAAAGCCCTGTTTTGTGGAAAAAAACCACAAAATATGCAATAGTTTTGTCAGGCCTGCCACTGACAGTTTTAGTTTCTCCTCTGTGTGTGTTTAGTATTTCCTGTCCTTAGTTCCTGTCAGCACTCTTATTTTGGTTCAGCTTCCTGTTAGTCTCCCTGAGTGCTTTGTTTCCCCTCAGCTGTGGCTGATTGGCATCTGGCCACACCTGGTGTCAATCAGCCAGCTCTTATTTGACCTGCTTTGTTCCTCCAGTCAGTGCTGGATTATTAATTTGTCGATGTCACTTCTTGTCGCTCTTGTGATGTGTTATCGCTCCTGTCGTGTTGTACCTTGTCGTGTTTTTGCAGCGTAGCGGTAAGGTATATTCGGTTGATGTTTGTAGCTCACTGTTTTTTGTTCCCTGCTTCCAGTTTGTTCTTTCATTTTACAAGTACGGCTTCTGTTTCCTGTTAGATATCTGTTAGCTTCCACGCTAGGCCTTTTGTTTGTTATCCGCCCACGTGCGCGCTTGTTTGCATCTTGGGGTTCGTCAACAACAAACTCCGACAAGTTTCCCCCAATAAAATTTTAAAGTGGAATATATGAGATTATAGAATAATTGGAGCCTTAAAAATGTCAACACATAACATTGATTTTAATTTATTTTTTTTTTTTTTAGCAATGACACACACACACAAAAATCCTACTAAAATTATTGGGGATCCAAAAGAGTCCTACTCATAAAAAATAATCTTTTTATTTTTACTGTTTACTTTAAACACAATCTTCTTGAGATCAACTTCAGATCCATCTGTCAATTATAACTTTTATTGTTGATGTTTTTTGTTTGTTTTTATTAGGCCCTTCTTTCGAAAAAAAAATGTTTTTTAAATGGCAAAAATGTCTCAAAGTGGAATATTTAATGTGACATTGATTTTGATTAATTATTCTTTTTTGATGATGTGGCGACTTCTCCAGGGTGTACACTGCCTTCCGCCCGATTGTAGCTGAGATAGGTACCAGCGGCCCCCGCTACCCCAAAGGGAATAAGTGGTAGAAAATGGATGGATGGAGGGATTATTTTTTAAAGAAAATAACACCCTGCATGGCAGCTTTGTGTTATTAGTGTCAAAGTTTGTTGTAGAGGAACCCCAAGATGCAGAGGAGGAGGAAGGCATTTTTCATGAAAACATGATTTAATTTAAAAACACTAGAACAAAACCAAACAAAGGGTTCAAACCAAAAGTGCGCACGTGGGCGGATAACAAACAAAAGGCCTAGCGTGGAATCTAACGGGTATTTAGCCGGAAACAGAAAAACTGGAAACAGCTAATGGCTAACAAGAAAACAAAAAGCTAGGAGAAAACAAACTACAAATAGCTAACAGGAACAGCTTACCGCTACGACGACAAGGACAAATAGTAGCACGACAGGTAGTAGCTGTAACGATGACATCGACACGACACGACACGACAGGTAGCAACGACAATAAACTGACTCATGACAAAGCAGGTACAAGTAGGAGCGGGCTGATTGCCAACGGGTGTGGCCAGGTGCCAATCAGCCGCAGCTGAGGGAAAACAGCACACAGGGAGACAAACAGGAAGCTGAACCAAAATAAGAGTGCTGACAGGAACTAAGGACAGGAAATACTAAGAGCACACCGAGGAAAAACTAAAACACAGTTAGTGGCAAGCCTGACAATTAGAGTAAACATTGCAACATTTTCTTGTCACATTTCACCTGTTTGCTCTTTTATACCACTTTTTCAGTTTTTTATTTTTTTAATCGTATTTTTAGAATGTGCTTAGGGCCGTTAAACAATTACCCGCGGGCCGCACTTTGGACACCCCTGTTGTAGAGCAACAGTTCTAGCCTGTCCCTACACACACATGCTGGTTAGCGTCCCCAAAACGGCTGCAGATCTTCTCTTAGTCAGCACATCCGTGCAGGAGGGTGTCGTGTGTGTACTTATTGTTAGTGGCGGACAAAGACAGATGGCGCCACACAATCAGTCCGTGTGAGCGCCCGCACGACAATCTGCATTTTCCTGAAGATTACTGCCAGCAGGATTATTTCCAGGAGCACATGTCTGCTTTCTTGCTCTACAAGCTGGCCTCAAACCCAACAAACACGTCGCCTTGTTGCCACGGTGATGTGTGAAATTCAGAATAAAGCATAAAGTCATTGTTTTTCTTTTGTTGTTTTGCAGCCAAAGCGGCAAAGTACAATGCCAACCCATTGCAAGGCTTCCTCGGCGGCGCAGGGGGCGGAGCCTACAGAGGTAATACCCACTATGCATGTTTGCACACGTTAGGCCGCAACGAGTGTAGGGCAGTGGTTCTCAAACCAAGCACCGCCTCAGAAAACATATCGGCCCTCCAAGTACCACCATAAAGGCCGGCGTCGAAATACAGTAGCGTAGTAGGCTTAAGTAGTCATTAAAAACAAGGCAGAGGTTTTATTTAAAGTTTAAGTACCAATGATTGTCACACACGCACTACATGTGGCGAAAATATTTTCTGCATTTGACCCATCACCCTTGATCCCCCCCCTGGGAGGTGAGGGGAGCAGTGAGCAGCAGCGGTGGCCGCACCCGGGAATAATTTTTGGTGATTTAACCCCCAATTCCAACACTTAATGCTGAGTGCCAAGCAGGGAAGGTAATGGGTCCCATTTTTATAGTCTTTGGTATGACTCGGCCGGGGTTTAAGCTCACAACCTACCGATCTAACGAGTATATTTGGTATTTTTGCCCCCAGTTTGAACAGTAACACTGTTTGAATATAGGAAAAAAATTAAGTGATCACTAGATTTCTTATGCACTGATTGAAAGCGGCTATTTCTTTTCCGTTGTTTAGTGGCAGCTTTTTTTTTTTTTCGCTGACTGTAGTTGTTTCTCCTTTGTTATTCCTTTCGGTCACGGGCATTGAAGCTGGGAATCAAAACGGAAGAAAATGTAACAATTCTGGGGGAATCAAAAAGTTAAATCTTGGTTTCCATGGTTCCTGTCATGTCTGTGTGATCATGTTTTGTTTTAGTCATGTTCTGTTTGTTTTTTGGCCACTCAGTTCCTGTTTGTGCACTTCCTGGTTTTTGTCACCATCCCTACTCATTAGTTTTCACCTGTCCTCATTTCTCACACCTGTTTTCACTAATCACCACAGTATCATTTAAGCCTGTCTGTTTCTGTTGTTCATTCTGGCAACACCACCTCCTTCACACCATCTATCACCTTCTATGCCTTCCATGCCGATGATCCAGGTTACTTTCTTGTTCAAAGTAAGTTTTTTGTTATTCATGCCATAGTGCGAGTTTTTTCTCCGCCGTTGTGCGCGCCTTTTGTTAGTTCCTGTTTTTTAAGTTATAGTGTCAAAATAAAAAGATGTCTCTACCTTCACGCCGTTTCCACTCCATTCGCTTTGCACCTCGGAAAAAAAATCCACGTCCAAGTCCTGACAATTCCCAACCCTAACTCTAACTTCAGTCTATTTAACCAAATAAAAAAAAACTTCTTACGCACCTTTAGGTTACTGAAAGGCACTTGATTGAAAAATTAGAGCAAGATTAGTTGCAACGTTCCTGTAACTAAGTAGACATTAAGCATATGTCTGCCAGTGAAACTTTGAAGTGAGACGGATAAAGAATGTGCGGCGGTGTGTGTGTGTGTGTGTGTGTGTGTGTGTGTGTGTGTGTGTGTGTGTGTGTTCTGGCAATGCTTACTTATTGGTAACATCACTCTGTTTACACAGTCACCTTAAGGGGACTTCTGACAGTATGGGGACCAAAAACCAAGTCCCTTAAAGGAAAACCTGTTTAAATGATAGTCAGATCCTATGACGCTTGCTGGGCATGGTGGTGCGGGTTCGTTCTCTCAATGATGGAAAAGGCAGGCTTAAATAAGGACAGTGATTACAAACAGGTGTGAGTCAAAAACAAAAGGCAGGTGACACTAATTTGTGACTATAGCAACAGAAAAAACAGGAAATGCCACCAGGAACTAAGGAAGTCAAACACCAACAGAATACGATACAAAGACGGAACAAAACCAGAATAAGACATGATCCGGGCAGCCGATCATGACAGATCCATTCTGAAGTGAGTTTTAAGCTTTGGCCCATAAAAAATGTTTACTGGTTAGTTTGAGTGTGAGACATTTGCACAGTAGCCCAAATTGCATCCGTACAAATTTGTGTGAATTGTGGACATTTTTTTAAAATTTGGTCCCGATGAACCATATTATCTCTTTCTCCAGGGTCCCCAGTAAGAATGATCAGCACATTACTTCATCAATCCAGAGATTTAAAGACGTGTATGAGCTAACTGGGCAGTGGCCATTTTACCCCTATTGTTTTTATATGCCTCCACAACCTGTAGAAAGGGTGGTCCCCACAAGTCATGATCAAAAAACTTGGTCCCCATTCCAAATGATAACCTGTGTGTGTGTGTGTGTGTGTGTGTGTGTGTGTGTGTGTGTGTGTGTGTGTGTGTGTGTGTGTGTGTGTGTGTGTGTGTGTGTTCTGGTAATGCTTACTTAATGGGGACATCGCTCTGTTTACACAGTCACCTTTAGGGGACTTCTGACGGTATGGGGACCAAAAACAGGTCCCCAGAGTCCCCAGTAAGAATGATCAGCACATTACTTCATCAATCCAGAGATGTAAAGATGTGTATGAGCTAACTGGGCAGTGGCCATTTTACCTGCATTTTTGTATGCCTCCACAACCTGTAGAAAGGGTGGTCTCCACAAGTTCTGATCAAAAACTCAAAAACTTAATGGCCATTCCAAATGATAACCAGTGTGTGTGTGTGTGTGTGTGTGTGTGTGTGTGTGTGTGTGTGTGTGTTCTGGCAATGCTTACTTAATGGGGACATCGCTGTTTACACAGTCACCTTTAGGGGACTTCTGACGGTATGGGGACCAAAAACAGGTCCCCAGGGTCCCCAGTAAGAATGATCAGCACATTACTTCATCAATCCAGAGATTTAAAGACGTGTATGAGCTAACTGGGCAGTGGCCATTTTACCTACATTTTTTTATGCCTCCACAACCTGTAGAAAGGGTGGTCCCCACAAGTTCTGATCAAAAACTTAATGCCCATTCCAAATGATAACCTGTGTGTGTGTGTGTGTGTGTGTGTGTGTGTGTGTGTGTTCTGCAGGCGCAGCAGGAGCCTGCCAGGGGAAATACTGCGGCAGGAGGAAGTAGATGACCTCCCCATTGTGACCAGAAGGAACCATGGTGCTACTGCATGAACTAGAATGTACATTTTATACACAAACATTCAATGTTTTTTTGTTTTTGTTTGTTTTTTACTTGACTCCTGCTCTCATGCAAACCCACCGACCAAGAATTTAGTACTCCCCCCCCCCCTCCTCCGCCCCCACATGTATCACCAATAGTGCCTTGTCGTTACTTATGCAAAGTGTGTGTTCTTGTTGTGTGAAACGCAGCACCGAACCTCTCTGCCTTCAATCTTTGAGCAAGGCAAACTGAAATGTTGCAGCACACAACCTCTCTGACCCGTGAGAAGGCTGTTTTTTTTTTTGTTTTTTGTTTTTTTGTGGCCGATCTCAGCATGTTCTCCAGCCCTCCTTCTTCCTCGCTGCTATTTTTAGCCCCATTGGGTATAAAGCAGTTGGGAACGGGACTCAGGCCAGCCCATCTGTTCTCATTAACTTTTTTGCTTAAGCATTTCTCTGCACGGCCGTGCCTCTCATTGACATCCGTTGTGATGCAATTTATTTTGTCACCCCCTGGAATGTTTGATTACGGCGGAGAATGCTTAGTCATGTGTCACTTTGCCCACTTTAGGGGTTTTACGGACAGGTTCTTTTTACACGCGTCGATTCTATTATTAAAAAAAAAAAGTGGATTCCCTTGTTAAACAAGGGCACCCAAACCCCATTTTTTTTACTTACTTGAGCTGCTTTATGGATTTAAAGAAGGAAAAAGGCTTATCTGACCAAAGGTTCATAGGTGCTTTCTATAATTGTGTACTGTATTTTGTACTAATATGAAGGTTGCTGGCATATCGTTGATGTGCCATCTTCATCTTTATTTAAAACTATTTCTATAAGGAGGAACAGTGTGGTTTTGCACTTTTTTTTTTTATTTGTTTCCACGACACACATGACTTGATATAATCTGCCATTGTATTTGCTTTATTAAATACTAAATAAAATGTGTTTAAACATGTCTTCCTGTTTCATTGTTGGTTCAGCTCACACTTAGTTTTTGTGTAACATCGTTGGTCCAGATGGAAATAATAAGAGCTATGCCCGCCCCCGTTTATGCAGAGCTGCAGGGAATCAAACATGGAGCCCTTTAGTCACATTTTTGACCATCTACCGGCTTACCATGAATTGATTAACGTGGACCCGGACTTAAACAAGTTGAAAAACTTATTTAAGTGTTACCATTTAGTGGTACTGTACTGTGTAATCTACTAATAAAAGTTTCAATCAATACAAAATGTATTTACAAGTAAATGTGTTATACACACTTGAGCATGTATAACATGTGAAGGGTAAAAATTATGCCTCAGTGAGTGTGTGGCACACTCGCTAGCTGTATTGACAATGCGCTGATACCGTCCTCCGCCATCTACCGCACCTCCGATTAATGAGTAATGGAACAATTCAAAGTGCTTTACAAGAAGGCAAAAACAAAATGATCATAAGATTATAATCCATCCATCCATTTTCTACCGCTTGTCCCCTTTGGGGTCGGGAGGGGGGGGTCGCTGGAGCCTATCTCAGTTGCATTCGGGCGGTAGGCGCGGGACACCCTGGACAAGTCGCCACCACATCGCAGATAAGATTATAAGTAAAAATGAAATATATTTAAAAACACAACTCTCACTTATTTGGTTATCTTCAAATCCGTAACTTTGCTAAATTAATTCACAGCTCTTTTCCCAGTGGTCCACCTCAATCTGTACTAGACTTAAGTTTTGGAAATCCCCACTAATCAGAAAGGCATCATTTCTAAAATGTACATCCTAATTTCCCATCTTTAAGAGACATCTCTTGACAAAATTAGAAATGACTGAGTAGAAGTTTTGGATGACAATAACTGGAATTTCTGCATCGATACAAATAAATGATAGCACATCTTGTTCAAAGCCGGTGATTTAATCCCCAATTCCAACCTTTGATGTTGAGTGCCAAGCAGGGAGGTAACGGGTTCCATTTTTATAGTCTTTGGTATGACTCGGCCGGGGTTTGAACTCACAACCTACCGACCTCAGGGCGGACACTCTAACCACTAGGCCACTGAGTTGAGAAGACTGGGTCTCCCGGATGGCTTGGGAACGCCTCAGGATCCACCAGGAGGAGCTGGACAAAGTGGCTGGGGAGAGGGAAGTCTGGGCTTCCCTGCTTAGGCTGCTGCCCCCGCGACCCGAACTCGGATAAGCAGAAAAAGATGGCTGGATGGATGGAGCTCGCGTACTAGTCACCGTAATATAGCAACGCTGCTTTAGGCTGAGCCAATCAGTGGTTACGATACTGAATCGTGCGCTCTGATTGGTTGGGTTCATGTAGTTTTTTTTTATAATTGAGCATTTTTTAGGATTAAAGGTGTTTAATTTAATATTTCAAAATGGTAGGATACGTTTAAAAAAAAAGAAAATAATTGCCGTGTGATGAAGCCGACTATATATAAAAATGGCTCACAGATGAGGAAAAAATAATACTAAAAAAATCTGATTTTTTTTTTTTTAATCTAATGTATTTTGTTTCCCTGGATCGATGTTTTTAATGACAGAGTGTAACTATTATTCCATCCATCCTTTTTATTACCGCTTGTCCGTTTTTCGGAGTAGCGGGGGTATTATTAAAACTCCCAATTGTGTTGAAAAAAACAGTAAAACCGGAAAAGGGGCTCCCGATGGGCCAATCAGCGTCGCCCCGAGACAGGCCGCGCATCCTGATTGGTCGGCGGCCCTCTTGAATGAAACCCCGCATAGACCAGGCAGGCAGCGGGGAGGAAGGCGGAAGCTGAGGACGCCGAAGCCAGAAGCGAGCGACTCCGCCGCTTTAGACGCCGCCGGCCGCAGGTGCCACCAGCGGACACACTTCGACCAGAGGCTGCCGGCTCTCTAGCCGAGAGCGAATGCGGTTAATGCTGCTTTGCTGCACCTGGAAGGACGAACGAATGGGAGAGGAGGAAGGTACAAACAAATAAGAGGGGTGTTCGGAATTGTTACCGTAATGCGCCGTCCGGGCGGGACTTGCCCACTAATTAAGATGCTGGTTTAAAAACAAACATTTTTTCTTGATTCTCATCATTGTATGTCCAAGGTGTCTCCAGATGGTTGTTGGAATGAGGCCACGCTGTCTGCTTCGTCATGTTTCATCTCTGGCTCACACTGTCAAACATATTCTTTATTCTCACGGCTAAAACTGTTATTGACGCGGCGTGACGTGTGCGTGCGCAACTCTTTAAAAGTCGTCACAAAAGCACGTCTTTGCATCATTTGGCAACACAGCTGCAGTAAACCCTCGTTTATCGCTGTTAATTGGTGTTGAATACGTTTCCGCGAAGTAGGACTTTTTCAATATAAATCTTAGTAGTGAGAGCATACAAAACCTGTTTGTAACCTTCTGAATACATTATGAGAGTATGGTCTAAATGTTTATTAAACGGTATATATTATCCATCCATCCATCCATCTTCTGCTTATCCGAGGTCGGGTCGCGGGGGAAGCAGCCTAAGCAGGGAAGCCCAGACTTCCCTCCCCCAAGCCACTTTGTCCAGCTCTTCCCGGGGGATCCCGAGGCGTTCCCGGGCCAGCCGGGAGACATAGTCTTCCCAACGTGTCCTGGGTCTTCCCCGTGACCTGAGATATATATATATATGTATATATATATATATATATATATATATATATATATATATATATATATATACATATACATATATATATATATATCGCAGCTACAATCGGGCGGAAGGCGGCGTACACCCTGCACAAGTCGCTCACTCATCGCAGGGCCATACATATATATACACATACACACATACATACATACATACATATACATATATATATATAT
>NC_084623.1:51503876-51531376 GCF_033978795.1 Nerophis ophidion
CCATCCATCCATCCATCCATCATCTTCCGCTTATCCGAGGTCGGGTCGCAGGGGCAACAGCCTAAGCAGGGAAACCCAGACTTCCCTCTCCCCAGCCACTTCGTTCAGCTCTTCCCGGGGGATCACGAGGCGTTCCCAGGCCAGCCGGGAGACATTGTCTTCCCAACGTGTCCTGGGTCTTCCCCGTGGCCTCCTACCGGTTGGACGTGCCCTAAACACCTCCTTAGGGAGGCGTTCGGGTGGCATCCTGACCAGATGCCCGAACCACCTCATCTGGCTCCTCTCGATGTGGAGGAGCAGCGGCTTTACTTTGAGTCCCTCCCGGATGGCAGAGCTTCTCACCCTATCTCTAAGGGCGGAGGAAACTCATTTCGGCCGCTTGTACCCGTGATCTTATCCTTTCGGTCATGACGCAAAGCTCATGACCATAGGTGAGGATGGGAACATAGATCGACCGCTAAATTGAGAGCTTTGCCTTCCGGCTCAGCTCCTTCTTCACCAGAACGGATCGGTACAACGTCCGCATTACTGAAGACGCCGCACCGATCCGCCTGTCGATCTCACGATCCACTCTTCCCTCACTCGTGAACAAGACTGTTAGGTATTTGAACTCCTCCACTTGGGGCAGGGTCTCCTCCCCAACCCGGAGATGGCATTCCACCCTTTTCCGGGCGAGAACCATGGACTCGGACTTGGAGGTGCTGATTCTCATTCCGGTCGCTTCACACTCGGCTGCGAACCGATCCAGCGAGAGCTGAAGATCCCGGCCAGATGAAGCCATCAGGACCACATCATCTGCAAAAAGCAGAGACCTAATCCTGCGGTCACCAAACCGGAACCCCTCAACGCCTTGACTGCGCCTAGAAATTCTGTCCATAAAAGTTATGAACAGAATCGGTGACAAAGGACAGCTTTGGCGGAGTCCAACCCTCACTGGAAATGTGTTCGACTTACTGCCGGCAATGCGGACCAAGCTCTGGCACTGATCATACAGGAAGCGGACCGCCACAATAAGTCAGTCCGATACCCCATACTCTCTGAGCACTCCCCACAGGACTTCCCAAGGGACACGGTCGAATGCCTTCTCCAAGTCCACAAAGCACATGTAGACTGCTTGGGCAAACTCCCATGCACCCTCAAGAACCCTGCCAAGAGTATAGAGCTGGTCCACAGTTCCACGACCAGGACGAAAACCACACTGTTCCTCCTGAATCCGAGGTTCGACTATCCGACGTAGCCTCCTCTCCAGTACACCTGAATAAACCTTACCGGGAAGGCTGTACATTAGGGTTGGGAAAATACATATATTATACTGTTTTATAACAATATAATATCCTTTTTTATGTTTCAATAGCAAGTTGTTTTGTAGATCAGGATTTAATGCGGCTGATTCCAGTAACGATCATCCATATATACCAGGGGTAGGGAACCTAAGGCTCTAGAGCCAAATGTGGCTCTTTTGATGACTGCATCTGGCTCTCAAATACATCTGAGCTGACATTGCTTAAGACGATTAGCAATGAATAATTCCGCCAGTAATCGGTGTAAAAATAACGTTTAACATATAAAACATTCTTATGCATTTTAATCCATCCGTTTTTCAACCGCACCTGTTTATTAAGTCACATCAATGGTAAGAAGTCCATCCATCTAGTCTCTACCGCTTGTCCCTTTTGGGGTCGCGGGGGTTGCTGGAGCCTATCCCAGCTGCATTTGGGCAGAAGGCGGCGTACACCCTGGACAAGTCGCCACCTCATCACAGGGCCAACACAGATAGACAGACAACATTCACACTGGGCCAATTTAGTGTTGCCAAAGAAGTATTTTATTTATTATCGGTTAGCTTCAGAATAAAAATGATATAAAATATGAGACTAAAAATGTAGGTCTTACTTAAAAAATGCATGCATTTAGTTGTATTAGTGATAGTGATTTATATTTATATAGCGCTTTTCTCAAGTGACTCAAAGCGCTTTACATAGTGACACCCAATATCTAAGTTACATATAAACCAGTGTGGGTGGCACTGGGAGCAGGTGGGTAAAGTGTCTTGCCCAAGGACACAACGGCAGTAACTAGGATGGCACAAGCGGGAATCGAACCTGCAACTCTCAAGTTGCTGGCACGGCCACTCTACCAACCGAGCTATGCCGCCCCACGATTATTATTCAGTGTTAAAACATATGATACGGCTCTCGTGGTAATAAACTTTAAAAAATTTGGCTTTCATGGCTCTCCCAGCCAAAAAGGTTCCCGACCCCTGCTCTAGAGCCAGATGTGGCTCTTATGATGACTGCATCTGGCTCTCAGATAAATCTTAGCTGTCATTGCTTAACACGATAAGTAATTAATAATTCTGCTGGTAATTATTGGTTAGTTTCAGAATAACAATATTATTAAAAAGAATAAGAGACTTACTTAAAATTGCATGCATTTAGTTGTATTCAGTGTTTAAAAATATTATACGGCTCTCACGGAAATACATTTTTAAATATTTGGCTTTCATGGCTCTCTCAGCCAAAAAGGTTCCCGACCCCTGATATATACCATACACATACTGTATATTAGATGTACATTTTTCAACGTAGTCATGGTGAACAGTTTAACAATATAAACACAATATTTTAACTGGTAATTGTTTTGTTATGACATGCAATTGTTTAAGCCTGTGGTTCTCAAATGGGGGTACTTGAAGGTATGCCAAGGGGTACGTGAGATTTTTTTAAAAATAGCAAAAATTCAGAAATCCTTCATAAATATATTTATTGAATAATACTTCAACAAGATATAAATGTAAGTTCATAAACTGTGAAAAGAAATGCAACAATGCAATATTCAGTGTTGACAGCTAGATTTTTTTGTGGACATGTTCCATAAATATTGATGTTAAAGATTTCTTTTTTGTGAAGAAATGTTTAGAATTAAGTTCATGAATCCAGATGGATCTCTATTACAATCCCCAAAGAGGGCACTTTAAGTTGATGATTTTAATTTCAACAATTTTTTGTTATTTTTATATCTTTTTTTCCAAATAGTTCAAGAAAGACCACTACAAATGAGCAATATTTTGCACTGTTATACAATTTATTAAAACAGAAACTGATGACATAGTGCTGTATTTTACTTCTTTATCTCTTTTTTTTCAACCAAAAATGCTTTGCTCTGATTAGGGGGTACTTGAATTAAAAAAATGTTCACAGGGGGTACATCACTGAAAAAAGGTTGAGAACCACTGGTTTAAGCAAAACACCATCAGTGGTATTAAATTATACTAAATAAAATTTGAACAAGGCAAGAAAATTATGGCTTGACAGAAAATTATGAGAAGGCCCAAAAAAAAAATAAATAAATAAATAAATAAAATAAAAATAATAAATTAAAAAAAAAAAATATATATATATCCATCCATCCATCCATCCATTTTCTACCGCTTATTCCCTTTCGGGGTCGCGGGGGACGCTGGCGCCTATCTCAGCTACAATATATATATATATATATATATATATATATATATATATATATATATATATATACACAGATCATATTCACAGTGCTTCACTTTTTCCATGTTTTGTTACGTTACAGCCTTAGTCCAAAATGGAATATATCCATTTTTGTCCTCAAAATTCTACACAAAAAAACCCATAATGACAATGTGTTTTTTTTTTTTTAATTTAAATTCAGCAAAATTTATAAAAACTAAAAAACTAAAACAGATGACAGGAACACAAATCCACACAAGGAACATAGACACACCTTCAACAACACACAAACCCAAACACCCCGACACACACACACACACACACACACAAACACACACACACACACACACACACACCCTTGGAATCATTTTGTCACTTCAACAGTGTCTGATGAAGATGTACGTTCTAATCCGTGAGCGCATGTGCACGTGTGGGCGGTGTGAGTGCACGTGTGACTTAGTGTGAGCCACATCTATTCATGCTTTTTAGTGTGTATGTCATCAATCACCGCCACAGAAAGTCAATATAGAAGAATAGAATAGAATAGAATGGACTTTATTGTCATTATATTTGCATTTAACGAGATTAAAGACTCCAACTTAAGGTGCGGTAGTGGGAACAAATATGGCGTAAAATAAATAACACAAGAGGTAATAAAGGAAAAAACTAACAATTGAAATAAACAGACTACTATCCAATAAAACATGGGTGTCAAACTCTGGCCCGCGGGCCAAATTTGGCCCGCCGTGTAATTTCATTTGGCCCTTGAGGCAATAATAAATTAAAATTAGAGCTGGCCCGCCGGTATTATACAGTGGCGGTGCTGCTGTATCACCGCATTCAACGCCAATTCTCATACTTGCCAACCCTCCCGATCTTTCCAGGAGAATCACGAATTTCAGTGCCCTCCCGGGGCAACCATTCTCCCGAATTTCCACCCGGACAACAATATTAGGGGCGTGCCTTAAAGGTACTGCTTTTAGCCTCCTCTACAACCTGTCGTCACGTCCGCTTTTCCTCCATACAAACAGCGTGCCGGTCCTGTCACATAATATATGCGGCTTCTACACACACACAAGTGAATGCAAAGCATACTTGGTCAACAGCCATACAAGTCACACTGAGGGTGGCCGTATAAACAACTTTGACACTGTTACACCACACTGTGAACTCACACCAAACAAGAATGACATTTCGGGCGAACATCCGCACCATAACACAACATAAAAACAACAGAATAAATACCCAGGATCCCTTGCAGCACTAACTCTTCTGGGATGCTACAATATACACCCCCGCTACCAACAGATCACGATATAAGTGTTTTATATTGTTCAATATGAATAATTATTGCTGTTTTTTATGACCTATGGCTATGGTAAATTAAGACCAGAAGAAAAATATATTAAATAGAGATGTCCGATAATGGCTTTTTTGCTGATATCCCGATATTGTCCGACTTTTAATTACCGATTCCGATATCAACCGATACCGATGTATGCAGTCGTGGAATTAACACATTATTATGCCTTATTTTGTTGTGATGCCCCGCTGGATGCATTAAACAATGTAACAAGGTTTTCCAAAATAAATCAACTCAAGTTATGGAAAAAAATGCCTACATGGCACTGCGATATTTATTATTGAAGTCACAAAGTGCATTATTTGTTTTAACATGCTTCAAAACAGCAGCTAGGAATTTGCAATTTGGGACATGATCTCCCTGAGAGAGCATGAAGAGGTTGAGGTGGGCGGGGTTGGGAGAGTTAGTGCTGCAAGGGGCCCTGGGTATTTGTTCTATTGTGTTTATGTTGTGTTACGGTGCGGATGTTCTCCCGAAATGTGTTTGTCATTCTTGTTCGGTGTGGGTTCACAGTGTGGCGCATATTTGTAACAGTGTTAGTCGGCGTGGCGCAGTGGGAGAGTTTGCCGTGCGCAACCCGAGTGTCCCTAGTTCAATCCCCACCTAGTACCAACCCCGTCACGTCCGTTGTGTCCTTGAGCAAGACACTTCACCCTTGCTCCTGATGGGCGCTGGTTGGCGCCTTGCATGGCAGCTCCCTCCATCAGTGTGTGAATGTGTGTGTGAATGGGTAAATGTGGAAGTAGTGTCAAAGCGCTTTGAGTACCTTGAAGGTAGAAAAGCGCTATACAAGTACAACCCATTTATCATTTATTTATAAGAAAACTCGATTTTGCATGTCACTCTAAAGTTATATAAGCCTTCCTTGTTCAATATTCAATGCAAAACTTGTTTGGGTCCCTACTAAAAGGTTAAGTTTTTCAACTTTGGCCCGCGGCTTTGTTCAGTTTAGAATTTTGGCCCACTCTGTATTTGAGTTTGACACCCCTGCAATAAAATAATAAGCAATCCTGTACAATATACAAAACATTATAGAAGTACAAAATACTGTACAACATACAGAACAAGACAAGAGTACGGAAGTAATAAATGACAATCAGTGTCGGATGTATTGCACTGGAAGGATATTAGGGCAGGATATTGTATAGTGGTGAGTTATAAGTTAGAGTTCAACATGCTGACAGCTCTGGGAGAAGACTCTATCGGAGAAATCATGTTGATGGAGGGCAGCAATGTGGTTCGAACGTCCGGGGATCAGGTTACTAATCTCTTTTGCAACCTCTCTGTTTGAAGAACATGTGTGGGCTTTCTTTTCAGGTACTCAGTCATGCTTGTTAGGCTGATTTGGAGACAAAATTGTCTATAAGTGTGAATATAAGTGAAGTGAATTGTGAATTATATTTATATAGCGCTTTTTCTCTAGTGACTCAAAGCGCTTTACATAGTGAAACCCATTATCTAAGTTACATTCAAACCAGTGTGGGTGGCTCTGGGAGCAAGTGGGTAAAGTGTCTTGCCCAAGGACACAACGGCAATGGCTAGGATGGCGGAAGCGGGAATCGAACCTGCAACCCTCAAGTTGCTGGCACGGCCGCTCTACCAACCGAGCTAAACCGCCCCAAATGTTTGTGTGTAAATATAGGGTACATAATTGGTTCCAAGCTTGATTGTGGTAAACTAATTTCCGCAATTTCCATTAAGTAGAGTCCTCGAAACATGAAATAACACCCGTTTAGTCACTTTTACACTCGTTTCTCCTGACATAGTAGCCTTGGGTGTGTTCTACTTTAAATCACAGTACTCACCACGAGCTCGGAGGACCCCTTAAGCATCACCCGGCCACTACAACACGGCCACTCCCAAGGAATACCTTGTCACTTCCTGGTAGGGCTGTAACCATAAACAGCATTAATAATAACCGCGCTAAAACTCCAGATGGTTAGTATTTCCATTTTTCATGTTTGTTTTGTTGGATCTACAATATGTACATAATCATATTTCTACCAGGGCTGTCAAAATTAACGAGTTTACTCGTGATTAATCGCAAAAAAATATTGCGGTAATCTTGAACACACTTAAATTAACCTTTTTTTTTGTACCGTACGTGGTCGTTTACTTTAACAAACTCTACAAGGTCAGCGATCAGATCAATTCATACGTCGGTACAGAAATGAGTGAGGAGACTCCGACTGGCAAATTTCACTTTGAAATACATCCTGAAAGAACTTTAGATAAAACTGATGACATCATTAAACAAGACAAGAAGCAGGGAATTAAACAGAGACAGAATGGCAAATTTCACTTTGAAATACATCCTGAAAGAACTTTAGATAAAACTGATGACATCTATTAAACAAGACAAGAAGCAGGGAATTAAACAGACAGAATTAAATTTGGCTCAATGAGGAGAAACACGTACAATTTTCCACGCTCTCTGATTAAAGATTGTACACCTCTTTTATTTGGAGTTTCCCTGATTACATGGCAACAGCTGTTTCTAAGGGACGGGGGTCGTAAATAGCCATCGCCCTAACAGAGACAGAATTAAATTTGGCTCAATGAGGAGAAACACGTACACCTGTACCCTTGTACAGTTTCCCACGCTCTCTGATTAAAGATTGTACACCTCTTTTATTTGGAGTTTCCCTGATTACATGGCAACAGCTGTTTCTAAGGGGCGGGGGTCGTAAATAGCCATCGCCCTAACAGAGAAATAATTAAATTTGGCTCAATGAGGAGAAACACGCACACCTGTACCCTTGTACAGTGTTCCACGCTATCTGATTAAAGATTGTACACCTCTTTTATTTGGAGTTTCCCTGATTACATGGCAAATGCTGTTTCTAAGGGGCGGGGGTCGTAAATAGCCATCGCCCTAACAGAGAAATAATTAAATTTGGCTCAATGAGGAGAAACACGCACACCTGTACCCTTGTACAGTGTTCCACGCTATCTGATTAAAGATTGTACACCTCTTTTATTTGGAGTTTCCCTGATTACATGGCAAATGCTGTTTCTAAGGGGCGGGGGTCGTAAATAGCCATCGCCCTAACAGAGACAGAATTAAATTTGGCTCAGTGAGGAGAAACATGCGCACCTGTACCCTTGTACAGTTTTCCACGCTCTCTGATTAAAGATTGTACACCTCTTTTATTTGGAGTTTCCCTGATTACATGGCAACAGCTGTTTCTAAGGGGCGGGGGTCGTAAATAGCCATCGCCCTAACAAAGACAGAATCAAATTTGGCTCAATGAGGAGAAACATGCGCACCTGTACCCTTGTACAGTTTTCCACGCTCTCTGATTAAAGATTGTACACCTCTTTTATTTGGAGTTTCCCTGATTACATGGCAACAGCTGTTTCTAAGGGGCGGGGGTCGTAAATAGCCATCGCCCTAACAGAGACAGAATTAAATTTGGCTCAATGAGGAGAAACATGCGCACCTGTACCCTTGTACAGTTTTCCACGCTCTCTGATTAAAGATTGTACACCTCTTTTATTTGGAGTTTCCCTGATTACATGGCAACAGCTGTTTCTAAGGGGCCGGGGTCGTAAATAGCCATCGCCCTAACAGAGACAGAATTAAATTTGGCTCAGTGAGGAGAAACATGCGCACCTGTACCCTTGTACAGTGTTCCACGCTCTCTGATGAAAAATTGTACACCACCTCTTTTACTTGGAGTTTACCTGATTAGATGGCAACAGCTGTTTCTAAGGCTCGGGGGTCGTAAACAGCCATCGCCTTTGATTACAAAACAGTTCAAAGAAAAGGTCGCCTGGAGGGGAGCCGGTCCTGCTTCCTCTCTGCTTTGTAGTTCTCGGGTCAACACAAAATATTTCTCTGGATTACAATACATCAAAGAAACAGAACACCTTCATGTTGCTTCCCATGCTACACAGTGGAGTTTTACAAGCCTGTTTTTTGGTAAGATCCAAGACAGCTTTTGTCTTCTCGCCGGGAAATCATGGCAACACAAAGTTTTGTGTATTCTGACAAAAACAGTTACTAATAAATAAATGGCATGCATTCAAATAAACGTTTTCAAAGGTTCCTGGATGACGATAAAATATATTTGTGCACACATTTTGGGGTCTTTTCTGAAGCGAATTTTAATCATGCAAGTGAAGTAATTACCTGTGATTAATTATGATTAATCCAAATTGTAAAATGTAATTAATCTGATATTAATCTGATATATATATATATATATACATACACACATATGTATGTATGTATGTATGTATATATATATATATATATATATATATATATATATATACATATGTATGTATGTAGACATACATATGTATGTCTACATACATATATATATATATATATATATATACATACATACATACATATATAAATAAATGATTGGCTTTCGTATTATGATTTTTTTATTAAAACTCTTCTTTGTGGTCATTCAAGTAATAACGCTAACCAAATTTACGTGTCTTCTCCCTGTCTTTGTTGCACCGGTAGTTTTTCGCACTTCCATAGCGAGTCTACTGATGGATATAAGTTAGGACTGCAAAAAAAAAAAAATAGCTTCGAGGTCGGTAAGCAGAACCAAAATTATTAGGGGCGGGTTACAAGGCGCACTGTCGTTTTTTTGAGAAAATGTCTCTGTCTTCTTACTCCGTGCAAAGAATCAACCGCCATTATTACACATAATTATTAAACACAAAAGAGGGTTTTATTTCTTTTTTAAGAAAAATATTTATTAGAATGTAATATATGTCTTTTTTCACAACGGTACTTATTTGTAATACACTTTTCTACCACATGTGGCAGTAATGACAATATAAAAAACTGAAATTTCTTAAGCGCAAAAATTATGACTAAAGTGGTATTTTCATTTAACTTTAATTTTATTGACAGTTTAGATAAAAACACATCTATTATTAATTATTTTTATTTATTCTAGCAGAACATAATGTATATTTTATGTAAATGTATTTTGTCTAATCAGTCTGACCGAAACCTAAGGTTTATTTGTTGAATCAATAATTTAACCTTTGTGATTAACACATGCTTTTATATCCTTTTACAAGGTAGAGAACTGTAAGTAGGTCAGATATTTTATTTATTTAATATGATCAAACTCAAGAGTAAGATTACTAATTCAGAGTAGTTTAAGTCCTGGGGTCAACCAGGTCAAGAAACCTCTGATATATACAATGACCCGGCAGATGAAAATTTGAATTTGGCCCCAACCTGACACATTAAAATTGTATATATTCACTAATGTACTATAACAAATGGTGACTTCCTGTCAGGAGTTGTAATATCCATCCATCCATCCATTTTCTACCGCTTATTCCCTTTCGGGGTCGCGGGGGGCGCTGGCGCCTATCTCAGCTACAATTGGGCGGAAGGCAGGTTACACCCTGGACAAGTCGCCACCTCACCACAGGGCCAACACAGATAGACAGACAACATTCACACTCACATTCACACACTAGGGCCAATTTAGTGTTGCCAATCAACCTATCCCCAGGTGCATGTCTTTGGAAGTGGGAGGAAGCCGGAGTACCCGGAGGGAACCCACGCATTCACGGGGAGAACATGCAAACTCCACACAGAAAGATCCCGAGCCTGGATTTGAACCCAGGACTGCAGGAACTTCGTATTGTGAGGCAGACGCACTAACCCCTCTGCCACCGTGAAATATACATATATAAACAATCTTATTGGTGTGTTTAGTGGGACGGACTAAAGTTAAGTTGGAGAAAGTGTGTTAGTTTATAAATCATTTAATGTTTCTGTACGGGCTGGTAGCAAATGTGTCATGGACCGGTACCAGGGGTTTGGTACCACTGGTACCAAACCAAAAAAATGATATCAGTGTGGCAACCCTAACCTCTATTATGAAAAGTTGACTATATTTTTTTTGTTTAGTATTGTATATTTGTCACCAAAATAAAACATTTTTAAAATGGTCTTTGTAACTGCAAAGATGAAGAATGTTTTTTGTCAGTGAGGTCCTTGCATTGTTTGTCCAGCAGAGGGCGGACTGCCACCTCTCTTGTGGAAAGGCATGGTTGACAGTGTGAGAGAAGCTGGGGAGTATTCATGGGAACACCAGCAGATTGTTGAGAAGTAGAAGTGTGGGAAAAAATAGATTATAATTCGAATGGCGATTCTTACGTTGTGCGATTCAGAATCGATTCTCATTTAAAAAAAAATCGATTTTTTATTTTTATTTTTTATTAATCAATCCATCAAAACAATACACAGCAATACCATAACAATGCAATCCAATTCCAAAACCAAACCTGAGCCAGCAACACTCAGAACTGCAATAAACAGAGCAATTGAAAGACACAAACACAACACTGATTAAAACCAAAAGTAGTGAAACAAAAATGAATATGATCAACAACAGTATCAATATTAGTTATAATTTCAGCATAGCAGTGATTAAAAATTCCTCATTGATATTATCATTAGACATTTATAAAAATTTTAAAAAAGAACAATAGTGTCACAGTGGTTTACACTTGCATCACATGTCATAAGCTTGACAACACACTGTGTCCAATGTTTTTACAAAGATAAAATAAGTCATATTTTTGGTTCATTTAATAGTTAAAACTAATTTACATTATTGCAATCAGTTGATAAAACATTGTCCTTTACAATTATAAAAGCTTTTTACAAAAATCTACTATGCTTACATGTCAGCAGACTGAGGTAGATCTGCTGAAATCCTATGTATTGAATGAACAGAGCAGGGGTCGGGAACCTTTAAGGCTGAGAGAGCCATGAAAGCCAAATATTTTAATATTTATTTCCGTGAGAGCCATATCATATTTTTTAACACTGAATGCAACTAAATGTGTGTATTTTTTAAGTAAGACCAACATTTTTAGAGTATAATAAGTCTCTAATTCTTTTTAATAATATTATTTCTTGAACAGGTGCGGTACAAAACAGATGGAGGGATTAAAATGAATGAGAATGTTTTATATTTTGAACGTTATTTTAAATATCGTGATTACCAGCGGAATTATTCATTACTTATCGCGTTAAGCAATGTCAGCTAAGATTTATCTGAGAGCCAGATGCAGTCATCAAAAGAGCCACATCTGGCTCTAGAGCCATAGGTTCCCTACCCCTGGAATAGAGAATCCTTTTGAATCGGGGAAAAAAATCGTTTTTGAATCAAGAATCGTGTCGAATTGGAAAATATAATCGATTTTGAATCGAATCGTGACCCCAAGAATCGACATTGAATCGAATCGTGGGACACCCAGAGATTCACAGCCCTAGTGAGAAGGTGTACAAAGTCACCTGAACCACAGCTTTGGCATGTGATCTGAGATTATTGCTATCTTACTGACTCTTGTTGAGGTAGACTTGTTCCACGTCTGTGAGGTGATCCGGTCCAGGAGCTGGATTTAAAGTAAGACCGTGGAATCTCTGATGTGGGACATCCCTGAGGTTCAGTTACCATGCCTACTGTTGACACTGCTTAACCTTTTTTAAACTCTCAATTGTATTTCAACCTACTTTTGACGTTACTGATACGTTTTTACTTCCTGTCCTTGTGCTTTGACTTCTGTTCCTTATCGATAGTGATCCCATACAACATTAGCAGGAATCAATCAATCAATCAATGTTTACCTATATAGCCCTAAATCACTAGTGTCTCAAAGGGCTGCACAAACCACTACCACATCCTCGGTAGGCCCACATAAGGGCAAGGAAAACTCACACCCAGTGGTACGCCGGTGACAATGATGACTATGAGAACCTTGGAGAGGAGGAAAGCAATGGATGTCGAGCGGGTCTAACATGATACTGTGAAAGTTCAATCCACAATGGATCCAACACAGTCGCGAGAGCCCAGTCCAAAGCGGATCCAACACAGCAGCGAGAGTCCCGTTCACAGCGGAGCCAGCAGGAAACCATCCCAAGCGGAGGCGGATCAGCAGCGCAGAGATGTCCCCAGCCGATACACAGGCGAGCAGTACATGGCCACCGGATCGGACCGGACTCCCTCCACAAAGGAGAGTGGGACATAGAAGAAAAAGAAAAGAAACGGCAGATCAACTGGTCTAAAAAGGGAGTCTATTTAAAGGCTAGAGTATACAAATGAGTTTTAAGGTGAGACTTAAATGCTTCTGCTCAGGTAGCATCTCGAACTGTTACCGGGAGGGCATTCCAGAGTACTGGAGCCCGAAATGAAAAAGCTCTACAGCCCGCAGACTTTTTTTGGGCTTTGGGAATCACTAATAAGCCGGAGTCCTTTGAACGCAGATTTCTTGCCGGGACATACAGTACAATACAATCGGCAAGATAGGATGGAGCTAGACCGTGTAGTATTTTATACGTAAGTAGTAAAACCTTAAAGTCACATCTTAAGTGCACAGGAAGCCAGTGCTGGTTAGCCAGTACAGGCGTAATGTGATCAAACTTTCTTGTTCTTGTCAAAAGTCTAGCAGCCGCATTTTGTACCAACTGTAATCTTTTAATGCTAGACATGGGGAGACCCGAAAATAATACGTTACAGTAATCAAGACGAGACGTAACAAACGCATGGATAATGATCTCAGCGTCTTTAGTGGACAGAATGGAGCGAATTTTAGCGATATTACGGAGATGAAAGAAGGCCGTTTTAGTAACGCTTTTAATGTGTGACTCAAAGGAGAGAGTTGGGTCGAAGATATTACCCAGATTTTTTACCGTGTCGCCTTGTTTAATTGTTTGGTTGTCAAATGTTAGAGTTGTATTATTATTATCATTATTATTATTATTATTATTATTGTATTATTATTATCATGCATACTTTTATTCTTCTGCAGTGTGGAATCTTAGAAAAGGTTTGATCAAGTGATATAAATCAAACAGAGATCAAATGGCGGGTTTGGAAAAAGACCAATTTTATTAAATATTAATTATTAACCGTCTGGAATTGACTTATGCTGTCTTTGAGTTGAAGTGGAGTGGTAAATATCCAAGCTCATGATGCCATAAATTAAAATGATGCAGACACGTTTGTTACTGAATACGTAAGTAATTGCAACAAAAATTATTTAATACTTGTTTGTATTGACATATTTTTTACACTGCAATATTGTTCAATGAAAGACACTTCTTACGTATGTCTAGCTTGTGTGCTTAGCTGTTGTGTAGCTGCCAGCTACGACTAGCCTGTAGCCGAGCACGTTTACCTTTTTGTAAATGACTTGACTAAAAGTGGGGGACATTTAGATGTTAACTGGAAGTCCAGCTTTGCACAATATCGGACATTTTACACTCAGACCGATCTTCAGGACTAAAACTATTCTTTATTGTCAATTGTTCCATACTTGCAAGACAAACTGTCATAATCCCACCTGACCTGCTGCTCTGGTTTTGGTCGTACTTCCTGTTCGGTCTCTGTGTTTTACATTTTGTTCCGTTTCCCGCCAGCATACCAACATTGTTAACTACCTCTATTTAGTTTCACCATGTTCCCTTTATCAGTGCTGGTTCTTTGTCTTCTCTACGCCACAGTGGTCTGTGGCTTTCTCAGTTCCTGTGGGGTTTTTTTTCTGCCTCTCACGCCTATAAAGGGAACTGCTTGCATTTTGCCTACCTTCTCTGCACCCTGTAATCGTCACTCATAGTCGGATAGCCGTATAACTTGCCTGTTTCGTTTAGTTTGTTCATTCAGGTTGTAGTTTGCTGTGATGCATTTTTTAAAATAAAAACTGGGCTCTCCGTTTTCTGCTCACCAAGCTTTTTGACATGAATCCCAGCTGACTGGGCCTTGTTTGCACTTTTCATTGTATCGCTACTGCAGAAATATCCCCCGATGACACACTTTTGACTCGTCATCGCCGTGATAATGATGCTCCTTTTTACTGTGAGAAAACGTCAACACGGTCAAAGGTGGAAGATGACGATGTCCATCGCCGCCGGCGACCGTGTGGTTTGCCGAAGCAGCAGAGACCCAGAAAGGGCAGCGGTGACTCGGCTGTTTTTTTGCTGCACACCAAGTCTGCCCGGCAACACAACCTGCAGCACCTCGGCAACAACCCCGCGATGAAGATGTGACAATTGTAGTCGCGGATCATTCTGGAATCATTCTTTCGTGGATTGTGCGGTCACGGAAATGAGTTATGTGTGAATTATTACCTAGATGTCGTTGCCATAGTGATGCTTGGATGTGCACATTAGATTCTTAATGTGTGAAGTCAAACTCTCACTGCATACATTTACAGAAAGTGTCTTTTCTACAGTTTTCTTCACATTTGGATACATTTTCTATTTTGACCTCATCACCTTCTTTAAAAAAGGTTGATGACCTTGCTCGTTGATGACCTTGCTCGTACTCTCGTACTACTAGTCCTATTCCTTCTGTATTGTCATAACGGGGGGGCGGGGGGGTCACAGCTTACTGCGAGGTTTGTTCTCCCGGGATGCAAACGGACTATTCCGGACAAGGCTTGCAGGTCGGAACATACAAACCCCGTTTCCATATGAGTTGGGAAATTGTGTTAGATGTAAATATAAACGGAATACAATGATTTGTAAATCATTTTCAACCCATATTCAGTTGAATATGCTACAAAGACAACATATTTGACGTTAAATAAATAAATGATAAATGGGTTGTACTTGTATAGCGCTTTTCTACCTTCAAGGTACTCAAAGCGCTTTGACACTACTTCCACATTTACCCATTCACACACACATTCACACACTGATGGAGGGAGCTGCCATGCAAGGCGCCAACCAGCCATCAGGAGCAAGGGTGAAGTGTCTTGCTCAGGACACAACGGACGTGACGAGGTTGGTACTAGGCGGGATTTGAACCAGGGACCCTCGGGTTGCGCACGGCCACTCTCCCACTGCGCCACGCCGTCCCTCCGTTCAAACTGATAAACCTTTTTCTTTTTTGCTAATAATCATTAACTTTAGATTTTGATGCCAGCAGCACGTGACAAAGAAGTTAGGAACGATGGTAATAAATACTGATAAAGTTGAGGAATGCTCATCAAACACTTATTTGGAACATCACACAGGTGTGCAGGCTAATTGGGAACAGGTGGGTGCCATGATTGGGTATAAAAACAGCTTCCCAAAAAATGCTCAGTCTTTCACAAGAAAGGATGGGGCGAGGTACACCCCTTTGTCCACAACTGCGTGAGCAAATAGTCAAACAGTTTAAGAACAACGTTTCTCAAAGTGCAATTGCAAGAAATTTAGGGATTTCAACATCTACGGTCCATAATATCATCAAAAGGTTCAGAGAATCTGTAGAAATCACTCCATGTATGCGGCATGGCCGGAAACCAACATTGAATGACTGTAACCTTCGATCTCTCGGACGGCACTGTATCTAAAACCGACATCAATTTCTAAAGGATATCACCACATGGGCTCAGGAACACTTCAAAAAACCACTGTCACTAAATACCGTTCGTCGCTACATCTGCAAGGTTTGTTGTCCCGGGATGCAAACGGACTATTCCAGACAAGGCTTGCCGGTAGGAACATATTTAGTAATCTAACTCCAGAAATCTTGGCAGGGCATGAGGTAAACAAACATAAACTATGGCGTGGAACAAACACAAAACTTGTGGCATGAAACAAACAGCATAAACTATGGTTTAGAACAAACAAAACTTACTTGAACACGGCATGAAGTGAACCACATGGACTACGGTATCGCGTGAATACAAGCAATGATGGCAGGCCGACTGACAGACTAAGACAGGCTTAAATACCGGTCTCTTGATTAGAGACAGGTGTGTCCCGAACGCAAGAGGCAGGTGAAAATCATAAATCGCCGTGGAAAAAACAGGAACTAATGGAGTCTTAAAACTAAGAGAAAATAAAAAAAATCCAGACCACATCATGACATGTATTTCCGGAGTTCCGCAATCATTTCCCTGACTTTGGGGGTTATTTTCCAGTAGGTTTGGACTATCTTGCAAAAATTATAATCACAATTATCATATTTTCCGGACCATAGAGCGCACCGGATTATAAAGCACACTACCGATGATTGGTCTATTTTCGATCTTTTTTCATAAGGCGCACCGGCTTATAAGGCGCATTAAAGGAGTCATATTATTTTTATTTTTTTTCTAAATGTGAAACACTTCCTTGTGGTCTACGTCAGTGTTTTTCAACCTTTTTTGGGCCAAGGCACATTTTTTTTAATTAAAAAAAATACGGAGGCACACCTCCAACAGAAAAGGTTCAAAAATGAAACTCCACCAGGTTGTCGTGCCTCGTTTGGAGTTTGTTGTTGTTTCCTGTGTGTAGTGCTTAAGTTCCTGTCTTGCGCTCTTATTTTGGTAATCAAGACTATTTCAGCTGTGCGTACGCTATCCGTCTTTGTGGGGACATTTTTGATCGTCACGTCATGTAGGGATGTACTTTGTGGACGCCATCTCTGCTCCACACGCTGTAAGTTTTTGCTGTCGTCCAGCATTCTGTTTTAGTTTACTTTGTAGCCAGTTCCGTTTTGCTTAGCCATCCCTGTGCTTCAGTGCCTTTTCCTAGAAAGACTTGCCTTTTGTTCATTTTTGGTTTAAGCGTTCCATACCTTTCTAACCTTGTGCTGTCTCCCGCTGTGCTCTGCATGTTGGGATCACGACAAATCATCGACGTGTTCCGACTTCTACAAAGCAATGAACTACCTGCTTACCAAACTACTTATATGGAGTTACCTTAGTTGATACATGGTTACCTTGCCAAGCTCTACACAACACTGGCACTATACAATGGCTCATTATTATAAATATTGATTTTCAAAACAGATTTTTGGGGACCAATTAGGTTATGTTAATTTCCCACGGCACACCAGACATTATCTCGCACAGTGGTTGAAAAACACTGGAGTAGTCTATGGGTGCTCGGAGTCCTTGAACGCAGTCAACGTCCCAGGTGTCTTTGAAGAAGGAGGGGAGGCATTTTTCAGAGCGCTTTTCGCTAAACTGGTCTAACAGATGTTAACAGCCTGACCCAGCCACACACACACCGAATTGTAGATAAGAATTGTTTTTGGTTAGGCGAGCAAACACGTTCCTATGGTTTGTCAGCTCTAATTGTCCATCCTAGCGCTCAAATTGATCGTGTTTTCGCTTTGCAGAGGGGAAAGCTTCTCCGAGATGTTATCCAATTTCAATTGCTCACAGCTCTGTCTGAAGGTGGACAAGGTGGACAAATCCACTGGTACAGTTGATCAACTCCACCGTCGTTTCATTGATATATAGTGAAGTGAATTATATTTATATAGCGCTTTTCTCTAGTGACTCAAAGTGCTTTACATAGTGAAACCCAATATCTAAGTTACATTTAAACCAGTCTGGGTGGCACTGGGAGCAGGTGGGTAAAGTGTCTTGCCCAAGGACACTGCGGCAGTGACTAGGATGGCGGAAGTGGGAATCGAACCTGCAACCCCCAAGTTGCTGGCACGGCCACTCTACCAACCGAGCTATACCGTTTGACTTTTTTCAAACTACAGTCAAATTCTCATTTGAAAAATAATAGATATATAAATATGTTATTGGTTTCAATCTTGCAAACCGGAAGTTATCCGTATCGGCTAGAAAAAAAAAAACATCATGCATCCCTAGTTTATTTTTTATTTGCTTGTTTAGAGGATTTTTACCCAATTGAGGTCTCAGACGGTGCAAAACGTGCTGTTGTTGGAGGCCGTGATGTCACAGAGTCAAGTGTGCTCCCAGAGGACCGGGCCGGCGACAGGAAGTAGTTGGGGACAAAAAAGGCAGCTGCTGTGTGGGAGGAAACAAAAGGCGGGAGAGATAGGGCAGAGAGCAGGAGCGTCGTTAATGACTCAAAGCAACTTTGCGAGTTCAGCACCAGAACGATGGACGCGAGTGTGGCTTTTCAAAATAACGGCCTCGGTTCTGCCGGGGCAATGGCAGCAAAGACTGAGCACAGCATGAAGCGATTTCAGCTCAACAAGTAAGTGCAGCGGCAGAATTCTTCTTGCACTTTTGTCTAAGTGTTTCAAAGTTTGTGTAACTGTGTTCATATATCGGAAATATGAACAATTTGGGCTTCACGGTGGCAGAGGGGTTAGTGCGTCTGCCTCACAATACGATGGTCCTGCAGTCCTGGGTTCAAATCCAGGCTCGGGATCTTTCTGTGTGGAGTTTGCATGTTCTCTCCGTGACTGCGTGGGTTCTGCCCGGGTACTCCGGCTTCCTCCCACTTCCAAAGACATGCACCTGGGGATAGGTTGATTGGCAACACTAAATGGTCCCTAGTGTGTGAATGTGAGTGTGAATGTTGTCCGTCTATCTGTGTTGGCCCTGCGATGAGGTGGCGACTTGTCCAGGGTGTACCCCGCCTTCCGCCCGATTGTAGCTGAGATAAGCGCCAGCGCCCCCCGCGACCCCAAAAAGGGACTAAGCGGTAGAAAATGGATGGATGGATGAACAATTTGGTCATTTTAATATTGTAATTTTAATAATTCTCTGCACCAGTTTGAATGTGGAACACCAGTTTTTAAAAGAAATCAATCCAGCACCCCAAATTCATGTATTTAAGTCATCCATCCATCCATCCATCCATTTTCTACCGCTTATTCCCTTTTGGGGTCGCGGGGGGCGCTGGCGCCTATCTCAGCTACAATCGGGCGGAAGGCGGGGTACACCCTGGACAAGTTGCCACCTCATCGCAGGGCCAACACAGATAGACAGACAACATTCACACTCACATTCACACACTAGGGCCAATTTAGTGTTGCCAATCAACCTATCCCCAGGTGCATATCTTTGGAGGTGGGAGGAAGCCGGAGTACCCGGAGGGAACCCACGCATTCACGGGGAGAACATGCAAACTCCACACAGAAAGATCCCGAGCCCGGATTTGAACCCAGGACTGCAGGACCTTCGTATTGTGAGGCAGACGCACTAACCCCTCTCCCACCGTGAAGCTCTAAGTCATAGCATCCATCCATCCATCCATCCATTTTCTACCGCTTATTCCCTTTCGGGGTCGCGGGGGGCGCTGGCGCCTATCTCAGCTACAATCGGGCGGAAGGCGGGGTACACCCTGGACAAGTCGCCACCTCATCGCAGGGCCAACACCGATAGACAGACAACATTCACAGTCACATTCACACACTAGGGCCAATTTAGTGTTGCCAATCAACCTATCCCCAGGTGCATGTCTTTGGAGGTGGGAGGAAGCCGGAGTATAGCATCCATAAATTAATATAAATAAAAGATAAATATCACAACAGGTGGACTTGATTGGAACAAACATGACTCTGAAAGTTATTCCTACAAGACAACTTATGGAAGTAAAAGGGAATGGCGTGGCGCGGTTGGGAGAGTGGCTGTGCTAGCAACCTGAGGGTTCCTGGTTGAATCCCCACCTTCTACCATCCTAGTCACGTCAGTTGTGTCCTTGAGCAAAACACTTCACCCTTTGTAAATTGTAAAATGGGTTGTACTTGTAGAGCGCTTTTCTACCTTTTTTGAGGAACTCAAAGCGCTTTGACACTATTTCCACATTCACACACTGATGGCGGGAGCTGCCATGCAAGGCGCTAACCAGGGCCCATCAGGAGCAAGGGTGAAGTGTTTTGCTCAATGACACAACGGATGTGACTAGGATGGTAGAAGGAGGGGATTGAATCAGTAACCCTCAGATTGCTGCCACGGCCACTCTACCAACTTCGCCACACCGTCCCTTGCTCCTGATGGGTCTTGGTTAGCACCTTGCATGGCAGCTCCCGCCATCAGTGTGTGAATGTGGAAATAGTGTCAAAGCGCTTTGAGTTCCTTTAAAAAGGTAGAAAAAGCACTACACAAGTACAAACCCTGTTTCCATATGAGTTGGGAAATTGTGTTAGATGTAAATATAAACGGAATACAATGATTTGCAAATCATTTTCAACCCATATTCAGTTAAATGCACTACAAAGACAAGATATTTGATGTTCAAACTCATAAACTTTATTGTTCTTTTTGTTCAATAATAATTAACTTAGAATTTCATGGCTGCAACACATGCCAAAGTAGTTGGGAAAGGGCATGTTCACCACTGTGTTACATCACCTTTTCTTTTCTGAACCTTTTGATGATATTATGGACCGTAGATGTTGAAATCCCTAAATTTCTTGCAATTTCACTTTGAGAAACGTTGTTCTTAAACTGTTTGACTATTTGCTCACGCAGTTGTGGACAAAGGGGTGTACCTCGCCCCATCCTTTCTTGTGAAAGACTGAGCATTTTTTGGGAAAGCTGTTTTCATACCCAATCATGGCACCCACCTGTTCTTAATTAGCCTGCACACCGGTGGGATGTTCCAAATAAGTGTTTGATGAGCATTCCTTAACTTTATCAGTATTTATTGCCACCTTTCTCACTTTTTTGTCACGTGTTACTGGCATCAAATTCTAGAGTTAATGATTATTTGTTGTCTTTGTAGCATATTCAACTGAATATGGGTTGAAAATTATTTGCAAATCATTGTATTCCGTTTATATTTACATCTATCACAATTTCCCAACTCCTATGGAAACGGGGTTTGTACAACACAAACATAGATCAATTATAATATGTAGTATTTATTGTTCAAATGTGACATGCGGACACACAAGTTGAAAACAACAAATTAACAATTATCAGATGTGTATACAAGTGGACAAGGTGCCCGTCCCCACCAAAATCGCTAATACCCTGCTCACCCTTTAGAGCACAGCTGTAATTTACAGGCAGCTCAGGTTTCTCTAAGTTTGCACAATTTTCTTGCACTTTATTAGGCATTTCTTATTTTTGCACCTTCATTTTAAGAAGTTATTGTTAAGTGTTTAATGTGATTTTAATATTTTCTTTTAATTTGTTTTGTTTTCCATGCTTGTGTTGACATTTCCTTTCCGCCTTGATAGCTGAGGGGATTATAATCACAAAAAGTTCCATTTGAAATAAAATTGTTTACCATATTTAATTAGTTTAGTTTAGTCTTTATTTGAAGGGACAATGCATGGAAATATTAAGCTCAAAGACAGATATGTTCTGTACCAGATTATAGCTAAATAGCTCATTTCCATCTGCAATCCCTGGCTACCTAAATTAAAGTGATACAAAAATTATGCAATACAATTATGACAATAAAATCATACTATAGCATTAATTGAATTAAGACAAGTCATAAAATTCCCTTTCATGGACACATACTTAATATACAATACAACCACACCTCATTGACATCATCACACAAAGACAATACATGCTTTTGTTCATATCTGTCATCATTTGTAAAAACAATCATGATTTTAACAAACACACACCTCACAATTTACAACAAAAATGCTGTCATGGATAAATATAACACACATGAAGTTGATCTGCCTAACATAGTGGCCACCTTATTGACCGTGTGAGCAGCTCTGATTGCTCCAAAGCCACTTTTTAACTTCAATTGTAAATGAAGAGCAATCTGTTAAACTTTTCAAGTTTGTTGTGAGGTCGTTCCATTCCTTTATGGCTTTATATGAAAATGAATTACATATATAATCAATCCATCCATGTTCTACCGCGTGTCCCTTTTGGCGTTGCAGGGGGTGCTGGAGCCTATCCCAGCTGCATTTAATATATTTTTATCCTGTTCCTTACTTTAGATAGGTCATTAAAAAATGCCATCCATCCATCCATCATCTTCCGCTTATCCGAGGTCGGGTCGCGGGGGCAGCAGCCTAAGCAGGGAAGCCCAGACTTCCCTATCTCCAGCCACTTCGTCTAGCTCTTCCCGGGGGATCCCGAGGTGTTCCCAGGCCAGCCGGGAGACATAGTCTTCCCAACGTGTCCTGGGTCTTCCCCGTGGCCTCCTACCGGTTGGACGTGCCCTAAACACCTCCCTAGGGAGGCGTTCGGGTGGCATCCTGACCAGATGCCCGAACCACCTCATCTGGCTCCTCTCGATGTGAAGGAGCAGCGGCTTTACTTTGAGTTCCTCCCGGATGGCAGAGCTTCTCACCCTATTTCTAAGGGAGAGCCCCGCCACCCGGCGGAGGAAACTCATTTCGGCCGCTTGTACCCGTGATCTTATCCTTTCGGTCATGACCCAAAGCTCATGACCATAGGTGAGGATGGGAACGTAGATCGACCGGTAAATTGAGAGCTTTGCCTTCCGGCTCAGCTCCTTCTTCACCACAACGGATCGATACAACGTCCGCATTACTGAAGACGCCGCACCGATCCGCCTGTCGATCTCACGATCCACTCTTCCCCCACTCGTGAACAAGACTCCTAGGTACTTGAACTCCTCCACTTGGGGCAGGGTCTCCTCCCCAACCCGGAGATGGCACTCCACCCTTTTCCGGGCGAGAACCATGGACTCGGACTTGGAGGTGCTGATTCTCATTCCGGTCGCTTCACACTCGGCTGCGAACCGATCCAGCGAGAGCTGAAGATCCTGGTCAGATGAAGCCATCAGGACCACATCATCTGCAAAAAGCAGAGACCTAATCCCGTGGCCACCAAACCAGAACCCCTCAACGCCTTGACTGCGCCTTGAAATTCTGTCCATAAAAGTTATGAACAGAATCTGTTCATTAAAAAAGGAATAATTATTAATATCGACCATAGTAAAATATTTATTACATGATAAATTTTTTTAGCCATATCGCCCAAGTGTTAATTCACTACAGTATTTAGAATATAAAATAGAAAAACGATACTTTATTGAATCTGTGGGGGTGAGCGAGCATTGAAGTGAAGCAGCTAACTGACTGTGTGACACTTCCCTTTGTGGTTTTTACACCAGTGGTCATGTTCTATGGTTCTCAGGAACAGTTGAACCTGAGTGTAGACTCGGTTGCGTTCGGCCATGAAAAAAAATCTTTGTTTTACCAAAAGTGATATTTATATGTGACATTGTCCTACATTCACATTGTCTCTTCACTTCCTTAAATGTGGTGCAGTTCCTATGAAAAAGATGCCCATACTTCAGGCATCTATTTGCGGTGGTCTGGTCGGGCGGGGGGGTATGTTGGGGGGGGGTTAGCGGTGGCGGCGATGACCAAGAAGAATGCGGAGTTGAAATATAATTACAACACTTTATGTACATATTTATATAATATGTAACTACAAGCTCCATTCACAGACGGAGTCCCATTGCTTCTATGAGCGGTCGAGCGGCATAGCTCGGTTGGTAGAGCGGCCGTGCCAGCAACTTGAGGGTTGCAGGTTCGATTCCCGCTTCCACCAACCTAGTCACTGCCGTTGTGTCCTTGGGCAAGACACTTTACCCACCTGCTCCCAGTGCCACCCACACTGGTTTAAAATGTAACTTAGATATTGGGTTTCACTATGTAAAGCGCTTTGAGTCACTAGAGAAAAGCGCTATATAAAAATAATTCACTTCACTTCATTCACTTCAAAAGCCGAAAAAAATATATATATAAAATATATATATATTTTTTTTATATTTGTGGCGGCCATAATTATTTCGTGGCGGGCCGCCACAAATAAATGAACGTGTGGGAAACTTAGTATGCTTAGTTCCTCACCTCGTGTCTTTTGTTGTGTGTCGTGTGGGTTTGAAAATTGGGATTGAATGTTTTCTTCAAAGAACCCCAATATTACAGTGTGTTTACAATATGATCCAGTTTTACTAGTTAAATCAATATCCATCCCTCCATTTTCTACCGCTTATTCCCTTTCGGGGTCGCGGGGGGCGCTGGCGCCTATCTCAGCTACAATCGGGCGGAAGGCAGGGTACACTCTGGACAAGTCGCCACCTCATCGCAGGGCCAACACAGATAGACAGACAACATTCACACTCCCATTCACACACTTGGGCCAATTTAGTGTTGCCAATCAACCTATCCCCAGGTGCATGTCTTTGGAAGTGGTAATTATTTTTGCATTATAAGATATAGGCTTCACGGTGGCAGAGGGGTTAGTGCGTCTGCCTCACAATACGAAGGTCCTGCAGTCCTGGGTTCAATTCCAGGAGTTTGCATGTTCTCCCCGTGAATGCGTGGGTTCCCTCCGGGTACTCCGGCTTCCTCCCACTTCCAAAGACATGCACCTGGGGATAGGTTGATTGGCAACACTAAATTGGCCCTAGTGTGTGAATGTTGTCTGTCTATCTGTGGCGACTTGTCCAGGGTGTACCCCGCCTTCCGCCCGATTGTAGCTGAGATAAGCGCCAGCGCCCTCCGCGACCCCAAAAAGGGAATAAGCGGTAGAAAATGGATGGATGATATAGGCCAGCAGTATACTTGCAAAAACATACAGTAGTACAGGTGTGTCAAAGTCATTATAGCTCAAGGCCCGCATGGAGGAAAACCTACGTGAAATCATGGGGTGATAACTTGAAAATAGAGACATTCAGATTGTTTTCTTTGTTTTACTTCGTCCCCAAAATAGAACAAGCAGATTCTGAAAATTTACATAATACAGAACATATAGAGAACGTGCAAAAAACAACTTGCTTGAGTCGTTGAGTTAATGAATTATATATAGGGGTGTAACGGTACGTGTATTTGTATTGAACCGTTTCGGTACGGGGGGTTCGGTTCGGTTCGGAGGTGTACCGAACGACACGGAGATATTAAGTAGCGCACCGCACGTTTTGTAAACAATGCACACCGAGGCACCATGAATTGATTTACGTGGACCCCGACTTAAACAAGTTGAAAAACTTATTGGGGTGTTACCATTTAGTGGTCAATTGTACGGAATATGTAGAATCTATTAAAAGTTTCAATCAATCAAAAGTTTCAATCAATCCAAAAAAAAAAAACCAATACACGGCATGCTAGCATCGGGCTATGATAGACTGACCATACGTCCTCTTTTCACCGGACATGTCCTCTTTTGCTGGGCTGTCCGGGTGGAGTTTCTTAAATGCCTCAAATGTCCGGCATTTTAAGTTAGGGTTGCATGTATTTTCAATGTACGTTCAGGGTTAAGAAGGGGTTAAAAACAAACAAAAAGTGGTGTGCACAGCAGTCTTCGTGAGGGAGGGGCAGAGACAGAGAGAGCGAGAGAGATATGATATATGCGCATGCGTCGCCAGGCTCTGCTTTTTTACCCATAGATTTATCAGATTTTATGTTTTTTAATCTATAGCAGGGGTGTCAAAAGTGTGCCCCGGAGGCCATTTACGGCCCACAGCTAATGGCACATTTTAAAAATACTATTAAAATAAACAAAAACATAAACAAAAGTGAAATAAAAAAAGCTTAAAGGCTAAATGTAATTTTGAAAAAGTTGTAACGTTGACTAATAAAACAAAGCTGTTTTTTTTTTCTTTCAAACTGTCATTGCTCAAAACATAATATTGAATCAAAATCGGGGCGGCATAGCTCGGTTGGTAGAGTGGCCGTGCCAGCAACTTGAGGGTTGCAGGTTCGATTCCCGCTTCCGCCATTCTAGTCACTGCCGTTGTGTCCTTGGGCAAGACACTTTACCCACCTGCTCCCAGTGCCACCCACACTGGTTGAAATGTAACTTAGATATTGGGTTTCACTATGTAAAAAGCGCTTTGAGTCACTAGAGAAAAGTGCTATATAAATATAATTCACTTCAAAATCAATGTTATTATGACCTATCCAAGTTTCTGATTACTTCACATTCAAATATTCCACTATGAAAAATATTTTTGGGTGGAATAGTTAGCAAATTTGTAAAATAAATAATCAAAAAATGTATATTTTGTTGTTTTCTTACTGTACCGAAAATGACCTCTGAACCGAGGTACGTACCGAACCAAAATTTTTGTGTACGGTTACACCCCTAATTATAAATTAATTTAATGTAAACAAGATTGAACACTTAACAATCAGCTCTGAAAATGCAACTTCAAAAATAAGGAATATGTAAGAAATGCTTAAAAAAATGTAACAAAATAGTGCAAAGTGTGAAAATGTAGAGACACCTGAGAAGAACTATTTTCTGCAGGTTTAGTGGCAGGCACTTACAGCTGTGCTCTAAAGGGTGAGCGCGGCTAAGGTGGTGTGCTATTGGCGGTCTTGGTAGGGACGAGCGCCTTGCTTCATGTACAGACCACATTGGTCTGACTATGGTCCCTTTTGAAAGAAAATTCCCAAAGCTGCCATTCAATCAAGTTGACTTTTCCTCTTTTATCCATAATTTCTTCTCACTCCACGAGACAACAAGATGTCGTAACCAAACTAGATAGCTGATACTGTTACCTGATTGGCTGTTAGCGTGTCACTCCCACTGATCAGTGATCACTTCCTGCGTTGCTCCGTTGCCAGAGAGCTTGGGCCTTTGTTTATGCAACCAACCTTCAATCAATCAATCAATGTTCATTTATATAGCCCTAAATCATTAGTGTCTCAAAGGGCTGCACAAACCACAACACAAAGCACTACGACGTCCTCTGTAGGCCGACATAAGGGCAAGAAAACTCACACCCAGTGGGACGTTGGTGACAATGAGGACTATGAGAACCTTGGAGAAGACCACATATGTCGGCAAGCCCCACCCCCAGGGGACCGAAAGCAATAGATGTCGAGCGGGTCTAACATGGTACTGTGAAAAGTTCAGTCCATAGTGGATCCAACACAGCCGCGAGAGTCCAGTCCACAGCGGAGCCAGCAGGAAACCATCCCAAGCGGAGGCGGATCAGCAGCGCAGGGATGTCCCAAGCGGTCCATCCTGGGTCCTGACTCTGGACGAGCGGTCCATCCTGG
>NC_084623.1:51536376-51593876 GCF_033978795.1 Nerophis ophidion
TAAAATAAAACAAACAAAATTAACATTTTCACAATGGAGTTCAAGGTGTGCATCGTGCCGCCAACCAATTGCGAGTGCTGCACGAAACTTTTAACTACAAAGATGATATTCATGTTGAATTAAATATTTGCTTCTTTCCGTTGTTGAATTTTATCTGCCAAGTGGATAATCTAAAATGAAAGAAGGTATTGTGCATCGATACATGCCGCCATCTGCTGCCAGCCACAAGGGGAGCAGCTGATTGCTTGCACCTGCGCTGATTGGAGTAGCGGCAGCCAATCCAGAGGCCGCTTAAAGTCAGCTGACACGTCGTCTTTAAACAGTGTCATGTGTGACGTGGGTTACACTCCAATTACTGGGCACATTTAGAACACCTGTTTCTTCCATTAAAAAAATTGCAGCTAGTTTTTTTTATACTTTGCAAACTCATCTTGCAGGCCGGATTAAACCTGTCCGCGGGCCGTACGTTTGACACTTCTGGTATAAATCGTGCGTCCTTGTCAGCGTGTTACATCTGATCAATATTGGGATATTGATCAGAAGTCCTTAGCCTTCCTGCATGCTTTGCAGATTGAGGAGACGTGGACGTCCCTGGGAGATTAGGGAAGATGGAAGGTGCTTTAATAATGAATAAGCTGTGTGTGTTGTCTTCAGGATGTTGTGGAGCTGCAAGTCTGTTGTGGAGACACATTTGTTAGGTTTTATTTCCATTATTATTTGTTATTTTTATTTTTTATTGGGATTGGAGAATCTACCGCTTGTCCCTTATGGGCTCACGGGGGGTGCTTTGGCCAAAATTAATACAAAAAAATTGAATAAATATGTATGTGGAGACATACTGCAATAACTTGAAGTAAATAAGGAAGATTAGAAGACAATTACAAACAAAAAAATTAATAAATCAAATAAATATAAGCTTACCTTTTTTATATTTGCATAGTATGTATAAATTGTTAATGTTGTAAATATAAATCTTTATATATCTAGAAAGTGTGGTCCTAAAGAGGTGCGCATTTTTCTCAGGTCTCAAGAAAGTAAAAAATACAAAAATGTGTGTGCGTGTGCATGTGTGTGTGTGTGAGTGTGTGTCTCATTTGCACCCCTGGTGGTGAAAACTATTAAAATGAGGGTGGTCCCAAAAAGGAGGGATTTTTCAAATTGACTGTCTGTATTAAAAGTGCTTCCCCTCTGGTCAACATATGAAATAACAAGTGTGTGTAAAAATTTGAAGTGCTCCCCCTCTGATCAACATATGAAATAACAAGTATGTGTAAGCAATTGAAATCGGCCCCCTTTGGCTAAAATTTGAAGTGCTCCACCTCCGATCAACATATGAAATAACAAGTATGTGTTAGCAATTGAAATGGGCCCCCTTTGGCTAAAATTTACAAAAACAATAAAATAATAACATATATAAAGAGACATACTGTAATAACTTGAAGTAAATAATGAAGCTTGAAAAACAATTACACACAAAATAAGTAACTAAAAGCATACCTTTTTTACATTTGCATACTTTGTATATATTATTAATGTTGTAAATACAAATCTTTATATATCTAAAAAGTGTGGTCCTGAAGAGGTAGGCATTTTTCTAAGGTCTCAAGAAGGTAACAAATACAAGAATGTGCGTGTGTGTGTGTTCTTGTATTTCTACCCTTCTTGAGACATGAACAAGGAAAAGTAGCTTCCATATGAGGACCGGTGAACAAGTTAAGACATAAATCATGGTTCCAATAAGGAAAACCATAGCATCTAATAAAGAATGTTTCATTTGCACCCCTGGTGGTAAACTATCAAAATTAGGGTGGTCTCAAAAAGGAGGGATTTTTTAAAATTGACTGTGTTGGTTTTAAAAGTGCTCCCCCTCTGGTCAACATATGAAATAACAAGTGTGTGTAACATTTTTAAGTGCTCCCCTTCTGGTCAACATATGAAGTGTGTGTAAGAAACTGAAATGCGCCCCATTTGGCCAAAATTATTACAAAAAATAGAATAAATATGTATATAGAAACATACTGTAATAACTTGAAGTAAATAAGGAAGATTAGAAACGAATTACAAAAAAAAATGTTTTAAATAAATACAAGCTTACCTTTTTTATATGTGCATAGTATGTATATATTATTACTGTTGTAAATAAAAATCTTTATATAACTAAAAAGGTATGCATTTTTCTCAGGTCTCAAGAAGGTAAGAAATACAAGAATGCGTGTGTGTGTGTGTGTGTGTGTGTGTGTGTGTGTGTGTGTGTGTGTGTGTGTGTGTGTGTGTGTGTGTTTGTTGTATTTTTACCCTTCTTGAGACATGAACAAGGAAAAGTAGCTTCTATATGAGGCTCGGTGAACAAGTTAAGACATAAATTATAGTTCCGATAAGGAAAACTATAGCATCTAATAAAGAATGTCTTATTTGCACCCCTGGTGGTAAACTATCAAAATTAGGTTGGTCCCGAAAAGGAGGGATTTTTCAAATTGACTGTATTGGTTTTAAAAGTGCTCCCCTCCGGTCAACATATGAAATAACAAGTGTGTGTAACATTTTTAAGTGCTGCCCTTCTGGCCAACATATGTAATATGAAGTGTGTGTAAAAAACTGAAATGCGCCCCATTTGGCCAAAATTATTACAAAAAATAGAATAAATATGTCTATAGAAACATACTGTAATAACTTGAAGTAAATAAGGAAGATTAAAAACGAATTACAAAAAAAAAAATTAAAAATAAATACAAGCTTACCTTTTTTATATTTGCATAGTATGTATATATTATTACTGTTGTAAATAAAAATCTTTATATAACTAAAAAGGTATGCATTTTTCTCAGGTCTCAAGAAGGTAAGAAATACAAGTGTGTGTGTGTGTGTGTGTGTGTATGTGTGTGTGTGTGTGTGTGTGTGTGTGTGTGTGTGTGTGTGTGTGTGTTTGTGTGTGTGTGTGTGTGTGTGTGTGTGTGTGTGATAGGTGTGTCCCCTCATAAATGTTTCAAGTTTGCATCTGTTCTAATAGCGATCCATTTCACACATCTAGTGTGTCCATTTGGTTCCTTCCACTTCCTGTGGCAGTGTCACTGTGCGCGTCATTTCAACAGCTGTACTCACACACTCTTTTCTGCCCTCTAACACATGCACCATAAATCTAACAGCTGAGAAAAATCTAGGAAATACTGGAAATATGTCTACATTTTGTGAGAATTACACTTATTAGAAATAATTATTCACTTATTTTGACAAATGAGACGTTTTATATCAGGGGTCTCCAAAGTGAGGCACCGCAGCTTATTTTTTTAACGGTCCACAGCACGTTCTAAAGATAATTTTACAACAAAAACCTATAAAAAGTTGAAATAAAGAGCATACAGGTGAAATGTAACAATAGAACATTGCAGGGCTGACTCTAATAACACAAAGTTGCAATGCAGGCCAATTTTTTTTTTTTAGTTTAAAACTGTTATCGCTCCAAAAAAGAATCCATCCATTTTCTACCGCTTATTACCTTAGGGGTGGCGGGGGGCGCTGGTGTCTATCTCAGCTATAATCGGGCGGAAGGCGGGATACACCCTGGACAAGTCGCCACCTCATCGCAGGGCCAAAATCAATATTGTTATGAATTATCGACCTATTCAAGACTGCAATTACTTTGCAATGATTAAATATTTTTTGGTGAAGATAATGCATGTTTTTTGTGTTTGCTATAAAAAAAAAACAAGTTTCCACAATCATGGAAAAATAACCAAAACTAATAATGGACGGATAGATCTGAAGTTGATCTAGAAGTTATGCCAAGGGGTACTTGAGATATTTTATTGAATATTCTAAAAAATATTAACAATTAAAAAATTCTTTATAAATATATTTATTGAATAATACTTTAACAAAATATGAATGTAAGTTCATAAACTGTGAAAAAAATACAACAATGCAATATTCAGTGTTGACAGCTATATTTTTGTGGACATGTTCCATAAATATTGATGTTAAATATTTATTTTTTTGTAAATAAATGTTTAGAATTAAGTTCATGAATCCTGATGGATCTCTATTACAATCCCCAAAGAGGGCACTTTAAGTTTATGATTACTTCTATGTGTAGAAATCTTTATTTATAATTGAATCACTTATTTATTTTTCAACAAGTTTTTAGTTATTTTTATATTTATTTTTCCAAATAGTTCAAGAAAGACCACTACAAACGAGCAATATTTTGCACTGTTATACAATTTAATAAATCAGAAACTGATGACAAAGTGCTTTATTTTACTTCTTTATCTCTTTTTTCAACCAAAAATGATTTGCTTTGATTAGGGGGTACTTGAATTAAAAAAAAAATGTTCACAGGGGGTACATCACTGATCTAGAGACATTAGTATTGAAAGAAAAAGAAGATGTTGACTTGTTTTTTAACGCGTTTATGAACGAGGCCCTTTTGGATCCCCAAAAGTTTTAGTAGGATTTATTTTTTTTAAACTGTCATTGCTCAAAAAAGAATGTTAACGAAATCAATGTTTTGATTTGTTGATTGGAATTAAGGCTCCGATTACTGGACTTCAAATATTCAAGTTCAAAAATCTTGCATATGTGTTTTTGCTGTAAAAAACAAACAAAAAAACAATTTTTTCTGACAAAAAAGCATTTAACATAAAAATGTAAAAAAAAAAATAATTACATTAAAAAATAAAAAATACAGATATAATTTTTAGGGATAAATGCTTTAAAATGTAATATCGGAAATTATTGGTATCGGTTTCAAACTTATCGGTATCGTTTTCAAAAAGTACAGAGCGCCAATAAACCTTAAAGTCACTGCCTTTGCGTGCCGGCCCAGTCACACAATATCTACGGCTTTTAGTGAATGCAAGGCACACTTGGTCAACAGCCAAACAGGTCACACTGAGGATGGCCGTATAAACAACATTAACACTGTTACAAATATGCGCCACACTGTGAACCCACACCAAACAAAAATGACAAATGTGAAAGCAAAATTACTTATACTTGTTTAATTGACGATGTTCTTTGAACGGGTGGCCAAAAGTTGTTTATTGGGCTCAGGAATGTGACACTTAGCAAGAGATCTATTGTCAGATCAAGCTCTGTCTCCTGTCTTTGATGTAACATGTGGACTATAGTTGACGTGGGCATGTGTTTTCCCTCTTCCTGACCCCCATCAGAGCTAAATTGTTCCCCTTTCCTGAGTGACCCCCCTTTCTGGGCAAACGTTACCCTCTCCCCTTCACAGGACTTTGGGTATTCATTCCACTGGTGTCCTGTATGTAAATGAGCATGGAGGGTGGGACTTGTGAGAATGTATGATTGTCATGTCAAATTCTAAAGGAGTTAGAACAAGCTGGAACGAACGGATGTGTCGTTCTGGTTTGGTCTCGCTTTGCAAAGCTTGTTATTATTTGTTTGTTACTTTAATAAATCCTTTTAAAGCTATTTGTCACTAAAGGATCGTCTTTAAACACATTTCGGGAGAACATCCGCACCGTAACACAACGGAACAAATACCCAGAACCCCTTGCAGAACTCACTCTTCCGGGACGCTACAATATACACCCCGCTACTACCAAACCCCGCCCACATAAACATCGCCCCACCGCAAACCAGAGATTCTCAAACCTTTTTCACCAAGTGCCACCTCAGAAAAAAACTTGGCCCTTCAAGTACCATCTTAATTGCCAACATTGAAATACAGTAGCGTAGCAGGCCTAAGTATTCATTAAAAACAAGGCAGAATACAATTCATATTTTTGGCCACTGTAACATTACACACAGTTTGAACAGTAACACTGCATTTGAAAGTAGAAACATAAAACACTATATGTACTTTGATCAAGTGATTCTCTGGCCTACCACTAGATGGCGCCCGTGTAAGGACATCCCCTGGCCATACTCTCTCTGGTTAGTAAAAAATACAAAGTGCCATTGTTAAGCCAACTTTGAAATGGAGTTGGCCATACTCTCTCCGATTAGTGGTTTGAGAATCACCACCGTAAATGTTAAAAAAAACAACAACTATATTTTGTAATGGTTTTGAAAATGAAAAAATATCACAATGGCCTCCGCATGCTTTAATTTTTCAAAAGTTCAAAAAGTTCGGACACCCCTCCTTTATATTGTAACACGTTCTCTTCTCATGAGAATGAACTTCAATTAATGGATATTTCTTTCATGGTTTTTTCTTACCCAATCTTTTTCTAATCCAAGCGTGGTTTATTCCTTGCACTTGGGACCAATGAATCATGGCCGCTTTGATCCTGATTCTGGCTGTGATGAATAAGGACAGATGTTTATTGTATTCCATCTTTAAAAACGTGATCTCAGAGGTTGTATTAAATGTGACTGAGGCAAGCAATGAAGAGCCACATGGAGGTCGTTACTGTGTTCAACATGATTTCAACTAAAGCAAAACACAGCTCATCCTCAACCGGGTTCAGGGTTCGTATGGCCCCATTTGTTGCGGCTTACCTAAGACATGAAACGTGACAAATTGGGGGGTTGAACTTATCATTTTGGCCGCCAGATGGCAGTAGAGTATTGACAATCTTAAAGTCTGTTTTGTGGCAATTCACACTATGACCTTAGCATCAGTTGCTATGTAGAGTGGCGCTTTCCATCATTTTCAGCAGACTGTATTGCAAAATGATAAATATATTCAAAGTTAAAATGATTGTCACAGGCACATGAGGTGTGGCAAAATTATTCTCTGCTTTTGACCCATCACTCTTGAGGGGAGCAGTGAGCAGCAGCAGTGGCCGCGCCCGGGATTCATTTTTGGTGATTTAACCTCCAATTCCAACCCTTGATGCTGAGTGCCGAGCAGGGCGGTATCGGGGTCCCATTTTTATTATCTTTGGTATGACTCGGCTGGGGTTTGAACTCACAACCTACCGATCTCAGGGCGGACACTCTAACCACTAAAATCAAAACAACACAACAATGGCATAGCTCTTTTGGTAGAGTGGCCGTGCCAGCAACTTGAGGGTTGCAGGTTCGATTCCCGCTTGTGCCATCCTGGTTACTGCCGTTGTGTCCTTGGGCAAGACACTTTACCCACCTGCTCCCAGTGCCACCCACACTGGTTTAAATGTAACTTAAATATTGGGTGTCACTATGTAAAGCGCTTTGAGTCACTTGAGAAAAGCGCTATATAAATATAATTCACTTCACACTTCACTGGGTGCCATGATTTGGTATAAAAACAGCTTCCCAAAAAATGCTCAGTCTTTCACAAGAAAGGATGGGGCGAGGTACACCCCTTTGTCCACAACTGCGTGAGCAAATAGTCAAACAGTTTAAGAACAACGTTTCTCAAAGTGCAATTGCAAGAAATTTAGGGATTTTCAACATCTACGGTCCGGAAACCAACATTAAACGACCGTGACCTTCGATCCCTCAGACGGCACTGTATCAAAAACCGAAATCAATCTCTAAAGGATATCACCACATGGGCTCAGGAACACTTCAGAAAACCACTGTCACTAAATACAGTTTGTCGCTACATCTGTAAGTGCAAGTTAAAGCTCTACTATGCAAAGCGAAAGCCATTTATAAACAACATCCAGAAACGGCGCCGGCTTCACTGGTGCCCGAGATCATCTAAGATCGACTGATGCAGAGTGGAAAAGTGTTCTGTGGTCTGACAAATCCATATTTTAAATTATTTTTGGAAATATTCGATATCGTGTCATCTGGACCAAAGGAGAAGCGAACCATCCAGACTGTTATCGACGCAAAGTTCAAAAGCCAGCATCTGTGATGGTATGGGGGTGCATTAGTGCCCAAGGCATGGGTTACTTACACATCTGTGAAGGCACCATTAATGCTGAAAGGTATACAGGTTTTGGAACAACCTATGCTGCCGTCTTTTTCATGGACGCCCCTGCTTATTTCAGCAAGACAATACCAAGCCACATTCAGCACGTCTAACAACAGCGTGGCTTCGTAAAAAAAGAGTGGTGGTACTATCCTGGCCCGCCTGCAGTCCAGACCTGTCTCCCATGGAAAATGTGTGGCGCATTATGAAGCGTAAAATACGACAGCGGAGACCCCGGACTGTTGAACGACTGAAGCTCTACATAAAACAAGAATGGGAAATAATTCCACTTTCAAAGCTTCAACAAGTAGTTTTCTCAGCTCCCAAACGTTTATTGAGTGTTGTTTAAAGATGATGTAACATAGTGGTGAACATGCCCTTTCCCAACTACTTTGGCACGTGTTGCAGCCATGAAATTCGAAGTTAATTATTATTTTCAAAAACAAAAATTAAGTTTGAACATCAAATATCTTGTCTTTGTAGTGCAATCAACTGAATATGGGTTGAAAAGGGTTTGCAAATCATTGTATTCTGTTTATATTTACATCTAACACAATTTCCCAACTCATATGGAAACAGGGTTTGTACATTCTGTGTGTCTCATTCAGTAATTTAAAATTCAGTTCCGTTTTTTAAGGCGGTGTCTCATATTGTTTTTAGCATTTGATCAAACATTATTGTGAGGTTTAATAAATACATTTTTTTTCTCTAAATTTGGCCCCAAAGTCAAACTACTCGCCCAGGCCTGCCTTAGTAGTTACTACCCTAACTTTAGTTCTTGGACTAAACTCTCAGCCGGTTCCCCTCAGGAGGCCCTCTGGTTTGTTTTTGTGGTCTCAGACAGATAAAAGATGAGCGACTTGGGAGCCAGCTGCCTGCAAAAGAGGAACGTATTACTCTGTCAGACACTTTCAGTTAATTCCACTGAGGATTTCAGCGGGAGGGAGGCGAGGGTTTTAGATTTATTAACTCCACTCCTCCATTTTTACCTCGGCTGCTATTGGCTGTTTGCAGGCCCTTTGGTTAGATTCCAGCTGGGTGTCTTTTAAAATCTCCTCCAGTCCCCCCGTTTTACTTTTCCACGCTCGTAAATTCCATCCCAATGTGCTACTTTTTCTCATATCGGGTTTCTTGAAATCAACAAATCACTCCAGTTCTGGTCAATATTTCCACACGCTTCTGGAATGTGTTTGTGAGTACAGAATTACAAACCCCGTTTCCGTACGAGTTGGGAAATTGCGTTAGATGTAAATATAAACAATTTGAAATGTGGACTCGTCAGACCACAGAACACTTTTTCACTTTGCATCAGTCCATCTTAGATGAGCTCAGACCCAGCGAAGCCGGCGGCGTTCCCGGGTGTTGTTGATAAATGGCTTTCGCTTTGCATAGTAGAGTTTTACTTTCACTTACAGATGTAGCAACCAACTGTAGTTACTGAAGGTGGTTTTTTTTAATGTTTCTGAGACCATGTGGTGATATCCTTTACACACTGATGTCTTTTTTGGGGATGCAGTACCGCCTGCGGGTTCAAAGGTCCGTAATATCATCGCTTGCGTGCTGTGATTTCTCCAGATTCTCTGAACCTTTTGATGATTTTACGGACCGCAGATGGTAAAATCACTAAATTCCTTGCAATAGCTCGTTGAGAAATGTTGTTCTAAAACTGTTCGACCATTTCCTTACAAATTGGTGACCCTCGCCCCATCCTTGTTTGTGAATTACTTCGCATTTCATGGAAGCTGCTTTTATACCCAATCATTAGTGAATTATATTTATATAGCGCTTTTTCTCTAGTGACTCAAAGCGCTTTACATAGTGAAACCCAATATCTAAGTTACATTCAAACTCAGTGTGGGTGGCACTGGGAGCAGGTGGGTAAAGTGTCTTGCCCAAGGACACAACGGCAGTGACTAGGTTGGCAGAAGCGGGAATCGAACCTGCAACCCTCAAGTTGCTGGCACGGCCACTCTACCAACCGAGCTAAACCGACCCACCTGTTCCCAATTAGCCTGCACACCTGTGGGATGTTCCAAATAAGTGTTTGATGAGCATTCCTCAACTTATTCAGTATTTATTGCCACCTTTCCCAACTTTTTTGTCACGTGTTGCTGGCATCAAATTCTAAAGTTAATTATTATTTGCAAAATATCAGTTTGAACATCACATATGTTGTCTTTGTAGCATATTCAACTGAATATGGGTTGAAAAATATTTGCAAATCATTGTATTCCGTTTATATTTACATCTAACACAATTTCCCAACTCGTATGGAAACGTGGTTTGAATAAGAGGGCAAAGACGCAGAGAGTATTTCACGCTGATAATCCTCTTACAGCTGCAAATTCTGTCACGCAAAAAAGAGAATCCAGCCATGAGCTCCTAGATGTGCATTAACACATAAGTACCGTGACATTAATGATTCAAAATCTAAATAATTATACAAATATGTCAGTAACGTTTAAATGGAGAGTGAATGAGTGTTTGTGTCTCTTCACTGAAGTGAATAAATGACGCGGAGCAGGGAAGTAGCTCTCGTCTGGATGCTGCTGACATCTCCTGAAAGCTTTGACCCACTTCCAAGTCTCTCCCCCACCCAAAGCTGCCGCGTCCTGCTACAGTCTGCCTGCACGCAGATGCCGAGCAGCGAGGGCGTGCCTGTGCTAGTAGTGCCTGATGAATAAATTGTGTGTCAAGGCACTGCAAGACGAGCTTGTCGGCGCGGGCTTGCAGAGAGGCGACCTTGGGCAAAGTCATGCAAAGACGCTGCACTTGCAGAATGTTTGAGGTCCTTCACTGCTGTGCAAATATGCAGCGATGCCGAGGCAAACTCCTTTTGCTCGAGGATATATTTACCTACAAATTATTGCCGATAAACTATATTATTGTCAACTTTATTTTGAGGCTAAATTAACTACTGATGTAATGACAATTCATAATAATATTGCAAGTATACCCTTTCAAATACAATAAACATTTATTTAGCTGTATATATATATATATATGTATATGTGTATGTATGTATATGTATGTATATGTATGTATATGTATGTATATGTATATGTATATATGTATGTATATGTATGTATATATGTATATATATATATATGTATATATATATACGTATATATATATGTATATATATATGTATGTATATATACGTATATATATATATATATATATGTGAAGTGAATTATATTTATATAGCGCTTTTCTCTAGTGACTCAAAGCGCTTTACATAGTGAAACCCAATATCTAAGTTACATTTAAACCAGTGTGGGTGGCACTGGGAGCAGGTGGGTAAAGTGTCTTGCCCAAGGACACAACGGTATTGACTAGGATGGCGGAAGCGGGAATCGAACCTGCAACCCCTTTAAGTTGCTAGCACGGCCACTCTACCAACCGAGCTATGCCTATGTGGAAGTGTATATATATATATATGCATACATACTGTATATGTGAATATATTAGTGTGTGTGTATATAGTATGCGTATATACATGAGTATATATTTATGTATATAGTATGTGTTTATATGCATTATGTACGTTTTTATATATATTAATATATATGTTGTATATGTAATTATATATGGATATTTTAATTCATGTATTTCCAGTATATATATATATATATATATACACACATATGTGTGTGTGCTGTATATTATATATTATATTATATATGTATATTTATAAATACATATATTTATATGTTTTATATATATATATATTATATTATATATGTAATTATATGTGGGTATTTTTTACATGTATTTATATGTAAATTTATATATGTATATTATATATATACATACATATATTTATATATGTATTTATTTATATGTATAATATATAGACATACATTTATGTATATATATTTAAAAAATATATACGTGTGTGTGTGTGTGTATATATGTACTTATATAAAATCAAAACAACGCAACAATGGCATGCTGAACTGTCAAAAGTCTGTTTAAGTCCCTTTTAAAAGTCTCTCTTAACAACAAAAACGTAAAAACTCCTCAACCTTGCGGTCCGTCCGCTAGTTTATGGCATAGAGCCGACAAAAGGAGGTTAACACACCCAAGGGAGGCAGAAGGTTGTGAGGAGGGCCTCCGTGCTACTGCTCTGAGTAGCAGTTCCCTCTCTGTAGGTCTAAGTCCACAGCGATTCCCTTCTCTTTTTTAGGAGACATATTGAGTAAGCAGAATAGGCAAAACTTGGGGGATAGCGAGAAGAGAAACACGCTGAGAAGTGGCGGAAACAGGACTGCACTTTTCCAGTATGTTGTACTGCACAGGAAGTGATGTCATCACAATGGCAGCACCATAAGGCTTCCAACAGCTCATTAAATTAATGAATAAAGCGTTCGTACATGATTCGCACAGAGAGGCTCACTTGGTTCGATCGAAAAGCTTGTAAACCTAAAAGTTTGCAAATAGTTCAAGTTAAAGTACTAATGATTGTCACACACACTTTTTGATTGATTGTTGATTGGTAAATTGGCCCTAATGTGTGAATGTTGTCTGTCTATATGTGTTGGCCCTGCGATGAGGTGGCGACTTGTACAGGGTGTACCCCGCCTTCCGCCCGATTGTAGCTGAGATAGGCGCCAGCGACCCCAAAAGCGAATAAGCAGTAGAAAATGGATGGATGGATGAAACTTTTATTAGTAGATTGCACAGTACAGTACATATTCTGTACAATTGACCACTAAATGGTAACACCCCAATAAGTTTTTCAACTTAAGTCAGGGTCCACGTTAATCAATTCACACACTAGATGTGGCACCCTTGATCACCCCCTGGGTTGCGAGGGGAGCAGTGAGCCCGGAAATCATTTTTGATGATTTTACCCCCAATTCCAACCCTTTATGCTGACTATCAAGCAGGGAGGTAATGAGTCCCATTTTTATAGTCTTTGGTACGACTCAGCCGGGGTTTGAACCCACAACTTTGTAAATCGAATTTTCACTCTCGTTCCATTAGAGCCACACTACGCCGGTTAAGGAAATGAGACACACTTGAAAAGTAGGTCTGGGATTGATCCAGACGGCCATCTGATAAGAGGGAGCCCCCAGTGGGAAGTGGGGAAGACACTTAGTCACAGCTGGTGGAGACACAGACTTACAAATCGCTATTAGTGGGGATTAGCACACATTTCACAGCCAATACTCCTCCTCCTATCCATCTGCATATTTAATAAAGTGTTTATAAATAAAAGATTATCAGTGACATGTAACACACAGTATTATTACACCAGTATGGCCAAGAGTATACAGTATCTCACAAAAGTGAATACTGCTGCTTTTTCGAAAAGTCGCACAAAAACTGTGATGTTTTGAGGCTTATTTTTTACATCAGTTCATCCATCCATCCATTTCCTACCGCTCATTCCCTTTGGGGGGGCGCTGGTGCCTATCTCAGCTACAATCGGGCGGAAGGCGGTATACACCCTGGACACGCAGGGCCAACACACATAGACAGACAACATTCACACTGTCAGGCTTGTCCCTGACAGTTTGGCCATGGCATAGCTCGGTTGGTAGAGTGGCCGTGCCAGCAACTTGAGGGTTGCAGGTTCGATCCCCGCTTCCACCATCCTAGTCACTGCCGTTGTGTCCTTGGGCAAGACACTTTACCCACCTGCTCCCAGTGCCACCCACACTGGTTTAAATGTAAAAATTAGATATTGGGTTTCACTATGTAAAGCACTTTGAGTCACTTGAGAAAAACGCTATATAAATATAATTCACTTCACTTTGAGTCACTGGAGAAAAAGCGCTATATAAATATAATTCACTTCACTTCACTTTAGTTTTTCCTCTGCGTTTGTCTTCGTTTCCCGTCAGCGATCTTATTTTGTCCGTTTCCTGTCTGTCTCCCTGAGTGCTGTGTCTCCCCCAGCTGGGGCTGATTGGCACCTGGCCACACCTGGTGTTAATCAGGCAGGTACTATTTAAAGCTGCCTTCCTCTCCGGTCAGGGCTGGATTATTGTCACCACTATTATTGTCATCAATGTCATTAATACTCATCGTTGTAGCTGTGTCTACTTCTGTTCACCCTGCTCATGACATAGTTCCTTCGTGTTTTTGTTTCTAGTCCACAGTTAGCCTTTGTGCTAGTTTTTGTTCATAGCCAAGTTTGTTCTCCGCCTTGTGCGCGCCTTTTAGTCAGCATTGTCACTGGCGTCCCACTGGATGTGAATTCTCCCTGCCCCACTGGGTGTGAGTTTTCCTTGCCCTTTTGTGGGTTCTTCCGAGGATGTTGTAGTCGTAATGATTTGTGCAGTCCTTTGAGACATTTGTGATTTAGGGTTATATAAATAAACATTGATTGATTGATTGATTTTGTTTGTACCCTTTTGTTTGTTCTTGTTTTAGTGTTAAATTAAATCATGTTTACCTGCACAATGCCTGCCGCCTTCTCTGCATCTTGGGGTTCGTCAACAACACATCGTGACACACACACTAGGGCCAATTTAGTGTTGCCAATCAACCTATCCCCAGGTGCATGTCTTTGGAGGTGGGAGGAAGCCGGAGTACCCGGAGGGAACCCACGCATTCACGGGGAAGACATGCAAACTCCACACAGAAAGATCCCGAGCCTGGGATTGAACCCAGGACTACTCAGGACCTTCGTATTGTGAGGCAGACGCACTAACCCTTCTGCCACCGTGAAGCCCACATCAGTTTATAATTTACAAATTTGTTACCATTGTTTTAAGTGTTCTTTGTAACTGTGACGCTGTAATCCGTGGTCACATTAAGTACGGTTTAATTATTGTATTATTATTATTATTATTTTATGTATCCCGATGCAACTTATTCACTTCCAATAATACCCTACTGATCTACTGAGCTTTGAGTTTATTGTCGATAAACTATATTATCTATAAACAGATTAATGTCCTAACGGCCTGGCGCTTTTGGGAGAGTGGCCATGCCAGAAAACTGAGTGTTCCTGGTTCGATCCCCACCTACTACCAACCTCGTCACATCCATTCTGCCCTTGAGTTAGACCCTTCACCCTTGCTCCTGATGGGTCGTGGTTAGGGTCTTGCATGGCAGCTGCCGCCATCAGTGTGAATGTGTGTGTGTGTGAATGTGGAAATAGTGTCTAAGCGCTTTGAGTACCTTGAAGGTAGGAAAGCGCATAAAAGTATAACCCATTTACCATTAAAGGGGAACATTATCACAATTTCAAAAGGGTTAAAAACAATAAAAATCAGTTCCCAGTGGCTTGTTGTATTTTTTGAAGTTTTTTTCAAAATTTTACCGGCCCCGGAATATCCCTAAATAAAGCTTTAAAGTGCCTTATTTTCGTCTCTCTGCGAAGACACTGGCCATTTCCCTGTGACGTCACACAGTGCTGCCAATGTAAACAAACAATGGGAATACCACAGCAAGATATAGCGACATTAGCTCGGATTCAAACTCGGATTTCAGCGGCTTAAGCGATTCAACAGATTACGCATGTATTGAAACGGATGGTTGGAGTATGAAAGTATTGAAGAAGAAACTGAAGCTATTGAGCGAATTCATAGCCATAGCATGGCCGAATAGCTGCGTTAGCATCGCCGGTAAAATGTGCGGACCAAACGATCAGGACTTTCGCATCTTTTGACACTGGAGCAACTTAAATCCGTCGATTGGTAAGTGTTTGTTTCGCATTAAATGTGGGTGGAAGGAAACGTAATATAGTTGCAAATGCATCTGCAGGTTATCCATACATCTCTGTTCCATGTCTGCTTTAGCACCGCCTGTAAATAGCATGTTAGCATCGATTAGCTGGCAGTCAACATCAACAAAACTCACCTTTGTGATTTTGTTGACTATCGTTGCAAATGCATCTGCAGGTTATCCATACATCTCTGTGCCATATCTGCTTTAGCATCGCCGGTCAAATGTGGAGACACTCCGGCACATTCAATGGGGGTCTGGCGGCAGATTTCTTGCCACTTTCGCATCTTCGGGCCAGTGGTGCAACTTGAATCCCTCCCTGTTAGTGTTGTTACACCCTCCGACAACACACCGACGAGGCATGATGTCTCCAAGGTTCCAAAAAATAGTCTAAAAAATGGAAAATAACAGAGCTGTGACCCGGTGTTTGTAATGTGTTGAAAATGAAAATGGCGGCTGTGTTACCTCGGCGACGTCACATTCTGACGTCATGGCCTCCAGCGCGATAAACAGAAAGGCGTTTAATTCGCCAAAATTCACCTATTTAGAGTTCGGAAATCGGTTAAAAAAAAATATGGTCTTTTTTCTGCACCATCAAGGTATATATTGACGCTTACATAGGTCTGGTGATAATGTACCCCTTTAACAATTTATGTTTTTTGACGTTTCCCTCTTACACACATGCTTATGTGTGTTATGGTTATGAGGATCTTTCCTCGGTCTGGACCCCTTCAGGGGCCCAGGCTTGGACTGAATATTTTTTTTCTCATCCCTCCCCCCACCATCCCAACGTTTACCTGTTTCTCACATTTGTTGTAAGGGACGCCTAAAGTTGGCAGACCAGTCAGCGATCCTGTTCTGTCTCCCTGTAATGTTTGTCTGATCTAGAATGAGATTTTGCTGATAATTAAGTATTTCTGATTCTGGTTGGGATTGTGACATGAGCGGTGTAGTTTTGTTTTCGAAACGCAGTCAGCGCAGGCCATCGGCAGCACAAAGGCCCAGTCATAGCTGTGTGTTGTTTTTACCACATCTCCTTTGTCTGTGCACCTCATTAGGGCGGCCTCATTACCACCACCGGGACTGACATTTGGAACATTTCCCAGGGACATCGCCGGACTTTTAAGTACACTTTAAAGACTTCGCTTCCGGTTCTCACTGCACCGAAACTCAGTCAGAGTGTTCAATGTTGAGGTCATGCACATGTAAACAGTGCGCTAGTTTCATGTGGCTTACTGTGTAACCTGAGGGTGTTGGAGTCACTCGGATGAAATACCAACCACAAACAAACATGGCATCTGTCCTAAACTATTTAAAAAAAAAAAAAAAGGTAATTAGAGCTAGAGCTAGGGCTGCATCGATTAATCGATTAAATAGATTAATATGATTAGAATTTTTTTTTAAATTTATATTCGGTAACTAATACAAGTTTATACAATTCAGCCTGCATAAAAGAAGGTAAAAACAAAGTAGCAAAAAAAAAAAAGGTAAATAAAAGGTAATGTAAGTGAATTCAAGGTATCCATTCATCTTCTTCCGCTTATCCGAGGTCGGGTCGCGGGGGCAGCAGCCTAAGCAGGGAAACCCAGACTTCCCTCTCCCCAGCCACTTCGTCTAGCTCTTCCCGGGGGATCCCGAGGCGTTCCCAGGCCAGCCGGGAGACATAGTCTTCCCAACGTGTCCTGGGTCTTCCCCGTGGCCTCGTACCGGTTGGACGTGCCCTAAACACCTCCCTAGGGAGGCGTTCGGGTGGCATCCTGACCAGATGCCCGAACCACCTCATCTGGCTCCTCTCGATGTGAAGGAGCAGCGGCTTTACTTTGATTTCCTCCCGGATGGCAGAGCTTCTCACCCTATCTCTAAGGGAGAGCCCCGCCACACGACGGAGGAAACTCATTTCGGCCGCTTGTACCCGTGATCTTATCCTTTCAGTCATGACCCAAAGCTCATGACCATAGGTGAGGATGGGAACGTAGATCGACTTAAAAAATTGAGAGCTTTGCCTTCCGGCTCAGCTCCTTCTTCACCACAACGGATCGGTACAACGTCCGCATTACTGAAGACGCCGCACCGATCCGCCTGTCGATCTCACGATCCACTCTTCCCTCACTCGTGAACAAGACTCCTAGGTACTTGAACTCCTCCACTTGGGGCAGGGTCTCCTCCCCAACCCGGAGATGGCACTCCACCCTTTTCCGGGCGAGAACCCTGGACTTGGACTTGGAGGTGCTGATTCTCATTCCGGTCGCTTCACACTCGGCTGCGAACCGATCCAGTGAGAGCTGAAGATCCCGGTCAGATGAAGCCATCAGGACCACATCATCTGCAAAAAGCAGAGACCTAATCCTGCGGTCACCAAACCGGAACCCCTCAACGCCTTGAATGCGCCTAGAAATTCTGTCCATAAAAGTTATGAACAGAATCGATGACAAAGGACAGCCTTGGCGGAGTCCAACCCTCACTGGAAATGTGTTCGACTTACTGCCGGCGATGCGGACCAAGGTCTGGCACTGATCATACAGGGAGCGGATCGCCACAATAAGACAGTCCAATAACCCATACTCTCTGAGCACTCCCCACAGGACTTCCCGAGGGTATTTAAGGTAAAAGAAGGTAAAAACAAAATGGTAAATAAAAGATAAGTAAATAAAATGTAAAAGAAGGTAAATGAAATGTTAAAGAAGGTAAATTAATGGGGGGGAAAGTAAATAGACGGTAAAAGAAGGTAGTTAAAAGGTAAAAAAAGGAATATGATCACTCCGGACAGGACTTGCAGGTAGGAACATGATTTATTTGTAGCAGGTTGCGTGCAGCAAAACAATGACGGGTGTGGCGGGAGTGTCATGATCCGCTACTTGGATCATGGCATATTCTGGTTGTGTTTTGTTATTTTGTCTTCCTTAGTTCCTGGTGGCACTTCCTGTTTTGTTTCATAGTAACGCATTTGTGTCACCTGCCTTCTGTTTGTCACGCACACCTGCCTCCTAATTTCTGCCTGTATTTAAGCCTGCCCTTTTGGTTCCTTCGGGCTCGCAGTCTAAAAAGTTATTTTCATGCAACAGGTGACACCGCTATCCCTGCGTGTGGTAAATATCTTTTGATACCTGTTAGCTTCCACGCTATTCGTTTGTGTATTCCCCTAGCTCACACGCTAGCGTCTTTTGTTCCTTCTAGCTCACATGCTAGTTCTGTTGGTTTTTGTCTATAGTGCCTTGGTGCAAGTGCCTTTGTTCTTAGTTTGTTTTGTAGTATAAATAAATAATTTCCGACCTTTACACTGTGTCTTATCCGACTGAACCACAAGAGAACGCAACCGCATCACCACAATGCCAGCCAAGCATCACAGAGAGATGTGAATAAATAGCTCTCTGATTAGTGGTCGACAACAGGTGAGCGTGCCGACCACTAACCAGAGGCAGGTGACCTCAATTAATCCCCATGGAAACTAAAACAAATCCAGAGGTGCACAAACAGGAACTAAGGGAGTCCAAAACTAACAGAAAATAACAAAACATGATCCGGGGCCACGGATCGTGATAAAAAGAAGGTAAATAAATTATGAAAGAAGGTAAATAAAAGGTAAAATAAGTAAATTAAATAAGTAAATAGAAGGTAAAGAAAGTAAATAGAAGGTAAAAGTAGTATATTAAAGGTCAAATAAATCTGAGGTAAATAAAAGTTAAAAGAAGAACTAAAGAAGGCAAAACAAGTTAAATAGAAGGTATAAGAAGGTAAATAAAAAGTAAGAGAAGGCAAGTAAAAGGATTATTGGGGAAAAGTAAATAGACGGTAAATAAAATGTAAAAGAAGGTAAATAAAAGGTAAAATAAGGAAAATAGAAAATAAAACAAGTAAATTAATGGTAAAAGAAGGTAAATAAATTATAAAAGGTAAAATATGGAATATAGAAGGTAAAATAAGTAAATTAAAGGTAAAGAAAGTTAATAGAAGGTAAAAGTAGAATATTAAAGGTCAAATAAATCTAAGGTAAAAGTTAAAAGAACTATAGAAGGTTAAACAAGTTAGAAAGAAGATAGAAGAAAGTAAATAAAAAGTAAGATAAGGCAAGTAAAAAAATTATTGCGGGAAAGTAAATAGAAGGTAAATGAAATGTAAAATAAGGTAAATAAAAGGTAAAATAAGGAATATGGAAGGTAAAATAAGTAAAATAAATTATAAAAGATAAAATAAGTAAATTAATGGTAAAGCAAGATAAATAAATTATAAAAGATAATATATAGAATATAGAAGGTAAAATAAGTAAATTAAAGGTGAATAAGTAAATGGAAGGTAAAGAAAGTGAATAGAGGGTAAAAGTACTATATGAAAAGTCAACTAAATCTAAGGTAAATAAAAGTCAAAAGAAGAACTATAGAAGGAAAAACAAGTAAAAAAGAAGGTAAATAAAAAGTAAGAGAAGACAAGTAAAAGGTAAAATAAGTTAAATAGGAGGTACAAATAGTAAATTAAAGGAAAGTAGAAGGCACATGGAAATTAAAAGATGGAACATAGTTATAATGTAATACATTTAAAGTTAAAATAAGTTAAACGGAAGGTAAATAAATGGGAAATTAAGATGAAAAATTAATAAAAGGTAAATAACCGATCAAAAAAGAAGACGAATATATAAATGTAAAAGAAGGTCAACGACGGTAAGTAGAAGGTAATGAAGGTCATGGCAATTATAAAAAGCTTTGTTTATTTCAACCTCCATCCATCCATTTTCTACCATCGACCTTCTATGGCTGTTGTGCTGGAGCCCATCCCAGCTGCGTTCGGCCGGAAGGCGTCGTACACCCTGGACAAGTGGCCATCTCATCGCAGGGCCGACACAGAGAGACAGTCAACATTCACATACTAGGGACACTTTAGTGTCGCCAATCAACCTATCCCCAGGTGCAGGTCTTTGGAAGTGGGAGGGGCCTATTCCCAGGTGCATGTCTTTGGAGGTGGTAGGGGCTTATCCCCAGGTGCAGGTCTTTGGAAGTGGGAGGGGCCTATTCCCAGGTGCATGTCTTTGGAGGTGGTAGGGGCTTATCCCCAGGTGCATGTCATTGGAGGTGGGAGGGGCCTATCCCCAGGTGCATGTCTTTGGAGGTGGGAGGGGGATATCCCCAGGTGCATGTCTCTGGAGGTGGGCGGGGCCTGTCCCCAGGTGCGTGTCTTCGGATTTGGGAGGGACCTATCCCCAGGTGTGTGTCTTTGGAGGTGGGAGGGGCCTATCCCCAGGTGTGTGTCTTTGGAGGTGGGAGGGGCCTATCCCTAGGTGCATTTCTTTGGAGGTGGGAGGGGCCTATCCCCAGGTGCATGTCTTTGGAGGTGGGAGTGGCCTATCCCCAGGTGCATGTCTCTGGAGGTGGGCGGGGCCTGTCCCCAGGTGCGTGTCTTCGGAGGTGGGAGGGACCTATCCCCAGGTGCATGTCTTTGGAGGTGGGAGTGGCCTATCCCCAGGTGCATGTCTCTGGAGGTGGGCGGGGCCTGTCCCCAGGTGCGTGTCTTCGGAGGTGGGAGGGGCCTATCCCCAGGTGCATGTCTTTGGAGGTGGGAGTGGCCTATCCCCAGGTGCATGTCTCTGGAGGTGGGCGGGGCCTGTCCCCAGGTGCGTGTCTTCGGAGGTGGGAGGGACCTATCCCCAGGTGTGTGTCTTTGGAGGTGGGAGGGGCCTATCCCTAGGTGCATTTCTTTGGAGGTGGGAGGGGCCTATCCCCAGGTGCATGTCTTTGGAGGTGGGAGTGGCCTATCCCCAGGTGCATGTCTCTGGAGGTGGGCGGGGCCTGTCCCCAGGTGCGTGTCTTCGGAGGTGGGAGGGACCTATCCCCAGGTGTGTGTCTTTGGAGCTGGGAGGGGCCTATCCCCAGGTACATGTCTTTGGAGGTGGGAGGAGCCTATCAATCAATCAATGGTTATTTATATAGCCCTAAATCACTAGTGTCTCAAAGGGCTGCACAAACCACAACGACATCCTCGGTAGAGCCCACATAAGGGCAAGGAAAACTCACACCCAGTGGGACGTCAGCGACGATGACTATGAGAAACCTTGGAGAGGACCGCATATGGGGAACCGAAAGCAATGGATGTCGAGCGGGTCTAACATGATACTGTGAAAGTTCAATCCATAGTGGATCCAACACAACCGTGAGACCCAGGTGCATGTCTTTGGAGGTGGGAGGAAGCCACAACATGCAAACTCCACACAAAAACACCCTGAGCCCAGGAATCAAACCAAGAACCTTCTCGCTGCTAACCACTGCCCGTTTCTTGAAACTCTTTTCCCTAAAATACGCATCGGGGGTGTATTTTTTTTTTTCGATTACTCGATACCTGCAGCCCTCTTTAGATCCTATAAGGCTGTCAGCAAAGAAAAATCCATAAATTAGCAGCACCCTTTTATAAGCCACGGGGTTCCAAGCGTAGGAAAGAAGAGTCTGATGTGGCTAATTTATCAAAAAAAATCTTCCTCTAAAATTTAGCGGTGCCCTCTACAGTCCTGAAAAGACAGTACACTTCAGTCCAACCACACTTATATGTACAACTATTCATAAAAATGCTGTTTTGTTTTCCTGTCACTTGCAAGAAACAATGTCACATATCCATAAGAAAAATAACAATGGCCCTTTTTTCTTTGCTTGATGATATTTCCTGGGTTAGGTGCTGTGAGTGCAGCAGCTCGCTGGCACACTGCTACTATGAGAAGGATGGACTGCTCTTCTGCAAAAAGGACTACTGGGCCAAGTTCGGGGAGCTCTGCCACGGCTGCAGTGACCTTATCACCACTGGCCTCATTATGGTAGGGAGATTAAACCTTCATCTTACCTCTGGGTCCCCACTTTGCCCCCCAAACATTATTATTCTTCACCAGGCTACTTTTGGTGAAGTAATCCTTTTTGAGTTTGCAGTGATGAAAACATGTCATTCGCAGGCTGCTTCGTTGTGATATGGAAAGTCTTTGAAGGAATTGTCAGATTAGATTCAGGCAAGGCTAGTCAGTTTACTGCAGGGGTCACCAACCTTTTTGAAACCAAGAACTACTTCTTGGGTACTGATTAATGCGAAGGGCTACCAGTTTGATACACACTTAAATCAATTGCTAGAAATAGCCAATTTGCTCAATTTACCTTTAATAAATAAATATATATATATATTTTTAAAAAATGGGTATTTCTGTCTGTCATTCCGTCGTACATTTTTTTTTCCTTTTACGGAAGGTTTTTTGTAGAGAATAAATGATGAAAAAATGGTAAATGGGTTATACTTGTATAGCGCTTTTCTACCTTCAAGGTACTCAAAGCGCTTTGACACTACTTCCACATACACCCATTCACACACTGATGGCGGGAGCTGCCATGCAAGGCGCTAACCACGACCATCAGGAGCAAGGGTGAAGTGTCTTGCTCAAGGACACAACGGACGTGACTTGGTTGGTAGAATGTGGGGATCGAACCAGGAACCCTCAGATTGCTGGCATGGCCACTCGACCAACCGCGCCACGCCGTCCCAAAAAACACTTAGTTGAGGAGAAAACACGAAAAAAAAAGAAAATTAAATTTTGAAACATGCACCTGGGGATAGGTTGATTGGCAACACTAAATTGGCCCTAGTGTGTGAATGTGAGTGTGAATGTTGTCTGTCTATCTGTGTTGGCCCTGCGATGAGGTGGCGACTTGTCCAGGGTGTACCCTGCCTTCCGCCCGATTGTAGCTGAGATAGGTGCCAGCGCCCCCCGCGACCCCGAAAGGGAATAAGCGGTAGAAAATGGATGGATGGATGGATGGATGGAGTTTATCTTCAATTTTGACTCTTTAAAATTCAAAATTCAACCGAAAAAAATTGAGAAAAAAACTAGCTAATCTGAATCTTTCTGAAAAACTTAAAAAAATAATTTATGGAACATCATTAGTAATTTTTCCTGATTAAGATTAATTTTAGAATTTTGATGTCAATTCCTAAATAGGTTAAAATCCAATCTGCACTTTGTTAGAATATATAACAAATTGGTCCAAGATATATTTCTAAAAAGGACAAATCATTATTTCTTCTAGATTTTCCAGAACAAAAATTTTAAAAGAAATTCAAAATACTTTGAAATAGATTTAAATTTGATTCTAAAGATTTTCTAGATTTGCCAGATTCTTTTTTTTTAATTTGAATCATAATTAGTTTGAAGAAATTTTTCACAAATATTCTTCGTCGAAAAGACAGAAGCTAAAATTAAGAATTCAATTCAAATGTATTTATTATTCTTTACAATAAAAAAAAATAAATTTACTTGAACATTGATTTAAATTGTCAGGAAAGAAGAGGATGGAATTTAAAAGGTAAAAAGGCATATGTGTTTAAAAATCCTAAAATCATTTTTAAGGTTGTATTTTTTCTCTAAAATTGTCTTTCTGAAAGTTATAAGAAGCAAAGTAAAAATAATAAATGAATTTATTTAAACAAGTGAAGACCAAGTCTTTAAAATATTTTCTTGGATTTTCAAATTCTATTTGAGTTTTGTCTCTCTTAGAATCAAAAATGTCGAGCAAAGCGAGACCAGCTTGCTCGTAAATAAATACAATTTAATAGATAGAGGCAGCTCACTGGTAAGTGCTGCTATTTTTAGAACAGGCCAGCGGGCGACTCATCTGGTCCTTACGGGCTACCTGGGGCCCGCGGGCACCGCGTTGGTGACCCCTGGTTTACTGTATGGCCAAAGTGAAAATAAGATAAAAAATATATACTTAATATCTTACAGTTTTTTACACTTAATTTGTATAACTCCTCATTTTAGGGCCGCCCCTCCCTAAATGCTTATTACGTAGTGTGCGTAGGAAACGCGCCCACGCTTTGCACGACAAAGAGCATGTAAAATGTCAAATTATGAATGACAAAGCGCTTCATATGAAATTTTACCACAAAGGTTTCCTAGTCGCTTCCTGCTCCGTCCGTCACCGATTAGAATAAAGTGACGTAATTGCCCACGTGGTCACAATGGCCCCCATGGGGAACGCTGCACTGCTAAAAGCCTGTGTTCAAAAACAAGAAAAAAAAGTACAAAAATGCGGGGAATTTTATTTGAACTACTCGACTTGCCACTCTGTCAAGAGGGGGCGGTTGTGATCCAGCACAGTGGTTCTCAACCTTTTTTCAGTGATGTACCCCCTGTGAACATTTTTTTAATTCAAGTACCCCCTAATCAGAGCAAAGCATTTTTAATTGAAAAAAAAAGAGATAAAGAAGTAAAATACAGCACTATGTCATCAGTTTCTGATTTAATAAATTGTATAACAGTGCAAAATATTGCTCATTTGTAGTGGTCTTTCTTGAACTATTTGGAAAAAAAGATATAAAAATAACTAAAAACTTGTTGAAAAATAAACAAGTGATTCAGTTATAAATAAAGATTTCTACACATAGAAGTAATCATCAACTTAAAGTGCCCTCTTTGGGGATTGTAATATCAATCAATCAATGTTTATTTATATAGCCCTAAATCACTAGTGTCTCAAAGGGCTGCACAAACCACTACGACATCCTCGGTAGGCCCACATAAGGGCAAGGAAAACTCACACCCAGTGGGACGTCGGTGACAATGATGACTATGAGAACCTTGGAGAGGAGGAAAGCCATGGATGTCGAGCGGGTCTAACATAAGAGATCCATCTGGATTCATGAACTTAATTCTAAACATTTCTTCACAAAAAAAGAAATCTTTAACATCAATATTTATGGAACATGTCCACAAAAAATCTAGCTGCCAACACTGAATATTGCATTGTTGCATTTTTTTTTCACAGTTTATGAACTTACATTCATATTTTGTTGAAGTATTATTCAATAAATATATTTATAAAGGATTTTAAATTGTTGCTATTTTTAGAATATTTTACAAAAAAATCTCACGTACCCCTTGGCATACCTTCAAGTACCCCCAGGAGTACGCATGTTGCTACCATGTTTTATCAGCAAATAAGCCAGCCTTTGTGTATTTTTGTTCAATTATTTTTGTTTTACATACAAGATCGAATAATTCTCTAAATTGGACTGAGGTGTCATGATTATACAAACTACTTTTTTTTTTAACAAAGGATACGTCATGTACTTCACATACAAATACAGTCAGGTAAGAAGACTCCAAATGTTTTTTTTTTTGCATTTTATCAAAGCAAAGACAGTTTGGTGTGTAAACAACCATAACAACTTTAATATTATATTGCTTTGTTTTTTTATGTGGAGAGTTAGAATAAAACGTTGTACTAAAACACCTTTTGTACGTTTTTTCTTTGTCGTTGATCTTATTGTGTAGCCGAAAGCCTCTAGTTGCGTGCTTGCGTGCATTGTTTACACAGTCGCCTTTAGAGGACTTCTGACGGTATGGGGACAAAAAAAGCAGGTCCCCTAAAGGGAAACCTTTTTAAATGATAGTCAGATCCATTCTGAAGATGCCTAAGTGAAATTTTCATACGGCATGATTATAAAACATTATTACCTTAAAGGGGAACATTATCACAATTTCAAAAGGGTTAAAAACAATAAAAATCAGTTCCCAGTGGCTTGTTGTATTTTTTGAAATTTTTTTCAAAATTTTACCGGTCTCTGAATATCCCTAAAAAAAGCTTTAAAGTGCCTGATTTTCGCTATTTGCGATGCGACTATTCATTTCCCTGTGACGTCACACAGTGCTGCCAATGTAAACAAACAATGGCGAATACCACAGCAAGATATAGCGACATTAGTTCGGATTCAGACTCGGATTTCAGCGGCTTAAGCGATTCAACAGATTATGCATGTATTGAAACGGATGGTTGGAGTATGAAAGTATTGAAGAAGAAACTGAAGCTATTGAGCGAATAGCTATTGACGCTTTTCATACCCATAGCATGGCCGAATAGCTGCGTTAGCATCGCCGGTAAAATGTGCGGACCAAACGATCAGGACTTTCGCATTTTGTGATAATGTAGCAACTTAAATCCGTCGATTGGTAAGTGGTTTTTTTCGCATTAAATGTGGGTGGAAGGAAACGTAATATAGTTGCAAATGCATTTGCAGGTTATCCATACATCTCTGTGCCATGTCTGCTTTAGCACCGCCGGTAAATAGCATGTTAGCATCGATTAGCTGGCAGTCACGCCGCGACCAAATATGTTTGAATAGCACATAAGTCAACATCAACAAAACTCACCTTTGTGATTTCGTTGACTTTATTGTTGCAAATGCACATGCAGGTTATCCATACATCTCTGTTCCATGTCTGTCATCGCCGGTAAATAGCATGTTAGCATCAACTAGCGTAGCATGTTAGCATCGATTAGCTGGCAGTCACGCCGCGACCAAATATGTCTGATTAGCACATAAGTCAACATCAACAAAACTCACCTTTTGTGATTTTGTTGACTTTATCGTTGCAAATGCATCTGCAGGTTATCCATACATCTCTGTGCCATGTCTGTCATCGCCGGTAAAATGTGGAGACACTTTGGTACATTCAATGGGGGTCTGGCGGCAGACACTTTACTCGTCTCTGTTCCATGTCTGCTTTAGCACCGCCGGTAAATAGCATGTTAGCATCGATTAGCGTAGCATGTTAGCATCGATTAGCTGGCAGTCAACATCAACAAAACTCACCTTTGTGATTTCGTTGACTTTATCGTTGTAAATGCATCTACAGGTTATCCATACATCTCTGTGCCATGTCTGTCTTAGCATCGCCGGTAAAATGTGGAGACACATTCAATGGGGGTCTGATTTCTTGCCACTTTCGCATCTTCGGGCCAGTGGTGCAACTTGAATCCCTCCCTGTTAGTGTTGTTACACCCTCCGACAACACACCGACGAGGCATGATGTCTCCAAGGTTCCAAAAAATAGTCGAAAAAACGGAAAATACCACAGCTGAGACCCAGTGTTTACAATTTACATATTCTGACGTCATCACCTCCAGAGCGATAAACAGAAAGGCGTTTAATTCGCCAAAATTCACCCATTTAGAGTTCTGAAATCGGTTAAAAAAATAGATGGTCTTTTTTCTGCACCATCAAGGTATATATTGACGCTTACATAGGTCTGGTGATAATGTTCCCCTTTAAAGTATGATTCACATTCAGAATTGTCCATCCTTCTATATATGGTAGTTGGAGTTGCAGACAACTTCATTACTGCTAAATAGCAGTTTTCAGTAATGTCTCAGAAGATGCAGGATTTGCTTTAACATTTAAGTGGTGAAACTTCCTATAGGAGGACAGCTGTAGTGCTGTATTCTGAGGATCATGTCATATTTCATTTGAACCTTTTTTTTTTTTAAATGTTCCTCAGTAGCCACGTACAAATTTGTGTGAATTATGCAAAATTATTTACATTTGGTTCCCTTGAACCTTATTAACTCTTTTTTCCCCAGGGTCCCCAGTAAGAATGATCAGCACATTACTTCATACATGCAGAGATTTAAAGACGTGTATGAGCTAACTGGGCAGTGGACAGTTTACCACATTTTTTTATGCTTCCACAACCTGTAGAAAGGGTGGTCCCCACAAGTTCTGATCAAAAACTTGGTCCCCATTCCAAATGATAACCTGTGTGTGTGTGTGTGTGTGTGTGTGTGTGTGTGTGTGTGTGTGTGTGTGTGTGTGTGTGTGTGTGTGTGTGTGTGTGTGTGTGTGTGTGTGTGTGTGTGTGTGTGTGTGTGCGTGCCCTTTGCAGTGCAATCTCAGTAATGAAACATGGAGGGACATTCACTTCTGTGTCCCTCTCAAGTTTATTGCTCTTCTGACAACTTAAAGACTGATGACCCTCTTTGCTCTTTATACCATCACATGTAGCCAGCCCAGCTTTATGTGGCAATAACAAGTATGTAGCCAGTGTATGTATCCATCCATTTTCTACCGCTTGTCCCTTTTGGGGTCGCGGTGGGTGCTGCAATATACCGTAAGTCGCAGTTTTTTTTTCATAGTTTGGCCGGGGGTGCGACTTATACTCGGGAGCGACTTATGTGTGAAGTTATTAACACATTACCGTAAAATATCAAATAATATTATTCAGCTCATTTACGTAAGAGACTAGATCAGGGGTTGGCAACCTTTACCACTCAAAGAGCCATTTTGACCCGTTTCACAAAATAAAGAAAAACTATGGGAGCCACAAGACTCTTTTGAAATTTAAAATGAAATAACACAGCGTACAAAGTTGTTTTTTTTGCTTTGTGCTATGTATTAACCAGGGGTCTCAGACACGCGGCCCGCACCTTAAAGGGGAACATTATCACCAAACCTATGTAAGCGTCAATATATACCTTGATGTTGCAGAAAAAAGTCAGTGTATTTTTTTAACCGATTTCCGAACTCTAAATGGGTGAATTTTGGCAAATTAAACGCCTTTCTGTTTATCGGTCTTTTAGCGATGACGTCAGAACGTGACGTCACCGAGGTAACACACCCGCCATTTTCATTTTCACATTACAAACACCGGGTCTCAGCTCTGTTATTTTCCGTTTTCTCGACAAATTTTTTGGAACCTTGGAGACATCATGCCTCGTCGGTGTTTTGTCGGAGGTTGTAACAACACTAACAGGGAGGGATTCAAGTTGCACCACTGGCAAGAAATCTGCCGCCAGACCCCCATTGAATGTACCAGAGTGTCTTCACATTCTACCGGCGATGCTAAGACAGACATGGCACAGAGATGTATGGATAACCTGCAGATGCATTTGCAACGATTAAGTCAACGAAATCACAAAGGTGAGTTTTGTTGATGTTGTTGACTTATGTGCTAATCAGACATATTTGGTCACGGCATGACTGCCAGCTAATCGATGCTAACATGCTACGCTAATCGATGCTAACATGCTATTTACGCTAACTGAATGTACATTTGAAACTAGATACCCACATTTAATGCGAAACAAACACTAACCAATCGACGGATTTAAGTTGCTCCAGTGTCACAAGATGCGAAAGTCCTGATCGTTTGGTCCGCACATTTTACCGGCGATGCTAATAAGGCAGCCATGCTATGGGCCACTTCATTAGGTACACCCACGCTATGGTTGAATAGCGTCAATAGCTAGTCACTCAATAGCTTCAATTTCTTCTTCAACTTCGTTTTCGCTATCTGCCTCCATACTCCGACCATCTGTTTCAATACATGCGTAATCTATTGAATCGCTTAAGCCGCTGAAATCTGAGTCTGAATCCGAGCTAATGTCGCTATATCTTGCTTTGGTAACCGCCATGTTGTTTGTATTGGCAGCCCTGTATGACGTCACAGGGAAATGGACAGTGGCATCGCAAATAGCGAAAATCAAGAACTTTAAAGCTTTATTTAGGGATATTCCGAGACCGGTAAAATTTTGAAAAAAACTTTAAAAAATACAAGCCACTGGGAACTGATTTTTATTATTTTCAACCCTTTTGAAATTGTGATAATGTTCCCCTTTAATATGAAAATGCAATATTAGAGTGGCCCGCGAGTGTTATTTGAATGCGGCTTGACAACATCACATTTACCAACAATCTCAATTTTTCCGGGAGACTACCCAGTTTCAGAGCAACTATTCTCTCGACTGTCTGCTGGCTTTCACCCACACAACAAAAATAAGGGTGTGCTATGATGACAATGCGTTTAGTGCCTTCTACAAGCGTAACAAACAGCTTACCAGCCTATTCACATGTTGTATTTGGCTTCTGCAGACACACATAAGCAACTGCGAGGCATACTTGCTCAACAGCCATACAGGTTACACTGAGGGTTGTGATATAAACAACTAGAGCACTCTTACTAATATGTCCCACACTGTGAAACCACACCAAACAAGAATAACAAACACATTTCGGGAGAACATCCGCACTGTAACACAACACAAACACAACAGAACAAATACCCAGAATCCCATGCATCCCTAACTCTTCCGGGCTACATTATACACCCCCGCTACGACCAAACCCCGCCCACTTCAACCGACGCATGAGGGGGGGGGGGGGGGGGGTGTATAATGTCGTTTGGAAGAGTTAGGGATGCATGGGATTCTGGGTATTTGTTCTGTTGTGTTTATGTTGTGTTACACTGCAGATGTTCTCCCGAAATGTGTTTGTCATTCTTGTTTGGTGTGGCTTCACAGTGTGGCGCATATTAGTAAGAGTGTTAAAGTTGTTTATATCACAACCCTCAGTGTAACCTGTATGGCTGTTGAACAAGTATGCCTTGCAGTCGCTTGAGCGTTGAGTCAGCATCCGCACACTAGATGTGGCCGGCCGGCACTCAGATAGCGTAGTATTAAAGCGGAAGTGGTGACATGGTCGAGAGGACGATTAAGTCATTGCCATCACGGCACGCCCTCAATATTGTTGTCCGGGTGAAAATCTGAGAATGTTATCCTGGGGAGATTTCTGGGAGAGGCACTGAAATCCAGAAAACCTGATCCAAGAGCCGCGGGTTGCCGACCCCTGGACTAGACGTGTATGATTTCATGGAATTTAGCGATTTGGAGTGACAGATTGTTTGGTAAACGTATAGCATGTTCTATATGTTATAGTTATTTGGATGACTCAAATCCTTTGGACGAATGAACAAACTCGTCCAAAAGATGGCGCCATAGCACACACAATAACACACTTTTCAATGTCTTTGCTTGTTTGTTTATTTTTTAAACTATTTGCGTTATGGCCGTCAGCGAAGTATAATCCGTAAAGTTGTTTTATAAGCCGCAGGGTTCAAAGTAGGGCTGGGCGATATATCGATATACGCGATATATCGCGGGTTTGTCTCTGTGCGATATAGAAAATGATTCCATCGTGATATTCGAGTATACGTTCTCACGCAGTTGCTTTTAGCTGCGGGCATTACACTACAGCAGGGGCGCTCACACTTTTTCTGCAGGTGAGCTACTTTTCAATTGACCAAGTCGAGGAGATCTACCTCATTCCTATTTATAATATGTATTTATTTATTTATGAAAGAGACATTTTTGTTAACAAGTTAATGGTGTTTAATGATAATACAAGCATGTTTAACACACATAGATTCCTTTCTTTCATGAAGACTAGAATATAAGTTGGTGTATTACCTGATTCTGATGACTTGCATTGATTGGAATCAGACAGTGGTGCTGATAACGTCCGCATTTTCAAATGGAGGAAAAAAAAAGTCCTCCTTTCTGTCCAATACCACATGAAAGTGGTTGGATTTGACATCTCATTTGTCCAACTTGCATACTCGTTTTTAAACACTTTGTTATGAGAGTAGCATATGTGTGTGGCCCTTTAATGTCTGGCAGCAGGTGAGTGACGTCAGTGAGTGTGCGGGTGGGCAAGCAAGTGAGAAAGCGGTCGCTGAGGGCGGGGGAGAAATACATTGGCATCAAACTCCGTAGCTTGCTAGCTTGTGCACGCTAGCTTGCTGAGACTCTTATTTTGTTAGCACAGGCAGGATGAAACAGGTCTTTTATGGTGAAGACAGGAACTGTGCAGTCGGTCTTTAAGTTTTGACAGTAGGTACGGAGTCTTTAGAAATAAAATGTTTCTCTGCGTCCGCCCTGTTAGGGATTTTTTTCTTAAATATGAGCTCGCAGCAGCCAGCGTCATCTCACAAGATCCTCGGGTGCCGAGAATGTCAAACAACTGACGAAAGTGAAGTCTTGGTATGATTGATGATTGCTCATTTTTATGTCTAGTTTTTAATGCCTGGCTTGAGATCGACTGACACACCCTCCGAGATCGACCAGTCGATCGCGATCGACGTAATGCCCACCCCTGCACTACAGGCTCTTCCCACTCCTTCTTGTGTCTCCTCACAGACAACGAGCGCTCATTCTTACACACGTCACATACGGTCACGTCCTACGTCACATATGTATACGCCCTCGCCTAGAGAGGTAGCAGCGTGGCTAACGTTAGCTGTGATGCTAGCGGAGTGTTCCCGAGGGATAATACGAGAGAAAGAAGGTGCGAATCTGGTAACAAATGAAGGAAGAATTAATTCCCAAGCGGGAATATGTCGAATAGACGACTTTAATTTGTCAAGTGTGGGGCACAAGCGTTGCTACCAAAACTAGCATTACTGCTAATAATGTTTATTTTATTTTATTTTTTTTTGTTTTGTTTTCTTTCCCCTTGGCCTCAGTCTGCACCCCCACTCCAGGGCCTAGGCTAAGACCGATTTTTTTAATTTTATTTTAATCTTCTATTCCCCCCCCCCCCCCACACGTCACATACGGTCACGTCCTACGTCACATACGTATACGCCCTCGCCCAGAGAGGTAGCAGCGTGGCTAACGTTAGCTGTGATGCTAGCGGAGTGTTCCCGAGGGATAATACGAGAGAAAGAAGGTGCGAATCTGGTAACAAATTAAGGAAGAATTAATTCCCAAGCGGGAATATGTCGAATAGACTACTTTTATTTGTCAAGTGTGGGGCACAAGCGTTGCTACCAAAACTAGCATTACTGCTAATAATGCTTTTTTTTTTTCTTCCCTTGGCCTCAGTCTGCACCCCCACTCCAGGGCCTAGGCTAAGACCGATTTTTTAATTTTATTTTAATCTTCTATTTTTTACCTGTATGTCATCTTTTTTGTAAGGGGCGCTGGAAGCCGGCAGACCCGTCAGCGATCCTGTTCTGTCTCCCTGTAATGTTTGTCTGATCTTGAATGGGATTGTGCTGAAAATTGTAATTTTCCTGAAGGAACTCTCCTGACGGAATAAATAAAGTACTATCTATCTATCTATCTAATATGTAGTATTGTTTGAAAAGTCACCTGCTAATAACTTTAATAAATACAGTTTTGGTAAATTTACTTAGTTGTGATATCCTTCTCTGCACGAAAGTTTAAAATGAGCATATATTAATGCAGTATGAAGAAGAATGTTTTAATGTAGACACATAGAAACATCATACTGCTGTGATTATATGTATCAAGTGTTCATTCACTAAGGCAAAATACCGAGATATATATCGTATATCGCGATACGGCCTAAAAATATCGCAATATTAAAAAAGGCCATATCGCCCAGCCTTAGTTCAAAGCATAGGGAAAAAAAGTAGCGGTTCATAGTCCGGAATGTACAGTCATGATAAAATCCGCATAAGATTTATTTAAACCAGTCAACATTGACCACGCATTATTAGTCCAACTCTGTTCAGCGAAATTAGAATTTATGGTCTGGCCTCTGCTCAAAGGAACAATCATTATTTGAGAGAGCGACAGGAGTAGTAAAACTTAGTAATGAAGAGTGGCTCTTTGTGGACACTTTAATCAAATAACATGCAGTGTGACCTGCTAGATGTCATCATTTTTCAAATGCAGGTTATACTTAAATTTAGTGTTGTGTTCTTAATATTTAGTCTTGTGTGTGCCTGCAAAACGTTTCCTTTTGTCTTGCAAAGTGCAACAACTTACTCATTTTAGTTTACTTAGTTTATTCCAGTAATTTATGACCTTTCACTGAGGATTGATGTGCCCAGCTGAGGCTTCCACTTTAGTAATTGAAGGACACTCACTGCGTCCTGTTCATTCTCTCCACAGACAAATCTGCAGACTTGATCCGAAAGCTGCAGAAGGATGATTTGCAAAAAATACTGCTGGCAATGTTTGCAGCTGCTAAATGTCAAGGATTTTATGACTTTCTTAACCTCCAAAAAGCACATGATTTCAACAAAGATCCATCTATCCATCCATCTTCTACCGCTTGTCCCTAGGAAAACAAACACGGTGTTGATGTTTTATTCGTTTTATATGTGTGAAGTGAATTATATTTATAAAGCGCTTTACATAGTGAAACCCAATATCTAATGTTTACATTTAAAGCAGTGTGGGTGGCACTGGGTGCAGGTGGGTAAAGTGTCTTGCCCAAGGACACAACGGCAGTGACTAGGATGGCGGAAGCGGGTAACGAACCTGCAACCCTCAAGTTGCTGGCACGGTCGCTCTACCAACTGAGCTATACCGCCCGGTATAGCTCACAAACTTAAAAGTAGCAGTAAGAACACATACTGAGAGCTTATTTTCAAATGACTGTCCTGTTTCAAGTATAATTAATAAGAATAATCATTCATCAGAACTATAGAAACATCACCAAATGCTTCTTTATTATCATTTTCAACTACAGAGCGATCTATGGCGCTCATTTCTGTCGGTAAATGAGACAATGAGAGAATGTCGTCGCACTTCAACATCTCTAACGGGTAAATGCTGCCTCTTTGCAAGTGCAAATATGTTCCTAATTGCTTTAGCCTGGGTGAATACATGTTAAATATATATAAATGCATGTAAACTAGGAAGTGTGGATGTTGGTGTGTTGCTATGTTTATGCACATTACCCAGAAGGCTTAGTGTTGTTGACGGAAACCGGAAGTAGGTCTGAACTACACGGGAGGCTGACATTTGATTCAAGATTTGTTTGATGTTTGATCGATTAAAGCGGTGGTTCTCAAATGGGGGTACTTGAAGGTATGCCAAGGGGTACGTGGGATTTTTTTTTAAATATTCTAAAAATAGCAACAATTCAAAAATCCTTTATAAATATATTTATTGAATACTACGTCAACAAAAATGAATGTAAGTTCCTAAACTGTGAAAAGAAATACAACAATGCAATATTCAGTGTTGACGGCTGGATTTTTTGTGGACATGTTCCATAAAAATTGTGAAGTGAAGTGAAGTGAATTATATTTATATAGCGCTTTTCTCTAGTGACTCAAAGCGCTTTACATAGTGAAACCCAATATCTAAGTTACATTTAAACCAGTGTGGGTGGCACTGGGAGCAGGTGGGTAAAGTGTCTTGCCCAAGGACACAACAGCAGTGACTAGGATGGCAGAAGCGGGAATCGAACCTGCAACCCTCAAGTTGCTGGCACGGCCACTCTACCAACCGAGCTTATACCGTTTATAAGTTGATGTTAAAGATTTATTTTTTTGTGAAGAAATGTTTAGAATGAAGTTGATGAATCCAGATGGATCTTTATTACAATCCCCAAAGAGGGCACATTAAGTTGATGATTACTTCTATGTGTAGAAATCTTTATTTATAATTGAATCACTTGTTTATTTTTCAACAAGTTTTTAGTTATTTTTATATCTTTTTTTCCAAACAGTTCAAGAAAGACCACTACAAATGAGCAATATTTTGCACTGTTATACAATTTAATAAATCAGAAACTGATGACATAGTGCTGTATTTTACTTCTTTATCTCTTTTTTTTCAACCAAATATGCTTTGCTCTTATTAGGGGGTACTTGAATTAAAAAAGTGCTCACAGGGGGTACATCACTGAAAAAAGGTTGACTTGTTACTGTTCCTGCTTTGTCTACACAAGAAACTAATTAGACAGTCGTCACTCAGACACAAATTTTAGTGGCAAAAAATTACGCTGATTGGCCAAAATGCGCGGGGAAGTTGCGGGCATTGGACAAAGTTGAATTTGTGGGAATAGGCGAGTTCAAAGCATCGCAAATATTCAGTGGTTAGAGCAGGGGTTCTTAACCTTGTTGTAGATACCGAACCTCACTAGTTTCATATGTGCATTGACCGAACCCTTCTTTAGTGAAAAATAAAGTGATTTTTTTTTTTTCTCAAATTCAAGTCAAAGTTGTATGTTTTTGGTAACACTTTAGTATAGAGCACGGGTCGGGAACCTTTTTGGCTGAGAGAGCCAAAAAGCCAAATATTTTGAAATATATTTCCGTTATAGCCATATAATATTTTTTTAACACATCTAAACGTGTGCATTTTTAAGTAAAACCAACATTTCTAGAGTATAATAGGTCTCTTATTCTTTGTAATAACATTGTTATTCTGAAGCTAACTGTGGAGGGGGCGTGGCCTGCGGGCCTGCAGCGACAGGTGCGTAGATGGCCCACTTGGGCCTTGTTATCTAATCACCTGTCGCTCTGTTATGAGCAGCAGCCAGGAGGAGAGATGGGGTTGGGGCTGGAAATACTATTGCTGGAAAGCAACTGAGAGACTTATTGAAAAATAAAACAATATTGTAACCCTGAAACAGGCTCTCATGTCGGTGCTTGGGGGTCTGAAGAACCCCCAGGAGGGCAAGCCCCACACTAACCAATAATTAATAAATAACTTCTTACCATTGGCTTCACGGTGGCAGAGGGGTTAGTGCGTCTGACTCACAATACGAAGTTCCTGCAGTCCTGGGTTCAAATCCAGGCTCGGGATCTTTCTGTGTGGAGTTTGCATGTTCTCCCCGTGAATGCGTGGGTTCCCTCCGGGTACTCCGGCTTCCTCCCACTTCCAAAGACATGCACCTGGGGATAGGTTGATTGGCAACACTAAAATTGGCCCTAGTGTGTGAATGTGAGTGTGAATGTTGTCTGTCTATCTGTGTTGGCCCTGCGATGAGGTGGCGACTTGTCCAGGGTGTACCCCACCTTCCGCCCGATTGTAGCTGAGATAGGCGCCAGCGCCCCCCGCGACCCCAAAAGGGAATAAGTGGTAGAAAATGGATGGATGGACCATTAACGCAACTTCTTGAACAGGTGCGGTAGAAAACGTATGGACGGATTAAAAATGCATGACAATAATTTATATTTTGAACATTATTGTTAACACCGTGATTACAAGTGGAATTATTCATTACTTATCGTGTTAAACAACGTCAGCTCAGATTTATCAGAGAGCCAGATGCAGTCATCAAAAGAGCCACATCTGACTAGAGCCATAGGTTCCCTACCCCTGTTATAGGGGAACATAATCTAAGTAACAAAGACTTAATTTAGACTTATTTGGACAGTAGGGGAACATATTCTAAGTAATAAAGAGGGTTAGGGTTATAATAAGGCCATGCGGAATAAGGCATTAATTAGTACTTAATGACTAGTTAAGAGCCAATATGTTACTAATTTGCATGTTAATAACCAACTAATTCAAGTACCTAGGAGTCTTGTTCACGAGTGGGGGAAGAGTGGATCGTGAGATCGACAGGCGGATCGGTGCGGCGTCTTCAGTAATGCGGACGTTGTACCGATCCGTTGTGGTGAAGAAGGAGCTGAGCCGGAAGGCAAAGCTCTCAATTTACCGGTCGATCTACGTTCCCATCCTCACCTATGGTCATGAGCTTTGGGTCATGACCGAAAGGATAAGATCACGGGTACAAGCGGCCGAAATGAGTTTCCTCCGCCGTGTGGCGGGTCTCTCCCTTAGAGATAGGGTGAGAAGCTCTGCCATCCGGGAGGAACTCAAAGTAAAGCCGCTGCTCCTTCACATCGAGAGGAGCCAGATGAGGTGGTTCGGGCATCTGGTCAGGATGCCACCCGAACGCCTCCCTAGGGAGGTGTTTAGGGCACGTCCAACCGGTAGGAGGCCACGGGGAAGACCCAGGACACGTTGGGAAGACTATGTCTCCCGGCTGGCCTGGGAACGCCTCGGGATCCCCCGGGAAGAGCTGGACGAAGTGGCTGGGGAGAGGGAAGTCTGGGTTTCCCTGCTTAGGCTGTTGCCCCCGCGACCCGACCTCGGATAAGCGGAAAAAGATGGATGGATGGATGGATAAGCAACTAATTAATGGTGAATATGTTCCCTATACTAAAGTGTTACCATGTTTTTTTTACTGGTGCACAAAAGGAACCGTGCATGAACATCACCTTGTTCAAACAACAAAACTAAGACAGTGCATAAACTCACAACAAATTACACACCTGCAAATCAATCAGCTGTTGCCGTATCCGTAATATGCCAACAGGGAGAAGTTTGTATTTACACGAAAAGTCAGGTGTGTTTTGACCTCGGCCGAACCCCTGAGGTCCACTCACCGAACTCCTAGGGTTCGATCAAACCCTGGTTAAGAACCACTGGGTTAGAGTGTCCGCGCTGAGATTGGTAGGTTGTGAGTTCAAACCCCGGCCGAGTCATACCAAAGACTATAAAAATGGGAGTCATTACCTCCCTGTTTGGCACTCAGCATCAAGGGTTGGAATGGGGGGTTAAATCATCAAAAATGATTCCTGGGCGCGGCCACCGCTGCTGCTCACTGCTCCCCTCACCTCCCAGGGGGTGAACAAGGGAATGGGTCAAATGCAGAGAATAATTTCACCTCACCTAGTGTGCCAATTATTGGTACTTTACTTTAATATTTGGAGGTTACAGTTAAGGTCAAGTTTTCCACAACAACTTGTCTGTCATTTGGTGTTTTCCAAACCATCGCATTCCAACTTTGTCACTTTCTTTCACTTTGTCTACGTCATCTTAAGAAAGCCCCAAGCAGGGGAGGGGGATTGCAAAAGTCACAAGAGTTGTTTTTTTAATTTATTTTGCAAATTAAAGTCCAAATCACATGAGGCGAATTTACATCATGGGTTTTCAACTCGGTGTTTTCTGTTTTAGTCTGAAAAATGTGTTCAAAATGAACTTGTTTTACTGCTGTGCCTTGTACATGTCACAAAGTAATCATTGATCATGCAAGGGATATAAATAAGAATATAGAGCTGGGCGATAAAATAATATTGGTCCATTCTATGTGTCATACTTGATCATTTGGTGATATTGCTATATATTTACTGAAAGGATTTAGTAGAGAACATCGACGATAAAGTTCTCAACTTTTGGTCGCTAATAAAAAAGCCTTGCCTGTACCGGAAGTAGCAGACGATGTGCGCCTGACGTCACGGGTTGTGGAGCTCCTCACATCTGAACATTGTTTACAATCATGGCCACCAGCAGCGAGAGCGATTCGGACCGAGAAAGCGACGATTTCCCCATTAATTTGAGCAAGGATGAAAGATTTGTGGATGAAGAAAGTTAGAGTGGAAAAGGACTAGGAAAAAAAAAAGACGGCAGTGGGAGTGATTCAGATGTTATAAGACACATTTACTAGGATAATTCTGGAAAATCCTTTATCTGCTTATTGTGTTACTAGTGTTTTAGTGAGATTATATGGTACCTGAAAGTCGGAGGGGTGTGGCCACGGGTCTGGTGACCGCCAGTGTCTCTGAGGGAAGCCATGTTTCTCGACGAGGCGAAGCGAAGGCAGCCGTTGGGGCCGGGCTGAGATTTTTTTTCCCCCTCCTCCATGGTGGAAGCATCCCACGTTCAGGGGTAGCCGGTCGGAGGAGACAAGAAAGTCCGCAGTTGCCTCTTTGACAGGTGCACGAGGAACGACGCAAGCTGTCGCTCATGTCTCCGGTAAGAGCCGACTTATTACCACAATTTTCTCACCGAAACCTGCCGTTTGACATGTGGTAGGGAACCATGTTCGCTTAACCGCTCTGTTCCATAGTAAAGCTTTACCGTCATCTTTCGGGAATGTAAACAAGGAAACACTAGCTGTGTTTGTGTTGCTAAAGGCAGCCGCAATACACCGCTTCCCACCTACATCTTTCTTCTTTGACGTCTCCATTATTTATTGAACAAATTGCAAAAGATTCAGCAACACAGAGTCCAGAATACTGTGTAATTATGTGATTAAAGCAGACGACTTATAGCTGGGCTCGGGGCTGGAACAACATGTCCACTACACGCGTCATCATACCGCGACGTTTTCAACAGGATACTTTGCGCGAAATTTAAAATTGCAATTTAGTAAACTAACCCGGCCGTATTGGCATGTGTTGCAATGTTAATATTTCATCATTGATATATAAACTATCAGACTGCGTGGTCGGTAGTAGTGAGTTTCAGTAGGCCTTTAATATATACCGCAATAGACACCTTAATACAGGGGTAGGGAACCTATGGCTCTAGAGCCAGATGTGGCTCTTTTGATGACTGCATCTGGCTCTCAGATAAATCTTAGCTGACATTGCTTAACACGATAATTATGAATGATTTCACTGGTAATCACAGTGCTAAAAATAACGTGCAAAATCTAAAACATTCTCATGCATTTAAATCCATCCATCCATTTCCTACCGCACCTGTTCAAGAAGTCGCATTAATGGTAAGAAGTATTTTATGTCACGATGGGGGGGTCGCAGCTTGCTGCAGGGTCGTTCCCCCAGGAAGGTAGACGGACTACTCGGGACATAGCATTTAGGTAAAAAGATGATTTAATTTAAACAAAAAAAATATATACAAACAAAATTCGCTCACAGCGGAGGCACAACTTGGGCTAAGGAACAAAGCTAACGCATAAACAGACTACGAACATAAATCAAACAAAACTTACTTGGCATGGCATGAAGCACGAAACTATGGCAAGGCATGAAACAAGTCAGCACAGAACAAGAAAAGATCACATTGATGCCAGGGCGACTGACTGGCAAAGACGAGCTTAAATACCGCTTTTGATTAGTGCTCGGGAAGCAGGTGAGCGGGCATTTTGTCCACCAGAGACAGGGGGACAAAATGAGTAACCAAGGAAACCAGACAAGGGAGTGGAAAAAAACAGGAACTTAAAGAGTCCAAAGGACAAACAGCACATGGCCAAACAGAAACATAATCAACATACATGACATTTTATTTGTTTTTGGTTAGCTTCAGAATAACAATGTTATTAAAAAGAATAAGACTTATTATACTCTGAAAATGTTGGTCTTACTTAAACATGCACACATTTAGTTGTATTCAGTGTTAAAAAATATGATATGGCTCTCACTGAAATACATTTTGAAATATTTGGCTTTCATGGCTCTCTCAGCCAAAAAGGTTCCCGAACCCTGCCTTAATATATACCGCGATAGACACCTTATCAATTAAAATTAATGTTCTTCCTCGTCGGAAAAAGAAACAGAAGTATGGAAGCAAGGTTGGTTGCATGAACAAAGGCACTCGCTCTCTGGTAACCGAGCAACGCAGGAAGTGATCACTAACAGCCAATCAGGTAACAACTATCAAGTTTGGTTGCGCAATTATGTTGTCTGGCGGTTGATTCTTTACATATATCCATCCATCCATCTTCTTCCGCTTATCCGAGGTCGGGTCGCGGGGGCAACAGCCTAAGCAGGGAAACCCAGACTTCCCTTTCCCCAGCCACTAGCTCTAGCTCTTCCCGGGGGATCCCGAGGCGTTCCCAGGAGCAGCGGCTTTACTTTGAGTTCCTCCCGGATGGCAGAGCTTCTCACCCTATCTCTAAGGGAGAGGAAACTCATTTCGGCCGCTTCTACCCGTGATCTTATCCTTTCGGTCATGACCCAAAGCTCATGACCATGTTCACGAGTGAGGGAAGAGTGGATCGTGAGATCAACAGGCGGATCGGTGCGGCGTCTTCAGTAATGCTGACGTTGTACCGATCCGTTGTGGTGAAGAAAGAGCTGAGCCGGAAGGCAAAGCTCTCAATTTACCGGTCGATCTACGTTCCCATCCTCACCTATGGTCTTTGCATATAGAGAAAGTAAAAAAGAGGAACATTTACCTGAACAGTATGGCAGTTTCTATGATTTTCTTCAAAAAAGGGACCGTAGTCAGACCAATGTGGTCTGTAAATGATGCGAGGCATTAGTCACCCGCCTTAGCCGCACTCACCCTTTAGAGCACAGCTGTAACTTCCTGGCACTAATCTAGTAGTAAATAGTTCTTCTCAACTTTCTCTGTTTACATTTTTACACTTTGCACTATTTTGTTACACTTTATTAAGCATTTCTTACATATTCCTTATTTTCGCACCTTGATTTTAAGAGCTTATTGTTGAGTGTTTTAATGTGATTTTACAATGTTGTTTACATTGAGTGTTTTCCATGTCTTTCCGGTCTTTTTCATCACATGGTCACTACTGCCTAGTTTCTTGTTATATTCTTATTTTACTGTTATATATTTTTTTCATTGTTGCTCTTTATTTTTATTGTTATTGTAATATTTTTCTATTTTGTTTCCATTTATACCCCCATTATTTACTTTTTACTTTTTAAATTCCATCTCCATTCTTTATACTAGGGGTGTAACGGTACGTGTATTTGTATTCAACGGTTTTGGTACGGGGGTTTCGGTTCAGTACGGGGGTGTATCGAACGAAAGTCTTAACAAGCTGCTTTGCTTCCTCTGCCTCAGTATCAGCACCCAGCATTGTCCCACCTACACAACCATCTGATTGGTTGCATACAAAGTGCTAACAGCCAATCAGCAGTGCGTATTCAGAGCGCATGTAGTCAATGCTTCAGAGTCGAGCAGATATGCGTTTAGCAGGTGAGCATAAGGCAGCGTACTCTCCCCAAATTATAATAAACACCTGGCAGTCAACGTTCTAGTTACATCACTATGAGCCCGTTGACCTTATTGAAACTTAAACTGCAGCTCAGCTCGCTTGCAGTCCTGGCTTGAGGTAAAGGCTAATTAGCTTTTAGCGTAACGTTAGCTCATTTTGTTGTGCGTGCGTTAGGGGCAGCAAAGCCCTGTCTGTCTGTTATTTCACTTGAACTCCATGGTGTTCAGGGATGAATAGTCTCTCCTATTGCTATTGTACTATTTTTTCAGCTATAGTTACATTAATCATTAGTAATGTAGCAGCCTAGTTTTGATTGGCAGGGTCCCTGCTATCACATGTTGATAAAAAATATAACATTTACAGAATAAAAATCAACTGCAGGCTTCCCAAATGCTGTAATAAATTAAGCATGATGAGTTGACTTGAAACTGTTTAATGTTGCACTTTTTATATGTAGAAGAAACGTTTTTGTCATTTCATTTAATCTAAGCAACAATTTGAGGCAGTTTAATGTGGATTGACGCGGGCAGAATTATTAAAGTGTTCCCAATGTTAAAAGGATAAAGCCATTGTTTACAAATGTGGTAAATAAATAACCAAAAAATTTATATTTTGTTGTTTTCTTACTGTACCGAAAATGAACCAAACTGTGACCTCTAAACCGAGGTACGTACCTAACCGAAATTTTTGTGTACCATTACACCCCTGCTGTATACTGCTGCTGGAATTTTAATTTTCCTGAGGGAACTCTCCTGAAGGAATCAATAAAGTTCTATCTATCTATCTATCTATCTATCCATCTATCTATCTATCTATCTATCTATCCATGTGTTGACATTTCCTTTCCTTTCTGCCTTGATAGCTAAGGGGACTCTAATCAGAAGGTTACATTTGAAATAAAAATGTTAACATTCAATCTATTTTTCACCTGGTCCTTATTTTCCACAGACCATTAAAAATATCAATAATTATCGATATCGACCGATAAAAAACACTTTTATGGTGATGTAGTTTTGAGCCATAGAGGCCAGTCCTAAGAGAATAATACTAATTCAGAATGATAATGTGAAGAATATAATACATTACTACTGTATTTATAATACAACTAAACTCAAAAACTGGTTCATAGGTAAAACTAAAAGAATGTTTAGAGGCAGCCTGTTCACTAGTTTTGATTTCACTTTCCAGTGTAGTGGGAGGTACACCAACACATTCAGTATGAAAATGTGCGGTCAAAGCAGGGAAACATTGCAAGGAAACTGAACAATGGAAAATTCCACATATGAGAAAGTGATAGTCAGGTATTTTTGTGTCTTACGGAATCTGTGAGTAATGGTTGATAACACAAAGACACATTTGTTTTTGATTTTTGAAAAACTGTTACTAAAAAAGTATGGTTATGTCATGACTGCATCGGAGAATAATACAATTTATCATAACTTTACATGGTGATGTCATCAGACAGTGAACGCAACACTGCGAGAATGTCACAATTGAATGATGTAACGCCCTGAGATTGGTAGGTTGTGAGTTCAAACCCCGGCCGAGTCATACCAAAGACTATAAAAATGGGACCCATTACCTACCTGCTCGGCACCTTAGCATCAAGGGTTGGAATTGGGGGTTAAATCACCATAAATGATTCCCAGGCGTGGCCACCGCTGCTGCTCACTGCTCCCCTCACCTCCCAGGGGGTGATCAGAGAATAATTTTGCCACACCTTGTGTGTGTGTGACAATCATTGGTACTTTAATATAATGACTGAAAACATTGTAATAAAGTATGTCAGGCCAGTAGTACCATTCTGGACATGTAACTAGGGATAGGTACCGTTCACGTTTGAATCGATACGGTACCAGTTCCCGGTACCTGGGAATCTACTCAACGGTACCAGTTTTTGTTACTTAAGTGTGTGTTAATAAACATTGTTTATTGCCGTTTCCGTTAAAGTTAAAGTACCAATGATTGTCACACACACACTAAGTGTGGCGAAATGATTCTCTGCATTTGACTCATCACCCTTGTTCACCCCCTGGGAGGTGAGGGGAGCAGTGAGCAGCAGCGGTGGCCGCGCCCGGGTATCATTTTTGGTGATTTAACCCCCAATTCCAACCCTTGATGCTGAGTGCCAAGCAGGGAGGTAATGGGTCCCATTTTTATAGTCTTTGGTATGACTCAGCCGGGGTTTGAACTCACGACCTACCCGTCTTAGGGCGGACACTCTAACCACTAAGCCACTGGGTAGGTTCTGAGTCCCAATTGCAGTCGCAAGTCCTAAACGTTAGATGGCCATAGTGTATTCTTTATGGCGTGTTTACTAGTCAGTTTGGTCTGTGCCGTCTAGTCTTCTGTTGCGCCCTAAAAAGTGTAAATACTTATTACACACCAGTTGTTTGATTGTAACGTGCGTCTTGGTTGTAGTTTTCATTAATAAAATTTGGAGGTGTTGAAATCGCCATGTCAAATCGCTAATGCTAATCAGTAGCATGTCAATAGCAACGCCAATGTATATTAGCATCAAGCTAGCACATTTTTGGAAAAGTGGAGCCTTACTTAACATACTTTGGAGCGTTTTTTTGTGGTTGTTTTTAATCAATCAGTCCAACAAAATAATACACAACAATACTGTATTTTTCAGACTATAAGGCGCACTTTAAATAGTTTTTCTCAATAATCGACAGTGCGCCTTATAACCTGGTGCACCTAATGTACGGAATAATTCTGGTTGTGCTTACCGACCTCGAAGCAATTTTATTTGGTACATGGGGTAATAAGTGTGACCAGTAGATGGTAGTCACACATAAGAAATATATGTGTCGACTGCAATATGACGCCAGTAAACAACACCAAACTTTAAACGTTCCATTGAAAATCTAGAACATTACACATGGCGCTCAAAAATCTGTCAAAATGTTTTAGTACGACTTTGAAGCCGCACCGCTTGATGGATTGTCGGCCAATTACGGCTACCGGAGTCAGAGATACCAGTATTACTATGGTGTGTGTGTGCATAAGGACCGCAAAATGGCACCCATTAGCAGTCATATTATCTGGCGTTTTGTTTCACTATATTATGCAAAACCAACTTTTTTTACCTTCTGGTACCTGCTGCTGTGTGTTTGAGATCTGCATGTTAGCCCTGCGAAGCCGTAGTAGACTTTTCAGTCACGTCCGTATCCTCTCTCCCCTCTGCTCCCGGCCGCTCACTGTTAAAGACAACAGATGATTCGATGAACACCTGGGAAATCTAATCCCCTGTCAGTAGTGTCTCGCCATCAGCACATGCCCCGCCCTCATCCGACGGTGCGCGTCCTCAGCACCATAGACAGAGGCGGTGACCTTTACTCCTGCAGGCGCGCTAGCCACACCTCCCTCAACAGACCACTTTAATGCACCCTATAATACTTTAGTTTGAAAAAAAAAAAAATGACTCGACCTGCTCATCGGCAGTGCGCCTTATGGTCCAGAAAATACGGTGTATATATCTGTGAAATTAGTACATTCGGGTGCAGCTAATACATGGAAAACATGTTTTTCTTCTAAAAATTAGTGGCTGGTACTTGTATAGCGCTTTTCTACCTTTTTAAGGAACTCAAAGCGCTTTGACACTATTTCCACATTCAAGCAAGAGTGAAGCGTCTTGCTCAAGGACACAACGGACGTGACTGGGATGGTAGAAGGTGGGGATTGAACCAGGAACCCCTCAGGTTGCTGGCACAGCCTCTCTCCCAACTGCGCCATGCCCAAGTAGAGTGTAGCCAGTATCCAGTAGTTGGCGGATGACCATTATGAAACACTGACACAGTATCAGTGCAGTGTCAATACAGCTAGTGAGCGTGCCACACACTCACTGAGGCGTCATTTGCCCATCACTACTACACGTCAATGGAAAACAAGACTAGAAGTCCATCATAAGTCATAACATACCTACAGTATGTTAAATATATATGAATGAATGGTTTATTTTGAGCCATGCAAACAAAACAAGAGAATGATATAAAATACAAAAGAAATATATAAATACATTATTTTTACACCTACATTGAAAACATTACATGTGACTAATCTTTTGTAGATGTCAAGATTGGCTCAAAAGGGAGTGGGAAGAAGTAAACGTATTAGGTCCCACCCCTATAAATATACAATATATAATACGATATGTATTATATATTGTATTATATAACCGAGCTAAACCCGGGCAGTTTAGCTCGGTTGGTAGAGTGGCCGTGCCAGCAACTTGAGGGTTGCAGGTTCGATTCCCGCTTCCGCCATCCTAGTCAATGCCGTTGTGTCCTTGAGCAAGACACTTTACCCACCTGCTCCCAGTGCCACCCACACTGGTTTAAATGTAACTTGGATATTGGGTTTCACTATGTAAAGTGCTTTGAGTCACTAGAGAAAAGCGCTATATAAATATAATTCACTTCACTTCACAATAATATATATAATATAATTCAGTTCAGTGGTACAATTGTGTCCTGCAATTGATCTTTCTTAGCACATCCATCCATCCATGTTCTACCGCTTGTCCCTTTTGGTGTGGCGGGGGGGGTGCTGGAGCCTATCTCAGCTGCATTCGGGCGGAAGGCAGTGTACACCCTGGCGACAATACAGCGAAAATGGGCATATTGCAGACACGCTGATTTCACTTATTTATTGTAAACTGTGAATCTGTTTAAAATGTGTTTTTCCCGATACAGTCATCATGAAAAATATCGTGACGGATAAAGTTATGTGAAACTCCTCCTACACACGCCACAAACAAAAATACAAAAATGACACACTTTTTCTTTTTTTTTTTTTACATTTTTGGCCTTGTTTCTATCTACAGTAGTTACATCCAAACAATATATCGCCGCTTGTCCATTGTCTAAACTACAATCAGTCATCCCAGATCGCCATGGTAATGAGATTAATAATATTATTGAGCAGATATTTTTGGTCAAACGAGTACTTTTTTTGTTTTGTTTTTTAGCATTTCCTCTTTTCTGAGGAATCCACGACCATGTCAACTTGTCGGCAGAACATTACCCATTGTGGCAGTTTCACTTCACACAGCACTGTGAGCAAGTTGTCAATTTAAGTATTGTCCTTTGAAATAATTAATATGACTGTGGGTCAAACCTCATACGCCGTAATTCCATCCATCCATTTTTCTACCGCTTATTCCCTTTCGGGGTCGCGGGGGGCGCTGGCGCCTATCTCAGCTACAATCGGGCGGAAGGCGGGGTACACCCTGGACAAGTCGCCACCTCATCGCAGGGCCAACACAGATAGACAGACAACATTCACACTCACATTCACACACTAGGGCCAATTTAGTGTTGCCAATCAACCTATCCCCAGGTGCATGTCTTTGGAAGTGGGAGGAAGCCGGAGTAGAACCCACGCAGTCATGGGGAGAACATGCAAACTCCACACAGAAAGATCCCGAGCCTGGATTTGAACCCAGGACTGCAGGAACTTCGTATTGTGAGGCAGACGCACTAACCCCTCTGCCACCGTGAAGCCGCCGTAATTAATTCATGAATTCCCAGCATCCCTTGCGCCGCCGCTCAAGCGTCGTGCAGCGGGTGTCGGGCCGCCTATTAATACCCCGCCCATCAAGGCCCGGGGGGGTCGAGGAGTCAGAACAGCGCGTGACGGACGCCCAGGAGTGACACAGCGGCAGAGAGGAAGGACGGCGTTAACCAGATTAACGGGTCACACACGTTGTATATCACATGTGCGATGACATCATCGACACGGCCCGTCGACGCCGTGACTTTACCGCTCTCTTTCGCTTTCTTAACGAGGTGAATTCCTGCCGTGGAGACTTCCCTCCTTCTACTTCCTCTTTATTTCAATATCTGCTCCTCTGAACAGTAAAAGAGAAGCTGATTAGCAACACTAAATTGGCCCTAGTGTGTGAATGTGAGTGTGAATCGGGGCTGGGCGATATGGCCTTTTTTTAATATCTCAATATTTTTAGGCCATATCACGATACACGATATATATCTCCATATATTTGCCTTGGCCTTGAATGAACACTTGATGCATATAATCCCAGCAGTATGATGATTCTATGTGTCTACATTAAAACATTCTTCTTCATACTGCATTAATATATGCTACTTTTTAACTTTCATGCAGAGAGGGAAATCACAACTAAGACAATTGACCAAAAGTGTATTTCCAAAACAGAAAGTGCAAGATTGTCAGAAATTTTAAAGGCCTACTGAAATGAGATTTTCTTATTCAAACGGGGATAGCAGGTCCATTCTATGTGTCATACTTGATCATTTCGCGATATTGCCATATTTTTGCTGAAAGGATTTAGCAGAGAACATCGACGATAAATTTCGCAACTTTTGGTCGCTAATAAAAAAGCCTTGCCTGTACCGGAAGTAGCAGACGATGTGCGTGTGACATCACGAGTTGTGGAGCTCCTCACATCTGAACATTGTTTACAATCATGGCCACTAGCAGCGAGAGCGATTCGGACTTAGTAAGCGACGATTTCCCCATTAATTTGAGCGAGGATGAAAGATTTGTGGATGAGGATAGTGATAGTGAAGGACTAAAAAAAAAAAAGAGAGGGCAGTGGGAGCGATTCAGATATTATTAGACACATTTACTAGGATCATTCTGAGGGCTCCTCACATTGTTTATAATGTGAGCCACCAGCAGTAAGAGCTATTCGGACCGAGAAAGCGACGATTTCCTGATTAATTTGAGCGAGGATGAAAGATTTGTGGATGAGGAAAGTTAGAGTGAGGCACTAAAAAAAAAAAAATAGCGACGCCTCCGGGCGGCGGCAGTGGTAGCGTTTCAGATGTAATTAGAGACATTTACTAGGATAATTCTGGAAAATCCCTTATCTGCTTATTGTGTTAATAGTATTTTAGTGAGATTCTAAAAGTCATATGTGAAAGTCGGATGGCTGCGGTGAACACCAGAGTCTCTGAGAAGAGCCAAGATCACAGCTGCTTTTTTGACAGTTGCTGCAGGAGGTCCTATAATCCAGTGGTCCCCAACCACCGGGCCGCAGAAGAATTTTTTATTAATTTTTATTTAAAAAAAAAATGTTTTTATTAAATCAACATAAAAAACACGATATGCACTTACAATTAGTGCACCAACCACAAAAACCTCCCTTTTTCATGACAAAACGTCCCTTTTTCATGACAAATTAAAAAAAAAAAAAAAAGGACCCCCCCCCCGTGCCGCGGGGGGGGGGGGGGGGGGGGGGTTACAAAAGGTTGGGGACCACTGCCATAATCCACTGAAGTCTCCAGTAAGAGTTGACTAAATATCATAATTTTCCCATCCAAAAACTTGCTGGTTGACATGTGGTAGAGAAACATGTCCGCTTGACCGCTCTGTGTTAAAGCTTCACAACAAACAAAGAAACACCGGCTCTGTCTCGGTTGCTAAAGGCAGCTGCAATCCACCGCTTTCCAACAACAGCATTCTTCTTTATAGTCTCCATTATTATTTGAAAAAAATGCAAAAGATTCAGCAACACAGATGTCCAAAATACTGTGTAATTATGTGATGAAAAGAGACGACTTTTAGCCGTAAGTGGCGCTGGGCTAATATGTCCCCTCCAACCAATAACGTCACAAACACACGTCATTTTCAACAAGAAACTCTGCGGGAAATTTAAAATTGTAATTTAGTAAACTAAACCGGCCGTATTGGCATGTGTTGCAATGTTAATATTTCATCATTGATATATAAACTATCAGACTGCGTGGTCGGTAGTAGTGGGTTTCAGTAGGCCTTTAAGTGTCAAATAAAAATGAGCTGCATAATAGGAAATCAAATAGTGTATGTCCTTCGCTATGTAGTAGGTTCCTACGAACGTTATTAAATTCTGTTGTTAAAGGGGAACATTATCACCAGACCTATGTAAGCGTCAATATATACCTTGATGGTGCAGAAAAAAGACCATCTATTTTTTTAACCGATTTCCGAACTCTAAATGACTATTTTTTGGAACCTTGGAGACATCATGCCTCGACGGTGTGTTGTCGGAGGGTGTAACAACACTAACAGGGAGGGATTCAAGTTGCACCACTGGCCCGAAGATGCCAAAGTGTCTGCCGCCAGACCCCCATTGAATGTACCAGAGTGTCTCCACATTTGACCGGCGATTCTAAGACAAACATGGCACAGAGATGTATGGATAACCTGCAGATGCATTTGCAACGATAGTCAACGAAATCACAAAGGTGAGTTTTGTTGATGTTGACTGCCAGCTAATCGATGCTAACATGCTACGCTAATCGATGCTAACATGCTATTTACCGGCGATGCTAAAGCAGACATGGCACAGAGATGTATGGATAACCTGCAGATGCATTTGCAACTATATTACGTTTCCTTCCACCCACATTTAATGCGAAACAAACACTTACCAATCGACGGATTTAAGTTGGTCCAGTGTCAAAAGATGCGAAAGTCCTGATCGTTTGGTCCGCACATTTTACCGGCGATGCTAACGCAGCTATTCGGCCATGCTATGGCTATGAATTGCGTCAATAGCTATTCGCTCAATAGCTTCAGTTTCTTCTAAAATACTTTCATACTCCAACCATCTGTTTCAATACATGCGTAATCTGTTGAATCGCTTAAGTCGCTGAAATCCGAGTTTGAATCCGAGCTAATGTCACTATATCTTGCTGTGGTATTCCCATTGTTTGTTTACATTGGCAGCACTGTGTGACGTCACAGGGAAATGGCCAGTGTCTTCACAGAGAGCGAAAATAAGGCACTTTAAAGCTTTATTTAGGGATATTCCGAGACCGGTAAAGTTTTGAAAAAAACTTCAAAAAATACAACAAGCCTCCGGGAACTGATTTTTATTTTTTTAACCCTTTTGAAATTGTGATAATGTTCCCCTTTAACTATGTTTTTCATACAGTGTTTATGTGGAAATTGTTTCCACGGCACATTGTTGGTGTGGTACCGAACGGAGATGTTGACATGCGTAGTAAGCACTCTTCATTCTCTAGCGGGTGACTTTTCAAATGATGCTACATGTTAACAGGAATGCTACTTTTTGTAGCAACGCTTCTGCCCCACACTTGACAAATTACGGTTGTCTGTTCGACATGAAATTCTAAGTTAATTAGTAATTGCAAAAAAAAAATAAAGTTTATGAGTTTGAACATCAAATATGTTGTCTTTGTAGTGCATTCAACTGAATATGGGTTGAAAAGGATTTGCAAATCATTGTATTCCGTTTAGCTTCATCTGACCGGGATCTTCAGCTCTCGCTGGATCGGTTCGCAGCCGAGTGTGAAGCGACCGGAATGAGAATCAGCACCTCCAAGTCCGAGTCCATGGTTCTCGCCCGAAAAAGGGTGGAATGTCATCTCCGGGTTGGGGAGGAGACCCTGCCCCAAGTGGAGGAGTTCAAGTACCTAGGAGTCTTGTTCACGAGTGGGGGAAGAGTGGATCGTGAGATCGACAGGCGGATCGGTGCGGCGTCTTCAGTAATGCGAACGTTGTATCGATCCGTTGTGGGGAAGAAGGAGCTGAGCCGGAAGGCAAAGCTCTCAATTTACCGATCGATCTACGTTCCCATCCTCACCTATGGTCATGAGCTTTGGGTCATGACCGAAAGGATAAGATCACGGGTACAAGCGGCCGAAATGAGTTTCCTCCGCCGTCTGGCTTGGCTCTCCCTTAGAGATAGGGTGAGAAGCTCTGCCATCCGGGAGGAACTCAAAGTAAAGCCGCTGCTCCTCCACATGGAGAGGAGCCAGATGAGGTGGCTCGGGCATCTGGTCAGGATGCCACCCGAACGCCTCCCTAGGGAGGTGTTTAGGGCAAGTCCAGCCGGTAGGAGGCCACGGGGAAGACCCAGGACACGTTGGGAAGACTATGTCTCCCGGCTGGCCTGGGAACGCCTCGGGATCCCCCGGGAAGAGCTAGACGAAGTGGCTGATGAGAGGGAAATCTGGGCTTCCCTGCTTAGGTTGCTGCCCCCGCGACCCGACCTCGGATAAGCGGAAGATGATGGATGGATGGATGGATGGATGTATTCCGTTTATATTTACATCTAACACAATTTCCCAAATCATATGGAAACGGGGTTTGTATATGTGTACATAAACGTGTATATATATATATATATATGTATCCATCCATCCATTTCCTACCGCTTATTCCCTTTTGGGGTCGCGGGGGGCGCTGGCGCCTATCTCAGCTACAATCGGGCGGAAGGCAGGGTACACCCTGGACAAGTCGCCACCTCATCGCAGGGCCATATATATATATATATATATATATAAAATACTTGAAAATATATACACCCCCCATCTCCTGGATTCGGAGGTCTCAAGGTTGGCAAAGTATGGCATACATGCAGACCAAATACCCGACGCCAAATGGCTAATCCCCAATCAAGCCGGAGCTTTTCTTCCCATCACTCACGCACAGCGAGATTGGATAATAATTAATACGTGTATGAAAATGGTGTTTCCTTATCAGTGGTAATTGGTGGAAGAGTGCCTTTAAGAAGACTAAGAGACAAATACAAGAATTAGCTGATGACCCGGGGGAGTGTGTGCGTGTGTGTTTGGAAAGGGGGCGGGGCCAAACAGGAAGCGATGAGGTCATTGCTAAAGTAGGAGAGGAGGCGTGTGTGTGGGAGGGCAGACAGGAGGGGATGAGCTCAGCTGCAGAGGCGTGTGTTCGCCCGCCTCCCACCCTCCTCGCACAGCGCTCTACCACAGTGACCGCTGCCTGTCCTGTGTGTGTGTGTGTGTGTGTGTGTGGAGCGTGCCTTCTAGTTAGAATGAAATAGAGTCGCACGGAGACGCCGGCTCTCGGTGGCCGTCATGGTGGGGGACTTGTTTTACTGGAGCTTCTGCTGTCTCAGGCTGTGGAGAAGGGACAAGAAGGTGAGTGGGAGTGGGTGCTGATGTGGGGGCGCGGGACGCCGGCTGCGGCGTGCGCGCATCCTCCATCTTTTCAAGGCTGCGTGCCGTTTAAATGTGGGTCACTTCTTTTTTATGCCGCGTCATTTCACAGCGCTGCTCTCTCCTTTGCAACTATTTAGTAGAGGGAATGGATGTCCTGATTGTGTCGGCGTTATTGACTTGTTATTGTCACCGTGGATGCGAGCTCTACGGTACCAAGGCGTTGGATGAGTACTTGACCTCGGTCTTTGAGTGCAGGCCTGTGTGTTGGACGCCATGGGGGCTTTCTCGTGTGGTCATCAATAATATCGCCTGCTGTGGTTTTCATCTTTCTCTTAACCGTATCTGCCCTAATCTGTCATCCCCTACGGCCGGGGTTTCCAAAGTGCGGCCCGCAGATAATTTTTTTAAATCAGTAATTCTTAGACCGTGGTACACATATCACTCAATCTAGTGTTACGCTAAATAATCACTTACTGTAAAGCTGCTACTTTTTTCCTATGTTTTGAACCCTGCGGCTTATAAAACGGTGTGGCTAATTTTTAGATTTTTTTTCACTGACGGCCACGCTAGTTTAAAAGAAAAAGAAAAAACCAAATACACTGAAAAGGTGTGTTATTGTTTGTGCTATGGTGCCATCTTTTGGACAGTTTCTGCCATGCCCCTCCTTAGTGCTTTCAGACGGAAGTAGAAGTGCTGTTCATCTTATTCATCGCTTCAAACAACGTTTGTAAGTTTTACAATACAACTAAAATTGTTTATACTTCTTAAACTGTCCCATGTATTATGTCTATAGGAGTGTTTTCATGCATATTTGTACATGCTATGGTAATCTAGCGAGTGCCATTAGCATTAGCTAATATGCTAACACAAAAACAACCCAAGCAAATACACTGAAAAGGTGTGTTATTGTTTGTGTTATGGTGCCATCTTTTGGACAGTTTCTGCCATGCCACTCCTTATTAGTGCTTTCAGACGGAAGTAGAAGTGCCGTTCATCTTATTCATCGCTTCAAACAACGTTTGTAAGTTTTACAATACAACTAAAATTGTTTATACTTCTTAAACTGTCCCATGTATTATGTCTATAGGAGTGTTTTCATGCATATTTGTACATGCTATGGTAATCTAGCGAGTGCCATTAGCATTAGCTAATATGCTAACACAATAAAAACAAGCAAATACACTGAAAAGGTGTTTTATGGTTTGTGCTATGGCGCCGGAGGAGTTCGCTCACTGCAGGTTCTGCAGTGCCCTCCTTATTAGTGCTTTCAACCGGAAGTAGAAGTGCCTTTCCGTCTCCGAGCCATCCATACCGTTTCTACTCGTATGGATTCCTTATTCATGGCTTCCAGCAACATTTGCAAGTTTCACAATATAACTAAAACTGTTTATACTTACTAACCCGTGTCCCATGTGTAATGTCTGTAGGAGTGTTTTTATCCATATTTGTACATGCAATGGTAAAGTCATCAAGCTAGCGCCGTTAGCATTAGTTAACATGCTATCACGTTTACAAGTGTCTGTTAGTATTATTACCTTACAATGGTATCTTTTTGTATTGTTTCAGTTTCACAAATTCCTCAGTAAATTCACCAAAACGTCACCGTGGAGTTATTGAGTCTGTTTGGCTCAGAGGTGTCAAACTTATTTTAGCTCCGGGGGCCACACGGAGGAAAATCATGGCACGATAACATAAAACTTAAGACAACTTCAGATTGGTTTTTTTTTGTTTAAAAATATAGCAAGCAAGTTCTAAAATGTAGAAATGCAAATGTTTTTTTTACTCTTACTGGCAGTTATTAGTATTCTATCTTCGTTTGTGGTTGCCAACCTTGAGACCTCCAAATTCGGGAGATGGGGTAGCTGGGGTGCATATATTTTCAAGAATTTATTTTATATATATATATATATATATATATATATATATATATATATGTATTAAAAATCGAGCTGTTCTGGATGAACTAAAATTATTTTCCAATCATTTTAGAACTTGCAAGCATACATCTTCTTCTTACTCGTCATCGTCATGTCTCTTCTTCGTTCTTTTGCTTCGTCTCTGTTATAATTTTTGGACATTACTACTTGCCGTAGTTTTGAAGCAATGCATGATGGGAATCTGGATGTTGTGTGTCAGTGTATTAACGTGCCGGCTGGAATAAACACGCTGAGAAATAGCTCCGTGCCTACCTATTCAAAGGGAATAAGCGGTAGAAAATGGATGGATGGATAACGGAGACATATATAATAGTCTCCTTTTCAGGAGGGGCACTGATATTTGGGAGTCTCCCGGGAAAATCGGGAGGGTTGGCAAGTATGGTTATTCATACTTTCTGGAGACAAAATGTGATGATGTTTATCAGTCAAATATGTAGAATTGTGTATGACACAGTTTGAAGATGCTCCATTTATAGCTAATTTTTAATCCATCAGAAGATGAAATTAATAATTTAAAAAAAATCTAATTACAGGAGGTTATTAATGTCATTTACTCATTTGATTGGGATGTCAGTAAATCCTGGAGGGACTGTGAAATGTTTGTCAAACGTCTATCCTTGTGGGACAGGATCTGTCAACACTTTGCATGTTGTTTTGGTTTCGGTGTCAAAACATCAGCGGGCATTTGACAAAATGGGCACACAAAGTCTGCATGTGGACTTTTGTTTGGCTTTACTGTAAACGCTACAGTATGACAGTAAAATGGTGTCTCTAAGCACTTTCAATTTGTTGCGTCTATGGTTGATACGAGATAACTCTAGTTTATTTTTAGCCAGACTGGTAATAACGGAAGCTGATTGAGGCTCGTGATAACTTCATCCTGTATAGTCAAACATGTAATTATCGTCAATAACAAACAATACAGACAGTCATAAATCAGTCAAATAATCTAAATGGAAAAGACAAAATATGAATATTTTAAAATGTAATGTTTTCATTTTGCTTTTTCTTTCTTCTTATCAATTATTAATATTTTGTCACCTACAGTACAACAATAACCCAGTGTTGCAAATGCTAATAAAAGCCTCAAAAATATTTTCTCTTTAGATGATTTGTTACTGTTAAAAAATTTTTTTTGAATAAAAACAAAATCGAGAAAAAAATGTTTAAAAGCTTTTTGTGACGGTTAGCTGGCATCGTGGTTCGGGTTCGTTCTCTCAATTATGCAGTCGGACTTGGACACTGCGTGAAGTTAAGAAATTATGGTTTATTTATACTCTAAAAAACTGACTAGGAACAGAAAAACTTGCACAATGCACTAAAGGCAAAACAAACAGAACTAGCATGGGAGCTAGAAAGAACTAAAAGCGCTAGCATGTGAGCTAGGGAACAAACATAGGAAGCATAGTGCGGAAGCTAGCAAGTACAAAAAACAGTTTTTAAAACAATTGGGAATCAGCGTCGTCACCTGTTGCCTGGAACAGAAACTACTAGGATGCGAGGTCGAATCAACAGAAAAGGCAGGCTTAAATAGGGAGAGTAATTACGAGACAGGTGAGCGTAAAAAGCAAGAGGCAGGTGACACTGATGCGTGACTATGGCAACGGAAACAAACAGGAAGTGCCACAAGGAACTAAGGAAGACAAACACTAACAAGATGTGATACAAAACAGAACCAAAACCAGAATATGACATGATCCGGGCAGCGGATCATGACACTTTTACTACGTCCATTGAACGGGGAACTCTGACTTAAACAAATTGAAAAACTTATTCGGAAGTTACCATTTAGTGGTCAATTGTACAGAATATGTACTGTACTGTGCAATCTACTAATAAAAGTTTCAATCAATCAATCAATCAATCATCCGTCCATCCATTGTCTTCCGCTTATCCAAGATCAGGTCACGGGGCAGCAGCCTAAGCAGGGAAGCCCAGACTTCCCTCTCCCCAGCCACTTTGTCCAGCTCTTCCCAGGGGATCCCAAAGGCGTTCCCAGGCCAGCCGGGAGACATAGTCTTCCCAACGTGTCCTGGGTCTTCCCCGTGGTCTCCTACCGGTTGGATGTGACCTCAACACCTCCCTAGTGAGGCGTTC
>NC_084623.1:51598876-51608876 GCF_033978795.1 Nerophis ophidion
GGATAATGATCTCGGCGTCTTTAGTGGACAAAATGGAGCGAATTTTAGCGATATTACGGAGATGAAAGAAGGCCGTTTTAGTAACGCTTTTAATGTGTGACTCAAAGGAGAGAGTTGGGTCGAAGATAATACCCAGATTTTTTACAGAGTCACCTTGTTTTATTATTTGGTTGTCAAATGTTAAAGTTGTATTATTAAATAGAGGTCGGTGTCTAGCAGGACCGATAATCAGCATTTCCGTTTTTTTGGCATTAAGTTGCAAAAAGTTAGCGGACATCCATTGTTTAATTTCATTAAGACACGCTTCCAACTGACTACAGTCCGGCGTGTTGGTCAGCTTTAGGGGCATGTAAAGTTGGGTGTCATCAGCATAACAGTGAAAGCTAATACCGTATTTGCGTATGACGTCACCTAGCGGCAGCATGTAGATGCTGAAGAGTACAGGGCCAAGGACCGAACCCTGGGTCATGAAAAAGGGACGTTTTTGTCATGAAAAAGGGATGTTTTTGTGGTTGGTGCACTCATTGTAAGTGTATATTGTGGTTTTTATGTTGATTTAATAAAAAATAAAATAAAATAAAAACTTTTTTTTTTTAATAAAAAAAAATTCTGCGGCCCGGTACCAATCGGGCCACGGCCCGGTGGTTGGGGACCACTGCTTTAAAGCATAACCAAGCATGCATCACTATAGCTCTTGTCTCAAAGTAGGTGCACTGTCACCACCTGTCACACCACACCCTGACTTATTTTGAGTTTTTTGCTGTTTTCCTGTGTGTAGTGTTTTACTTCTTGCCTTGCGCTCCTATTTTGTTGGCTTTTTCTCCTTTTTTTGGTATTTTCTTGTTGCAGTTTCATGTCTTCCTTTGAGAATCTACTTTGTTTTAGCAATCAATAAATCAGAAAAAAACTACACTCACCCAAGTTTTTGTTTGATACCGTCACACACCAGGACATTATTGTGAGGATTTTGAAACCTCAATACCGCGGTATTTACAATATAGATAATTATGCTTACTTTAGGTTCATTTCTTGGAATAAAAATATCCAGGTAGAAAAATACACTTTTTAAGTGTTCAAATTTTTAAATAAATGTTGATGTCTTATTTTTATTTATAAAAACATGGAAACTGCATCATAAAGAGTGTGTATCTTTGCACTCATAAGAAAAATTAAACCTCCTGGGAAAGCTTATGTTTAATGTCGGCATGTCTGGGATATCACATACATTTGCATAAAGAGCGGATAATTACCTGAAGTAATTAAAAAGGGGCAATTTTAATGGGCTGATGTCCACCAGATCTCTTTCACTAATGAGTAAAATGGATTAAACAGCGAGAAAAAATTGGCCTGGAGAAAAAAAGTAGCCTAAACTATGGGCCTTTTGCATATTTATTGTCATCAGTGTGAGGTGGAATCGTACAGCCAGAACATTCATCCGTGGACAATTTGATTCATCTGCTCACCCCCTGCTCTGTTTTTGGCTATAACTCAATTCTTCCCATGGCCCTAAGCTGTAGAGGAAATCTGGCAGCATCAAACCTAATCTAGCAGACCTTGTCCTACTTCTCAGACCAGTGACACGCCTCGTGTTGTTGCAGCCTTGGTGCACAACGCTGCCGGCTTTGTTAGGAGGCCCGCATTTACACTGATTTTCTTGTTTTATGGTCCAGGTCGCCGGGGAACAGAAGTACCATCCAGAATGCTTCACCTGTCTGAACTGCAGGACGTTCATCGGTGATGGCGACACCTACGCTCTGGTGGAGAGATCCAAACTCTACTGGTGAGTTAGGAAAAATGATTTGCAGTTTTTCATTTGTGGCGGTATTCTCATTTTAATGCGCTTTCTTTATTTTCATGACTATTTACATTGTCGATTGTCACTGAAGGCATCAAAACGATGACATCTGTGAAGTGAAAACCCCTTTCAGAAACCTCTTGAAGCTCACCGAGAGAATTCCAAGAGTTTGCAAAACAGTAATTAAGGCAAAGGGTGGCTATTTCGAAGAAACTAGAACAGGGGTAGGGAACCTGTGGCTCTTTTGATGACTACATCTAGCTCTCAGATAAATCTTGCTGACATTGCTTAACACGATAAGTAATTAATAATTACGATGGTAATCACATTGTTAAAAATAACGTTCAAAATATAAAACATTCTCATGCATTTTAATCCAACCATCCGTTTTCTATCGCACCTGTCCAAGATGTCGCATTAATGGTAAGAAGTATAACATTTATTATTGGGTAAATTTAAAATAACAATGTTATTAAAAAGAGACTGATTATACTCTAAAAGGGTTGGTCTTGTCAAGACCTGGACTATGGTGTGGTTTGTTTTCCCGTGGTGCAAAGCGATTGGAACGGACATGGCGTGAAGGTAATGACATCTTTAATCTTTGCTCAAAAATATTACAAAAACAAAGGTATAAACAAAAGTGGAGGTTAAAAACTTGGCTATGAAAACTAAAATTCGCACAATGGGAGAACTATGAACATAAAATAAAACTTACAAACTATGGCATGAAAAACTTACTTGGACCGAGAAAGAGCATGGATCATCGGCATGGATAACATAGGTGTGTAGGAGGTGATGGAGGGTGAGTAGAAGGTGATGTCGCCAGGCTGACTGCCTGGCAACTGCAGGCTTAAATAGTGATGTGGTGATTGACAACAGGTACATGAGTTCAAGTGAATCAGGTGTGTGAGTCGCAAAAACCAGTGAACTGATTGTTAGTCATGGAAACAAAAACAAACCAAGGTGCGCAAAAACAGGAACTAATGGAGTCAAAAACAAAACAGAACATAAATAAACAGAACATGATCACAAAGAAATGACAGGTCTTACTTAAAAAATGCACGCATTTAGTTGTATTCAGTGTTTAAAAAATATTATACGGCTCTCACGGAAATACAGTTTGAAATATTTGGCTTTCATGGCTCTCTCAACCAAACAGGTTCCCGACCCCTGAACTAGAATATAAAACATGTTTTCAGTTATTTCACCATTTTTTGTTAAGTACATAACTCCACGTGTGTTCATTCATAGTTTTGATGCCTTTAGTGACAATCTACAATAAATAGTGCCTACAGCCACAGTTCTTAATGACAGTCTTTTAACCCGAGACCCTCTGTTATTTGCTTTTGTTGCAACAACAAAAACTGCAACCCAAAAAATGTTTGTGCCCAAAACATTGTTTTGCAATAAAAACAAAAAAAAGATTTGTACCCCCAAAAAAGATAAACAAATAAAAAATAATATTAGCAACTAAATGCACGATTTGTAACCCAAAAAACCTTTTGCAACTGAAAAGATTTTTGCAACCAAAACATTATTTGTAACCTACCCCAAAAAAATTTGAACCCTCTAAAAAATATTTCTACCCAAAAAAAAAAGATAATGGAAAAACAAACTAAGTGTGTCAAAAGCCAAAAGTTATTTAAAAAATTCAAATTCAATTTTTGTTCAGTAGCAATAATGTATAATATTCAGAGATAAATGCTTTAAAATGTCAAATCGGAAAGTATCGGTTTCAAAGTTATCGTATCGGTTTCAAAGTTATCGGTATCGGTTTCAAAAAGTAAAATGTATGAATTTTTAAAACGCTGCCGTATACACGGTAGAGAGCGCCAATAAACCATAAAGGCACTGCCTTTGCGTGCCGGCCCAGTCACATAATATCTACGGCTTTTCACACACACAAGTAAATGCAAGGCATACTTGGTCAACAGCCATACAGGTCACACTGAGGGTGGCCGTATAAACAACTTTAACACTGTTACAGATATGGGCCACACTGTGAACCCACAACAAACAAAAATGACAAACACATTTCGGGAGAACATTAGCACCGTAACACAACATAAACACAACAGAACAAATACCCAGAAACCCTTGCAGCACTAACTCTTCCGGGACGCTACAATATACCAGTGGTTCTCAAATGGGGGTACTTGAAGGTATGCCAAGGGGTACGTGAGATTTTTTTTTAAATATTCTAAAAATAGCAACAATTCAAAAATCCTTTATAAATATATTTATTGAATAATACTTCAACAAAATATGAATGTAAATTCATAAACTGTGAAAAGAAAAGCAACAATGCAACATTCAGTGTTGACAGCTAGAATTTTTGTGGACATGTTCCATAAATATTGATGTTAAAGATTCATGTTTTTGTCAAGAAATGTTTAGAATTACAGTAAGTTCATAAATCCAGATGGATTTCTATTACAATCCCCAAAAAGGGCACTTTAAGTTAATGATTACTTCTATGTGTAGAAATCGTTATTTATAATTGAATCACTGGTTTTATTTTTCAAGTTTTTAGTTATTTTTATATTTTTTATTCAAAATAGTTCAAGAAAGACCACTACAAATAAACAATATTTTTGCACTGTTATACAATTTAATAAATCAGAAACTGATGACATAGTGCTGTATTTTACTTCTTTATCTTTTTTTCAACCAAAAATGCTTTGCTCTGATTAGGGGGTACTTGAATTAAAAAAAAATTCAAAGGGGGTACATCACTGAAAAAAGGTTGAGAACCACTGCAATATACAACCCCTGCTAACCTTTACCCCCCACTCCAACCCCGCCAACTTCAACCTCCACATACTCTCTGAGGGAGAGCATGTCCCATATTCCAAGCTGCTGTTTTAAGTCATTTTTAAAAAAAATATTGCACTTTGTGATTTCAATAATAAATATGGCAGTTCCATGTTGGCATTTTGTCCATAACTTGAGTTGATTTATTTTGAAAAACCTTGTTACATTGTTTAATGCATCCAGTGGGACGTCACAACAAAATTAGGCACAATAAAGTGTTAATTCCACGACTGTATATATCGGTATCAGTTGATATCGAAATCGGTAATTAAGAGTTGGACCATATCGGAATATTGGATATAGGCAAAAAAGCCACTATCGGACATCTCTAATAAAGATGTTAACTGGCTTTGCACAAGTAAACGCGCTGCAGGACTGTTTGTATTGGAGATCTTGGATCTATTTTTGCTGGTATCGGACTGATGTCCCCTAGCAAAAGCACCCGAGAGCTGTTGTTTTTGCAAACTAAAATGATAAAATGTGTACTTAAATATTGCTGAATCTTAGAAGTGCATCTAAAACCACAAATTACAGAGCAAGAACAGATCAAATTGGATAGCTTGTAAAACTACCGCATGAACTCAGACTTGAGGACAGAGAACTTTCTGACTGTCCCCTCCCCCCAAACAGGTTTTTGAACTGCTTGGTGATGTTTGGAAACATTAGAAACAAATCCGAAGCAGTCATCTGGACATAATTTAAATGTGGCAAAAATGGTTTTGGGCTCGCAGTTTAAAAAGCAAAGCAGGCTGTGTGGGTCGCGGACTGCTTGTTGTGTAGTTTTGTGGTTGTGTTGTGTGACTGTCATGAGCCCCAGGCTTGAAAACAAAACAAAACGGTGGTTCAATGTGAAAGCAGTTGCTCTGAAAGGACAATCGAGGTGATGTCTTTGTGGCAGAATGAGAGTCACTTTTGTACGTTCAAAATGAAACCGTCTTTACATGCAAAAAAATATCTGTCTTTTTGAAACCAAACTATTTTTACAAGTAAAAAATGTATTTTGAACCCAAAACTAGTTTGTTTTTTTGTATAATGATTTGCAACAGAAACAAATATCTGCAACCAAAAAAATAATTTGCTTCCAAAATATGGTTTGACACCGAAAAAATGTTTGTAACCAAAGAAAATATCTGCAAAAAAAAAAAATCTGCAGAAATATTAGGGAAAATAGATAATATACTTCCAACCCAAAAGAATATTAGCAACCCAAAACATTATTTGTAACCCAGCTGTATAATCACTTGTCATACAGCAATAGATGATATCTGTCTATTACCTGACACCTGTCACATATACAGCTGTCACATATACTGTAAAATTGTACAAACCCCGTGTCCATATGAGTTGGGAAATTGTGTTAGATGTAAATATAAACGGAATACAATGATTTGCAAATCATTTTCAACCCATATTCAGTTGAATATGCTACAAAGACAGCATATTTGATGTTTAAACTGATAAAGCGTTTTTTTTTTTGCAAATCATTAACTTTAGAATTTGATGCCAGCAACAAGTGAAAAAGATATTGGGAAAGGTGGCAATAAATACAAATAAAGTAGGGGAATGCTCATCAAACACTTATTTTGAACATCCCTCGGGTGTGCAGGCTATTTGGGAACAGTTGGGTGCCATGATTGGGTATAAAAGCAGCTTCCATGAAATGCTCAGTAATTCACAAACATGGATGGGGTGAGGGTCACCACTTTGTAAGCAAATTGTCGAACAGTTTTAGAACAACATTTCTCAAAGTGCAATTGCAAGGAATTTAGGGATTTTACCATCTACAGTCCGTAAAATCATCAAAAGGTACAGAGAATCTGGAGAAATCACTGCACGTAAGCGATGATATTACGGACCTTGGATCCCTCAGGCGGTACTGCATCAAAAACCGACATCAGTGTGTAAAGGATATCACCACATGGGCTCAGGAACACTTCATAAAACCACTGTCAGTAACTACAGTTGATCGCTACATCTGTAAGTGCAAGTTAAAACTCTACTATGCAAAGCGAAAGCCATTTATCAACAACACCCAGGAACGCCGCCCGCTTCGCTGGGCCTAAGCTCATCTAAGATGGACTGATGCAAAGTGGAAAAGTGTGCTGTGGTCTGACGAGTCCACATTTCAAATTATATTTGGAAACTGTGGACGTGGTGTCCTCCGGAACAAAGAGGAAAATAACCATTGGGATTGTTATAGGCGCTAAGGTCAAAAGCCAGCATCTGTGATGGTATGGGGGTGTATTAGTGCCCAAGGCATGGGTAACTTACACATCTGTGAAGGCACCATTAATGCTGGTCCATACAGGTTTTGGAGCAACATATGTTGTCATCCAAGCAACGTTATCATGGACGCACCTGCTTATTTCAGCAAGACAATGCCAAGCCACGTGTTACAACAACATGGCTTCATAGTAAAAAAGTGCGGGTACTTTCCTGGCCCGCCTGCAGTCCAGACCTGTCTCCCATTGAAAATGTGTGGCGCATTATGAAGCGTAAAATACGACAACAAGACCCTGGACGGTTGAACAACTTAAGCTGTACATCAAGCAAGAATGCTAAAGAATTCCACTTTCAAAGCTTCAACAATTAGTTTCCTCAGTTCCCAAACGTTTATTGAGTGTTGTTGAAAGAAAAGGTGATGTAACACAGTGGTGAACATGCCCTTTCCCAACTACTTTGGCACGTGTTGCAGCCATGAAATTCAAAGTTAATTATTATTTGCAAAAAAAAAAAAAAAAGTTTGAGTTTGAACATCAAATATGTTGTCTTTGTAGTGCATTCAACTGAATATGGGTTGAAAATGATTTGCAAATCATTGTATTCCGTTTATATTTACATCAAACACAATTTTCCAATTCATACGGAAACGGGGTTTGTAACTGAGCTACTGTGTGGAACAATTTCCCTTGTGGATCATTTAAGTTTGTCTAAGTCTAAGTCCAACCCCCCCCTAAAAAAAAATTGAAGCTAAAAACACAAATGTTGCAATCAAAAATGTATTTCAACCCAAAAAAATGTTAGAAACCAAAAAATATCTGTAATGAAAAAAGTTTTGCAACCCAAAAAAAATAAGCAATCTAAGATTAGCAACCAATTTAAAGATTTACAACGGGGGAATTAAATATTTGCAAGCAAACATCCATCCATCCGTTTTCTACCGCTTGTCCCGTTCGGGGTAGCGGGGGGTCGCTGGTGGCTATCTCAGCTGCATTCGGGCGGAAGGCGTTGTACACCCCGGACAAGTCGCCACCTCATCACAGGTGCAAGCTAACAATGTAAGCCAAAAAATTATTTGCAACTAAAAAAAAGATTTTGCAACCAAAATAATTTGTAAGCCACAAAAAAATGTTAGCCCAAAAATGATTTGCATCAAAAAAAAATCTGTTAGATGTGCAGCAAAACAATTGTTTGTAACTAAAAAAAAACATGAAATAAGAAAATTAGCACGTAAATAAGTATTTTTTAATTAAAAAACTAAACATTTGCAAGAACGCAAACAAAATATTGTAACCCAAAGTCGTTTTTTTATGTTGAATCTATCTTTTTGTTGCAAATGTATATTTTTTCGGTTCCATGAAAGTCTGAGTGCTACTTTTAAATATTTCCACTCCCCATGCTTTATATGTAGACTTATTAAAAATTCATTTTGAAGCATTTAAGTGTTTGTCGTACTATTTGCTCCAATCAAAAATCCCCTTTTGCCCTCTAGTGGTCACTGCTACTACCAGACCGTGGTCACGCCCGTGTCTCTGCCTGACTCGCCATGCCCGCACATCCCTCACACGGTCACGCTGGTGTCCATCCCGGCCTCGGCAGAGGGGACCGGGCGCCGGGGGAGGGGCTTCTCCGTGGCTATCGACCAGCCGCTCAGCCCCACGGACGATTGCAGTCCGGAACACGGCCGCACCGTCCGGGTCTCCCAGTGAGTTTATCTGCCGATCACATGCGATGGAAGACGAGCGAGTGCGAGTCATTTGTCTTCCTCCTTTTCCAGGGTGGATGCTGACTGCATCAGCCCAGATGTGAAAAACTCTATCCATGTCGGGGACAGGATCCTAGAAATCAACGGGACGCCTATTCACAACGTCCCCCTGGATGAGGTACCTGTTAAAATAAGCTCTTTTTATGCCACGGCTCTTTTCTCATTTTTGTGAGTGAATTTATATTTATATAGCGCTTTTCTCTAGTGACTCAAAGCACTTTACATAGTGAAACCCAACATCTAAGTTACATTTAAACCAGTGTGGGTGGCTCTAGGAGCAGGTGGTTAAAGTGTCTTGCCCAAGGACACAACAGCAGTGACTAGGATGGCGGAAGCGGGAATCGAACCTGCAACCCTCAAGTTGCTGACACGGCCACTCTACCAACCGAGCTATACCGCCCTTTCTATAAAATGCCATGGAGCCATGTGGGCCATAGGGGGCAGTGTTGTGCATTACAAATGCCAACATCATGATGCATGAGGCCGCCTGCTTAAAAATAGATCACCGCTCGGAGGGATTATACAGTAGCCTATAAATTGTGCCGATATTAACAGCGGTGTGGAAAAATGCACCACATTTTTACAAGCGTATTTAAAAATAAAAAAAAGTGGATATTTGCTTCCATGACAAAATAATAAAATGAGAAATAATTACATGTCTAATATTTTTCTTTAAAAAAGCTGTGCTGTAGCAAAAACAATTATTTGATGGCTGTGTGTTTTTAGGCGCTAACGTGTTTATGATGATTATTACCAGGATTGCGTGATATTGAAGATACAAATCAGGGGTGTCAAACTCATTTTGGATGGGGGGCCGCATGGAGAAAAATCTACTCCCGAGTGGGCCGGACTGGTAAAATCACGGCACGATAACTTGAAAACAAAGACAACTTCAGATTTCACAACAAAATTAGGCATAACAATGTGTTAATTCCACAACTGTATATATCGGTATTAGTTGATATCGGAATCGATAATTAAGAGTTGGACAATATCGGATATTGGCAAAAAAAAGCCATTATTTCTGAATAAATGATGTGATAATGTTCATCAGTCCACTCCATCCATCCATTTTCTGCCGCTTATTCCCGTTCGGGGTCGCGGGGGGCGCTGGCGCCTATCTCAGCTACAATCGGGCGGAAGGCGGGGTACACCCTGGACAAGTCGCCACCTCATCGCAGGGCCAACACAGATAGACAGACAACATTCACACTCACATTCACACACTAGGGCCAATTTAGTGTTGCCAATCAACCTATCCCCAGGTGCATGTCTTTGGAAGTGGGAGGAAGCCGGAGTACCCGGAGGGAACCCACGCATTCACGGGGAGAACATGCAAACTCCACACAGAAAGATCCCGAGCCTGGATTTGAACCCAGGACTGCAGGAACTTCGTATTGTGAGGC
>NC_084623.1:51613876-51666376 GCF_033978795.1 Nerophis ophidion
CCTTTGATTTGTCAGTGGAAAAAGTTGCCAAACAACCAAGGCTGATATGGTGCTTATCAGCTGTCCTCAGTACTTTTGTTGCGAGCAAAGCTGTCTCAATCAATTGACTTCAAACAAAACCGTTCTCAGTTCTGGGTGTTTTCAACAGAGCCTTTGTGAGGGATTACTAACAAAAAACCGAGGCGCTGCCTAACATTTCAGTACAGCAACAAGGATGTTACTCAAACGTTTGTGGTGTGTCAGGTGAAGGTGATGCGGTGCTTGGAGCACCCCAACGTGCTCAAGTTCATCGGCGTCCTCTACAAAGACAAGCGCCTCAACTTCATAGCCGAGTACATCAAGGGAGGCACCTTGAGGGACATCATCAAGAAAATGGTGAGACGATTGAGAGTGGCCGTCAGCAAGATTCCAAGTATCGGCTTTAGATAACGCTTGAAATTTCCTCTCTCAGGATAGCAACTACCCTTGGAACCAGCGAGTCAGTTTTGCCAAGGACATAGCTGCGGGGATGGTGAGTTCAAAGATGTGAATAGGACACAGCTCGTTAGCACCCTCTAGTGGTGCTGCAACAGAATGAATTCCTTCAGGATTAGTTCATAGTGTGCAGGCTGATCAATGTCATGCATGACCGGGAGTCCTGCTGACACAATGCTCGCTTGTTGAAGTGAAACAAGGAACTTTTGTTCTCTCTTAACACTGAAACTTCTCTTTTCTCGTCTGTCATGTAGTCATATCTTCATTCAATGAACCTCATCCACCGAGATCTTAACTCCCACAACTGTCTCGTCCGGGAGGTAAGACCACATCTTAAGGGCATGTTTTCTTTGCACATTCAACACTGCCACGTACAATCCAAACTATGTAAACATCACTCTCTCAAAGGCAGCTGACAGCAAAAAAGCAACAGATTGCAGCTCAAAGGTCCAATATTATTCCATTTCTCAAAAATGTTAGGTATATGTCAGTGGTCGCACAATAATGTATTGGCATTATGGCCCCACATCTGGCCTTAATTCAGGACTTTAGACGGTTTAAAAATGCGTTTTATCAGCCCTTTAGTGCGTTTGTCAAAGTGTCACTCCCAGAATTATTGTGTACTTATTATACACCTTTTACTACGGGTGTAACAGTACACAAAACTTTTTTGGTTCGGTACGTACCTTGGTTTAGAGGTCACGGTTCGGTTCATTTTCTGTACAGTAAGAAAACAAGATATAATATTTTGGGTTATTTATTTACCAAATTTGTAAATAATGGCTTTATCCTTTTAACATTGGGAACACTATAATAATTCTGCCCACGTTAATCAACATTAAACTGCCTCAAGTTGTTGCTTGGATTAAATAAAATGACAAAACTTTTCTTCTACATATAAAAAGTGCAACATTAAACAGTTTCAAGTCAACTCATCGTGCTTAATTTATTACAGCATTTGGGAAGCCTGTAGTTGATTTTTATTATGTAAATGTTATGTTTGTATCAACATGTGATAGCAGGGACCCTGCCATTCAAAACTAGGCTGCTACATTACTAATGATTCATGTAAGTATAGCTGAAAAAAATAGCACAATAGCAATAGGAGAGACTGTTCATCCCTGAACACCATGGAGTTCATGTAGGCTGAATGATGCACTTACTTTATTATATCAACTATCAGAGACAGAAACTATTCATTTAACATAATGTCCTTTTTTGCTGGTTTAACACAGCTCAATCAACACACACAAACCGCAAAATGAGCTAACGATACGCTAAAAGCTAATTAGCCTTCACCTCAAGCCAAGACTGTGAGTGAGCTGAGCTGCAGTTTGTTTCTAGAACGTCAACGGGCTCATAGTGTTGATACTAGTAGTTGACTGGGAAGTGTTTATTATCATTTTGGGAGAATGCTCACCTGCTAAACACCAATCTGCTCGACGCTGGAGCACTGACTACATGCGCTCTGAATACGCACTGCTGATTGGCTGTTACCGCTATGGTTGTAACCAATCAGATGGTTGTGTGGGTGGGACAATTCTGGGTGCTGTGTAGGAGACAGAGGCAAAAATCAGAGCAGCTTGTTAAGACTTTAGCTTAGGCAGCTACTTTCTATGTTCGTGTGTAAACTCGTTTGGTACACCTCCGCACCGAACCGAAACCCCCGTACCGAAACGGCTCAATACAAATACAGGTACCGTTACATCCCTACCTTTTACATATATTCTTTATCTTGACACTCGTCTAACTAGAGCTGGGCGATATATTGATATACTCGATATATCGCGGGTTTGTCTCCGTGCGATATAGAAAATTACTATATCGTGATATTTGAGTATACATTCTCACGGAGTTGCTTATAGCTGCGGCCATTACACTGCATGCGTTTCCCACTCTTTCTTGTCTCTTATTCTCACAGAGACATAAACCAAGCGCACCTTCTTAAATACATCAAGTGTGCGACGTCACACGCTCCATCGGAGCAGAGAGGTTGCGACATGGTAACGTTAGCTGTGATGCTAACGGTGCGGTGCGGGTGGTAATACGAGAGAGAGAAAGTGCGAAACTGGTAACAAATGGAGGAAGAATTAATTCCCAAGAAAGACAGCAAGGGGATCTATCGTCAAGGTGGTTTGGCTTCAAGCGGGAATATGTTCAACATTTATGCGGTAAAAACGTTGCTACAAAAAGTAGCAGCACTACTAATGTAGCTTCATTTGAAAAGTCACCCGCTAGAGCAGGGGTAGGGAACCTATGGATTTAGAGCCAGTTGTGGCTCTTTTGATGACTGCATCTGGCTCTCAGATAAATCTTAGCTGAAATTACTTAACAGGATAAGTAATTAATATTTCCGCTGGTAATCACAGTATTAAAAATAACGTTCAAAACATAAAACATTCTCATGCATTTTAATCCATTTGTCGCATTAATGGTAAGATGTATTTTATTTATTATTGGTTAACTTCAGAATAACAATGTTATTAAAAAGAATGAGAGACTTATTATGCTCTAAAATGTTGGTCTTACTTAAAAATGCATGCTTTTAGTTGTATTGAGTGTTAAAAAAAAATATTATGTGGCTCTCACGGAAATACATTTTAAAATATTTGGCTTTCATGGCTCTCTCAGCCAAGAGAGAATGAGGAGTGCTTGAAATTCTGCATGTCAGCATCTCTGTCCAGTGCCACACCAACAAAATGCCGAAGCAAATATTTCCAGATCAACACCGTATAAAAAAAAAGGTCAACAACAAAAGGAGATAACGTCGGCAGGAACCTATTATGCAGCTAATTTTTATTTGACAGTTAATGAAATATCTTGTGTGACATCATGCACAAAAGTACACTTTATTTGTTTTTAACTATTGTAGTGGCGTTCTGTACAAAAAGTACACTTTATTTCAGTGTTGTTTTAAAATCTCATCTTGGTGACATCATCCACAAAAGTGCACTTTATTCGTTTTAAACTATTGTAGTGGCGTTCTGTACAAAAAGTACACTTTATTTCAGTGTTGTTTTAAAATGTCATCTTGGTGACATCATGCACAAAAGTGCACTTTATTTGTTTTAAACTATTGTAGTGGCGTTCTGTACAAAAAGTACTTTAGTGTTTTTTTGATATATCGTCTTAGTGACATCATTCACAAAAGTGCACTTATAGCTTGTTTTAAAATGTCTCTGACAATCTTGCACTTTCTGTTTTGAAATAAATGACAGGAATGTTTGTGCCACTGCTTAATAACTGCTTAATAAACACAGTTTTGGTAAATTGACTTAGTTGTGATTTCCCTCTCTGCATGAAAATTTAAAAAAAAAGAGAATATACTAATGCAGTATGAAGAAGAATGTTTTAATGTAGACACATAGAATCCTCATACTGCTGTGATTATATGCATCAAGTGTTTATTCAAGGCTAAGGCAAAATATGGAGATATATATGGTCTATCGTGACATGGCCTAAAAATATCGAGATATTAAAAAAAGGCCATATCGCCCAGCCCTATGTCGAACTTAATAGTCATTTTTGTATATGCTAGCATGTATCATTTATACAGTCATATATCAGATATGACATAATATCAATATATCAGATTATGGCGGAGACAAATGTTAGCACCACTAGCATAGCTATGTGAGCTACAGTACTAATATTACATTTTAACACTAGCATTATGCTAGGTTAGTTTATTCACTGAAGATAAATAACATGATCAAACGTGCAACCGACGGACAGTTAAAAGAGCTCCAAGCTGTGTTTTAGGATGTGTAGTGAAGCCTGAGTGTTTTGGAAAGAACGTTGACACAAACATGTATATTTCATATTTTTCTAAGTGTTATAATGGCATTTCCTGGGCTCCATAGAAGTGTGTGTTGAATTTAGCCATAATGTACACACCTAATTTATTATTACTGTATCGAAGAACGGAAGAGTTATATTGCTGCCAAGTCAGCTGTGGCTGCTTTTTTTTTTTCGGGTATCTGATTGCACAAAACGCGCATGACAGCCAGTGAATGTGGCTTTGTGAGGACAGAGATTGTTTTGAAAAGTCTCGTGTAAACAGAACAAGTATCGTTTTGTATCATCTTGCATCATAAAGTATATGACAAAAAACACTTTGACACGAGCAGTCCTGCGCCGTGTTTACTTGTGGACTTGTTAGACAGCCAGTTAACATCTAAATGTCCTCCACTCAGCACACAAAGTTGGTCTTTTCTTCTATTTTAGAAAAGGTATACACTGTAGGCTATAGGCTACTAGGAGCTAGCACAGGGGTCGGGAACCTTTTTGACTGAGAGAGCAGAGAAGCCAAATATTTTAAAATGTATTTCCGTAAGAGCCATATAATATATTTTTTTAACACTGAACACAACTAAACGTGTGCATTTTTAAGTAAGACCAACATTTCTAGAGTATAATAATAGGTATCTTATTCTTTGTAATAACATTGTTATTCTGAAGCTAACTGTGGAGGGGGCGTGGCCTGCGGGCCTGCAGCAAAGCGGGGTGTTGCCAGGACCGGCCTGGAAATCAGCGACAGGTGCGTCCGTAACCCACCTGGGCCTTGTTATCTAATCACCTGTTGCTCTGTTTATAAGCAGCAGCCAGGAGAAGGTTGGCGCTGGAGCCAGAACGAAAGAGAAAAAGACAATTGCTGGAAAGCAACTGAGAGACTTATTGAAAAATAAAACAATATTGTAACCCTGAAACAGGCTCTCATGTCGGTGCTTGGTGGTCTGAAGAACCCCCAGGAGGGCAAGCCCCACAATAAACAATAATAAATAAATACATTCTTACCATTAACGCAACTTCTTGAACAGCTGCGGTAGAAAATGCATGAGAATGTTTTATATTTTCAACGTTATTTTCAACACTGGGATTACAAGTGGAATTATTTATTACTTATCGTGTAAAGCAATGTCAGCTCAGATTTATCCGAGAGCCAGATGCAGTCATGAAAAGAGCCGCATCTGGCTCGCGAGCCGTAGGTTCCCTACCCTTGAGCTAGCAGCTACACAACAGCTAAGCGCACAATAGCACCGAACAATATTACAGAGTAAAACAGCACCTTTGTCAATATAAACAAGTATCAAACAATTATAGTTGAAGAGGAAGGCAAGAGTGTATTAGAAAGTATCCAGTAAAAAACGTGTCTGCATCATCCAATTTACTGCCTCATGAGCTTAATTTAATGAACTATTGTAGATTGTATGTGTCCCCCACTACACTTCAAATTAAAGACTGTTTAAAGTCCTACTGAAATGAGATTTTCTTATTTAAACGGGGATAGCAGGTCCATTCTATGTGTCATACTTGATAATTTCGTGATATTACCAAATTTTTGCTGAAAGGATTTAGTAGAGAACATCGATGATAAAGTTTGCAACTTTTGGTGCTGACAAAAAAGCCTTGCATGTACCGGAAGTAGCAGACGATATGCGCGTGACGTCAGGGGTTGAGGAGCTCCTCACATCTGAACATTTTATACAATCATGGCCACCAGCAGCGAGAGCGATTCGGACCGAGAAAGCGACGATTTTCCCATTAGTTTGAGCAAAGATGAAAGATTCGTGGATGAGGAAAGTAAGAGTGAAGGACTAGAAAAAAAAAGACTATACAGTGGAAGCGATTCAGATGTTATTAGACAAATTTACTAGGATAATTCTGGAAAATCCCTTATCTGCTTATTGTGTTACTAGTGTTTTAGTGAGATTATATGGTCGTACCTGTACAACCTGAAGGTCGCCCCGCAGCTTTCTTAAGCACCAGTCGACGGGTGGTGGCAATGCCCATCTCTGCCCTTCGCAAGGGACCCTTTTCCCTCGCTGCATAATCCAATCCAATCAATCTAATCCACTTTATTTATATAGCACATTTAAACAATAATAACGTTTCCAAAGTGCTGCACAGCCATGTTAAAAACAATATTAAAAAAACAACAACAAAAAACTATATTATGCTCCACCAATGACTGAATAAAAACAAAAAATAAATAAATATAAAACCAATAAAAACAATATAAAAACAAATATGATTAAAAACTATTTCAAAGGGTAAAATCAATTACAATACACTGTACTTTGTGTGTGTTGTCCAATCCAACCGTGTTCGCTTGACCGCTCTGTTCCATAGTAAAGCTTCACCGTCATCTTTCGGGAATGTAAACAATGAAACACCGGCTGTGTTTGTGTTGCTAAAGGCATCCGCAATACACCGCTTCCCACCTACAGCTTTCTTCTTTGACGTCTCCATTATTCATTGAACAAATTGCAAAAGATTCAGCAACTCAGAAGTCCATAATACTGTGGAATTATGCGATAAAAACAGACGACTTATAGCTGGGAACGATGCTGGGACAAGATGTCCTCTACAATGCGTGACGTCATGCGTACGTGTTATCATTCCGCGACATTTTAGCATGATACTTCCGCGCGAAATTTGAAATTGCAATTTAGTAAACTAAACCGGCCGAATTGGTAAGTGTTGCAATGTTGATATTTCATCTTTGATATATAAACTATCAGACTGCGTGGTCGGTAGTAGTGGGTTTCAGTAGGCCTTTAAGTCAATTCCCGACAGTTTATATTAAATAGGTTGGAATTTTTTATACCTTTATATTTTTCATGACTAATTTTACTTGATCAAACCTTTCCAGACATTCCATACTACAAAATAAAAACAAGTGCTGATATTGTATCGAATCAAGGTCGGTATCGACCAATACTCTTCAATGTGGGTAGTTGTATTGGAACACCCCTGTATAACATTAATAAAAAGTCATTATTGCATAGTAGCGGACACATACATTTGTGCGATGAATGCAATTTGTGTGTTTGTGCAGAACAATGCGGTGGTGGTGGCAGACTTTGGCCTGGCTCGCCTCATGGTGGACGACAAACACGAGGAGAAGTTTTCGCAAGGTAAACTGTCAGGTTTGAAGAGGCCCGATCGCAGGAAGAGGTACACCGTGGTGGGGAACCCCTACTGGATGGCTCCTGAAATGATCCACGGTAGGAATTCAGAGAAATCGGGACTTTATTATTCATTTATTTTTACATGCTAAAACTGACAGACTTATTTTTTGTTGCCAGGAAAGAGTTATGATGAGAGGGTGGACATCTTCTCATTCGGTATCATGCTCTGTGAGGTGAGTGGCCATCCATATTCAAACGTTGTTGACTATATATTTCTAATGTATCCTAAGAGGGGCGGTCGTGGCCAAACAAGATTTTTTGTTTTGTTTGTGGTCCTCTTTCAGTTTTTAACATTACTGAGTTTGACTTCAGAACTTGCAAATATAAAATTGAACTCTCCAAAACTCTAAATGTCACTAGTGATTGAAAATATATAAATTGACTTGAATGTGGGGCTTCACGGTGGAAGAGGGGTTAGTGCGTCTGCCTCACAATACGAAGGTCCTGCAATCCTGGGTTCAAATCCAGGCTCGGGATCTTTCTGTGTGGAGTTTGCATGTTCTCCCCGTGAATGCGTGGGTTCCCTCCGGGTACTCCGGCTTCCTCCCACTTCCAAAGACATGCACCTGGGGGGATAGGTTGATTGGCAACACTAAATTGGCCCTAGTGTGTGAATGTGAGTGTGAATGTTGTCTGTCTATCTGTGTTGGCCCTGCGATGAGGTGGCGACTTGTCCAGGGTGTACTCCGCCTTCCGCCCGATTGTAGCTGAGATAGGCGCCAGTGCCCCCCGTGACCCCAAAAGGGAATAAGCGGTAGGAAATGGATGGATGGATGGACTTGAATGTGGTCAGGTTATGGCAACCTCGGTTTACAAAGTTAACTGGTTCATGAACATGGTTCGGAAACCGAAAAGTTGACAATTCACCATAATTTATACATAGATAAATATACATATGTATGTGTGTGAATATATGTATATATATGTGTGTGAATATATGTATATATATGTGTGTGTATATATATATATATATATATATATATATATATATATATATATATATATATATATATATATATATATATATATATATATATATATATATATATATGTATGTATATAAATAAAAATCTACATATACACATGCATGTGTGTGTGAGTGTATATGTATATATATATATATGCACAAATACATATATATATATACACATACATATACACACACACACACATATATGTATATATATATATATATATATATATATATATATATACATATAAAACATGTACATATAGAAATCTACATATACACACACACATACGTGTGCGTGTATATATATATATATATATATATATATATATATATATATATATATATATATCTTGATTGGATTATCCAGAGAATAGTGCTCGATACCGTGGTAGAGCGCAATATGTAGGTGTGGGAAAAATCACAAGACTACTTCATCTCTACAAAACTGTTTCATGGGGGGTTCCCTCAACGGGGGGTGCTTACAAACATCAGTCGTTTACCAAGCAAAGGTAACACGCAAGGACATTAACACATCCGACACGTACGTAGGATTAACCGAAGGAGCGTTTAAAACCAGATGGAATAATCACAAGGCCTCCTTTAGAAACCAGACTTTGCGGAATTCTACAGAACTCAGCAAGCACATTTGGAACCTCAAAGACAATAATGGTGAATATTCAATAACATGGCAAATTCTTGCATACAGCACACTTTACAACAGTGGTAATAAAAGATGCAACCTATGCTTAAAAGAGAAACTGTTTATTATATATCACCCACACCTGTCATCCCTCAACAAGCGCAGTGAAATCATTTCAACATGCCGCCACAGACGGAAACACCTCCTAGGTAACACATGAGCCAATCACCACACCCTACGCCTGTCTGTACCCACCCACTCTGTGCCCTATATAAACCATTGTATGTGAATGCTTCCTTTAAAATCTCCTGATGATTGAGGGAACCCCTCATGAAACAGTTCTGTAGAGATGAAGTAGTCTTGTGGTTTTTCCCACACCTACACACACACACACACATATATATATATATATATATATATATATATATATATATATATATATATATATATATATATTCATACAATGACCACGCTGCTTGAGTTCAGACATACTTTAAATGAACTACAATTTAAATATTAGCCAGCTCACCTATTTTTTTCTTTTTAATCCAGGTAGTTGTGATTTTGCCAGAAGTTTTAGACATTTCAAGTGTATTTGCCCCCTAAATCTTTCCTACTAATATTTTTAAATAAACAATACAGAACATTAATAGAATTTAAGAATTAAAAACAAAAACAACAAGCCTATTTATTTTTTGCTAAGTTCCTAAGAAGCTTTACAGCTGGCGGCTTCTGCTCTGGCCACACGCCACCAACCTAATCTGGGCTGAGTTCAGTCGCAGAAGGACTTTTCCAGATGGACCATTATGAGGCAATGTTGGAGGCTGGAAGTTGTCTTCATGTGCTTCCAAGAGGCAGATGTGGTCTGCTGGAAACAATCAGCGTCAGTCCCCAGGTTTTATTGGTTCAAACTCGCTAAGGAAAGGGCAAGATTTATTCTGTTTGCTTTGCTCACTCTTCGGTTTGTGGTTCCTTTCAGATCATTGGCCGGGTCAATGCGGATCCAGACTATCTTCCCAGAGCTGTGGACTTTGGGCTGAATGTGTCGGGCTTCCTGGAGCATTACTGTCCCCCCGATTGCCCCCGCGCCTTCTTCCCCATTGCTGCTGTGTGCTGCGACCTCGACGCTGACAAACGGTCAGATATTCCGTCGACTTTAGGGACTGTTGACCCAAAACATGCTTACCTCCTCACTTGAAGTGTAAAACACTGTAATTTAAAGTGCTATTATAATGTAAACTGTCTTATTCTATTACAATCACAAAAGTCAAGTACAGTATTACCTTGGTTTTCTTTTTAAATCTATTCCAAAGGGTCTGTCGGAAATTAATTTGGATGAAAACTGAAATCCTTTTCCTCATAGGAAACAATTATTACGTTTTTTTGCAGAATAATTTAAATTTTTCGTGCAGAAAACAATGCAATATGCATTGGCGATCGGACCCCCTGCTGTTTTTCTTGGGAATTAATTCTTCCTTCATTTGTTACCAGATTCGCACCTTCTTTCTCTCGTATTACCAGAGGTGGGTAGTAACGCGCTACATTTACTCCGTTACATCTACTTGAGTAACTTTTGGGATAAATTGTACTTCTAAGAGTAGTTTTTATGCAACACACTTTTACTTTTACTTGAGTATATTTATAAAGAAGAAACGCTACTTTTACTCCGCTCCATTTATCTTCAATCAGCTCGTTACTCGCTACTTTTTTTTTATCGATCTGTTAATGCACGCTTTGTTTGTTTTGATTTTGTCAGACACGCATTCAAAGTAGGATCTATGCATACCTGCGTTTCACCAATCAAATGCAGTCACTGGTGACGTTGGACCAATCAAACAAAACCAGGCGGTCACATGACCGTCACACGTCGAATCCGACCTAAAAAGTTGAAAAACTTATTGGAGTGTTACCATTTAGTGGTCAATTGTGCAGAATATGTACTGTACTGTGCAATCTACTAATAAAACTTTCAATCAATCAATCAAAAGTGTAAAGGAAAAAAGACACTTTTTATTTCAACCGTACTTCCCATCAAAAGCCTAAAGACTGATCACACAGTTCCTGTCTTCACAATAAAAGCGCCGCTCCATCGCGCCTGCGCTAACAAAATAAGAGTCTCCGAAAGCCAGCACAAACAAGCGAGCAAGTTACGGAGTTTCCCGCCAATGTATTTCTTGTAAAGTGTATAAAAACGAATATAGAAGCTGGACAAATAAGATGCCAAAAACCAACGACTTTCATGTGGTATTAGACAGGAAGGAGGAACTTTTTTTCTCCTCCATTTGAAAATGTGGACATTATCAGCACTATACTGTCTGATTCCAATCAATGCAAGTCATCAGAATCAGGTAATACACCAACTTATATTCTTGTCTTCATGAAAGATAGGAATCTATATGTTAAACATGCATGTATATTCATTAAAACACCTTTAACATTTCAACAAAAACAGAAAAATAAAAAACTACAAATTATATACTGTATATATATATATATATATATATATATATATATATATATATATAGGTGTGGGAAAAAATCACAAGACTACTTCATCTCTACAGATCTGTTTCATGAGGGGTTCCCTCAATCATCTCCTGATGATTGAGGGAACCCCTCATGAAACAGATCTGTAGAGATGAAGTAGTCTTGTGATTTTTTCCCACACCTACATATTGCGCTCTACCACGGTATCGAGCACTATTCTCTGGATAATCCAATCAAGACATATATATATATATATATATATATATATATGATATGTGTGTATGTATATATGAGGTAGATCACCTCGACTTGGTCATTTATTAAGTAATTGATTAACGTTGAAAAACGTATTGGGGTGTTACCATTTAGTGGTCAATTGTAGGGAATATGTACTGTACTGTACAATCTACTAATACAAGTTTCAATCAATCAATCAATAAATGCCTACTGAGCCTATGGTGCTGTTAAGTTAATGTGGCTCAATTTGCCTTAATTTTTTTATTTTAATGTATTATTATTTAATATATATTATTGTTTTAGTTGCTTAAGAGATATTCCTGGCTATGAATTTGCTCATTGCTATTTTTATGTTTTTGTGCATTATCTGTTGCCGTAATTATTAAACGAACAGGTTACTCATCAGTTACTCAGTACTTGAGTAGTTTTTTCACAACATACTTTTTACTTTTACTCAAGTAAATATTTGGGTGACTACTCCTTACTTTTACTTGAGTAATACATCTCTAAAGTAACAGTCCTCTTACTTGAGTACAATTTCTGGCTACTCTACCCACCTCTGCGTATTACCACTCGCACCACAGCTAACGTTACCCATGCTGCTACCTCTCTACTCCGCGAGGGGCGTGTACGTATGTGACGTATGTAAGAAGGTGCGTTTGTTTTATGTCTCTGTGAGAAGGAGAGACAAGAAAGAGTGAGGAACGCCTGTAGTGTAATGCCCGCAGCTAAAAGCAACTGCATGAGAACGTATACTCGAATATCACGATATAGTCATTTTCTATATCGCAAAGAGACAAACCTGCGATATATCACCCAGCCCTATTTGCACGATACTGTATTGCAGGGGTCGGGAACCTTTTTGGCTGAGAGAGCCATGAAAGCCAAATATATTAAAATGTATTTCCGTGAGAGCCACATAATATTTTTTAAAACTGAATACAACTAAATGCGTGCATTTTAAGTAAGACCAACATTTTTAGAGTATAATAAGTCTCTTATTCTTTTTAACAATAGGGACAGCGTGGCGCAGTGGAAGAGTGGCCGTCCGCAACCCGAGGGTCACTGGTTCAAATCCCACCTAGTACCATCCTCTTCACGTCCGTTGTGTCCTAAGCAAGACACTTTACCCTGGCTCCTGATGGGTACTGGTTGGCGCCTTGCATGGCAGCTCCCTCCATCAGTGTGTGAATGTGTGTGTGAATGGGTAAATGTGGAAGTAGTGTCAAAGCGCTTTGAGTACCTTGAAGGTAGAAAAGCGCTATACAAGTACAACCCATTTATCATTTATCATTTAATAACATTGTTATTCTGAAGCTAGTAATAAATAGTAATAGTAAATAGTAAACCAGTAATAAATAAAATAATTTTACAATTATTGCATGTTCTCCCCGTGACTGCGTGGGTTCCCTCCGGGTACTCCGGCTTCCTCCCACTTCCAAAGACATGCACCTGGGGATAGGTTGATTGGCGACACTAAATTGGCCCTAGTGTGTGAATGTGAGTGTGAATGTTGTCCGTCTATCTGTGTTGGCCCTGCGATGAGGTGGCGACTTGTCCAGGGTGTACCCCGCCTTCCGCCCGATTGTAGCTGAGATAGGCGCCAGCGCCCCCCGCGACCCCAAAAGGGAATAAGCGGTAGAAAATGGATGGGATGGATGGAATTTTACAATTAATGCAACTTCTTGAACAGGTGCGGTAGAAAACGGATGAATGGATTAAAATGCATGAGTATGTTTAATATTTTGAACATTATTTATATATTGAGCGTAATTAATAATTACTTATCGTGTTAAGCAATGTCAGCTAAGATTTATCTGAGAGCCATAAGCAGTCATCTGGCTCTAGAGCCATAGGTTCCCTACCCCTGCTGTATTGTTTCAATCGAAATGGAATCGTGAGTTAAAAGATTCCCATCCCTACTGATTATATCGGAAAACTGACTTACCGTTTGTTTCCGTAGCCCGCCCTTTTCCAAACTGGAGGAGTGGCTGGAGAACCTGAAGATGCACTTGGACATCAGCCTCCCGCTGGTGTCGGAAGTGGAGCAGCTGCAAAAGAGCTTCTGGGAGAGCAACAGCGTCGCCCGCACTGAGAACGGCCTGCACGTCCACCCTGAGCAGCCAGAGTAAGGACGGGGATTCCACAGGATTCTGCCGGCGAAAGAAAGAATAGTGGTGTAATCATCGCACGCGCACCTCCAAGACCACCCGGCCTAGCTCAGGACCAGCTAGTAGGCTCAGGGGGGGGACAAAGGTGTGTCGGGGGGAAAAAAAAAAAACCACTTTGACCACAACCGCTTGCTGCACCTGATGCTTCATAGAGCATGTCGTATGCAATCACATCCGTCTTTCCCGCCCTGGCAGTTTTGCTGGCATAAATGAGGTTGTTTGCAAGTGTCACATGACGCAGATAGTTAGCCATCTTTACAGCTTACTAGCGAGCGAGCGAGCGCACGTACAGTACACACAACTGTACTTCAGGTCCAAGCCTACCCGAGCAGGAGTGCCTACCAAGCTGAAATGTCTTCGATAGTGCACTAGTTTGTACATAGCTGGTTGTAAATGTGGTAAATATTGTACAATGTAAAGACTTATTTTCTATACGTATCGCAGCATGGCCATATTTTGTTATGGCCGACCTGGTGAAGATTGAGACGTTTGACTGCAGTTTAATGAGGGCTCAGCGTTTGATCGACTAACATCGGCTTTTTATCTCGCGATGCTCCTTTTACATCCTTCATGAATTGTAGCGTTTGGAATACGACGGAGATCTCTTTAAGACACAGATATCTTTTTATCGTTCTCCTTAATGGTACCAAATACTGTCTTCTAGTGACTGCCCACCTACTGTAATGTTTGTTTACATCCGATCTGTAAATACCACGTCTTAGTGTGTGCACTGCGATGATATACGCCGCTTGGAATAACCGCTTCCACAAACGTCTCTGGCTATACGGCAAATTTCTGGCTTTCGTTCTAACAAGTTGCATGGTACAGTAGCTACAGTACGGTCTAAAAGCCTGTGTAATCTCATCTTAAATAAGGACTTTTTAAAAAATATTGTGTAAACTTAAAAAGAAAAAAAAAACAGCATATGTTTTATATTAAAATATATATATATATACACAGTATATAGAACCACTGAAATATTTTGTATAGGTTTTCATTTGCACTATTTTAACCAAATGGCTGGTTTTCGCTGTGTTTCCTTTGATTTCCTCTCTTGGGCTACTTATTTTAAGAAGGAAATAAGATCATGTTGATAAAATGATGCAAGACACTGATCAGGCCTAACATGGAGTTGATTTGTGAGGGTAGTAATGATCGTATTTTCTGGACTATAAGCGCCTACTTTTTTCCCAAGCTTTGAACCCCGCGGCTTAACAAAGGTGCGGCTAATCTATGAATTTTCTTCGCTAACGCCCGTAATATTTTGTATCTAACAAACTTACATAGCAGTTACACCGACACATCAACTGAAAAGTTGTGTTATGGGGCCATCTTTTGGACGAGTTCGCTCACTGCAGGTGCTGCGGGTTGAAAGTCTACAGTTTCGAGTTTGTTTCTGTCAGAGTTAGTTTGTGACGAACCCCAAGATGCAGAGAAGGAGGCTAGCATTTTTCAGGAAAATGTGATTTAATTAAAATATTAGAACAAGAACAAACCAAAGGGGTACAACCAAAAGTGCGCACGAGGCGGATAACAAACTAAGGGAGCTAGCATGGGAGCTAGAAAATAAAAGGAGCTTAACATTGAAGCTAGCAAAAACAAAAAGGGTCTAGCTTGGAAGCTAGCGGGTAGCGAGCAGGAAAACAGAATTCGTAACGTGTAGAACAAAACAAACTGGAAGAAGGGAACAAAAAACAGTAAGCTACAAACATCTGACAGATATAGCTTACCGCTACGCTGCAAATACAAGACATGGCACGACACGACAAGAGCAACATTGACAAGACAATAATCCAGCCCTGACTGGAGGACACATGCAGGTACAAATAGGAGCGGGCTGATTGACACCAGGTGTGGCCAGGTGCCAATCAGCCACAGCTGAGGACAAACAGCGCACAGGGAAAAAAACAGGAAACAGACAAAATAAGAGCGCTGAAAGGAATTAAAAACAGGAAATACTAAACACACACAGAGGAAAAACTAAAACACAAACAAACTGTCAGTGGCAAGCCTGACAGTTTCGAACATATGTAACGGGTATAAGAAATACTTTGATTATTTCAGTGAAATTCCTGCTAAAGTATGTGTATTGTTTTGTTATGTATGAGAGGTCCAATTGCGCCATCTGCTGGTACCTAAGTCTATAGATATGACCGCAAACCGGAAGCTGTTAGCAGACTTCCCGCACTCTGCTAATGGTAAGCCGCAGTCTGATATTGCTCTCCAAAGTATTATAAATTACACTAAAGCTAACGTGAGATTTATAATACTTTGCAGCGCAATATCAGACTGTGGCTTACCATTAGCAGAGTGCGGGAAGTCTGCTAACAGCTTCCGGTTTGCGGTCATATTTATAGACTTTAAGGTACCAGCAGATGGCGCAATTGGACCTCTCATCTAAATAATAAATAATTAATATTCCATAGTAAGTAAACAAAAATTAAATACATAAATAATCTATCCCTACTATTTTATGCTTTGAACCGGAAGTATAAGTGCCGTAACGTCTACTGGCAGTCCATAGTATTTCTACTCGTAGGGTTTCTTTATTCATCACTCCAAGCAACATTTCTAAGTTTTACAATATAACTAAAACAATTCATACTTACTAAACCGTCAAATGTTTGATGGGAGTGTTTTCATGCATATTTGTACGTGCCATCGTAATGTCATCGAGCAAGCGTAGCATAAGCAAATATGCAAACACATATACGAGTGTCTTTGTTCATTTTATTAACTTACAATGGCATTCTTTTTGTATTGTTTTAGTTTTGTAAATTCACCAAGAAGTCACCGTGGAGTTATTAAGACTGTTTAGCTCATTGTAGAGCTAGTTCGCGCGGCTAGTGGGTCCATGACGATGACTTCTGTTTTGTTTAATCGGCCGTTTTACTGCCGTTTACAAACAATAAAGGTATGTAAAAAAAAAAAAAATCTAAATATGTGTGTGTAATTATCTCATTATACAACGTATATATCTGCAGCTTTTAGTCTGGTATGGTTAATATATGGGGTAAAAAATATATTTTAAAATTATACATACCAGTGTGCTCTATAGTCCAGAAAATATGGGAACAACAATTACTGTCCTTTTAGTAAGAGTGTCCGGTTTTCTCCCGAGGATGGATTTTTCTGGTTTTTGCTTCTCTAAAGACGTGATGTCTCAGCTCTGCTTGCTGCCTTGCTCAATGGTCCGTGTCAACCACGTGGAGTGTCATGTCCTGTGGCTTGGACCGTCTCAGCCGGTTTATCTCCCGTTTGGCTCAGAGCCGTCATCTCTTGGGCGTGATGTCAGTTCCCAAGTGAGAAGACGGGACCAGCATGCGATCACGGTTCTTGCACGATATTCAAAAAGTATGCTAGTGTGAAGCCAACCACTCCTGGGTGATGTGTTCTTACTGTAGTTCCTCCTAGAGCCATGTGAGCATGTTGGATGTCTCCGTGATGATCAATTCGAATGTTTCCGCAGCACTTCTTCGCAAAGGATCGATACCTCTGATCAATGCTGTGCCTTTGATGTAAGCTAGCCTTGCCAACGACTTGAAATCGTGACCTGATTTCCTGATGTGTCATTTATTTTTTTCATGTATCATAAGTGGACTGAATATCATCGCCAATACTGTTTGTATGAGATTCTTCTTCTACCCCTGTATCATATTTATATTTTCCTGAGCTTCACTCTGTTTTGATATTTTATTAATATTAGACATCTTCTTTGGTTCTCTTTATTTAATTTGTACACAAGCTGTGAAAACAATTCTGCACTTTAATCCTGAACGTAAACATTCAGCTCTTGAGGAGACGAGTGTTTTGTTTTGTTCTTACTTGTTGTCACGGCTTAAAATAAAATTGATGCTCCTTAATGAAACTGGTCTTTGTGTTTAAATGTACATTAATCGCTGTTATTTGATAGTAAATATTAGGGGAATTTGAATCGCGATTCTCACGTCGTGCGATTCAGAATCGATTCTCTTTTTTTTTTTAAATCGATTTTTTTTTTTTTTTATCAATCCAAAAAAACAATACACAGCAATACCATAACAATGCAATCCAATTCCAAAACCAAACCTGACCCAGCAACACTCAGAACTGCAATAAACAGAGCAATTGAGAGAAGACACAAACACGACACAGAACAAACCAAAAGTAGTGAAACAAAAATGAATATTATCAACAACAGTATCAATATTAGTTATAATTTCAGCATAGCAGTGATTAAAAATCCCTCATTGACATTATAATTAGACATTTATAAAAATAAAAAAAAGAACAATAGTGTCACAGTGGCTTACACTTGCATCGCATCTCATAAGCTTGACAACACACTGTGTCCAATGTTTTCACAAAGATAAAATAAGTCGCATTTTCGGTTCGTTTAATAGTTAAAACAAATTTACATTACTGCAATCAGTTGATAAAACATCGTCCTTTACAATTATAAAAGCTTTTTACAAAAATCTACTACTCTGCTTGCATGTCCTCAGACTGGGGTAGATCTTGCTGAAATCCTATGTATTGAATGAATAAAGAATCCTTTTAAATCGGGAAAAAAATCATTTTTGAATCGAGAATCGTGTTGAATTAAAAAAAATCGCTTTTGAATCGAATCGTGGGACACCCAAAGATTTGCAGCCCTAGTAAATATATCCTCGAAAAGTTGCTCCCACTTGTGGAAGAGACTGACGGAGAGCCATAAGACTGCAGAAACAGTTTTTTTTTTTTAAAGGTTAAGAACACACCTTTTTAATCAGACTTTTTACTGATCATGGTAAACTCTTGTTAGTTTATTTTTTATTTTTACTCTGTTATTTATATTGTAGTTATTGTTATTTGTCATGATCCGCTGCTCGGGTCGTGTTTGTTTAGTTTTTGACTCACTTAGTTCCTGTTTTGAGCACCCCTGTGTTTGCGTTTTAGTTGCCATGACTGCAGATTGTTTTCACCTGCCTCTGATTAGTGTACTGGATGCTCACCTGCTCCTGGGCACTAATCAGAGAGCTACTTTTTCCCTGCTTTTTGTCACACTCAGTCTGGCTTTCATATTTGCTTCCACGCAACAGTTACGTCTAGTTATTCGATTCCTCAGCTAAGGTTTGACATTTATTTTCTTGTTAGCTATTCCATTAGTTTTCCGTGCTATCAGCACGCTGTATTTTTGTATTTTGAATGATTTATGGACATTAAATAATTTCTTTACCTGCACCTTGCCTCCGGAGTTCCATCTGCATCTTGGGAGACAGATCCACGCATCACCATGTGACCACGTTGTGACAATTATTACTACTATTCTAACAATGTGATGTTTTTATTCATGTATTAATATATTGCTTATATTTGATTTTACATATTTTTAAAAATGTTTGATACAATTTTACTTGGATGGCGTTCATTTTAATTTCTCCATAGGTGGCGTTTTTTCTAGATTATTAGTGCCATGCCATGGTTTTTTATTGTCAATAGCTACGTTTTTTTTTGTCAATAGTGTGTTTTCTTCTCATATTTTTTTAACAGTGTAAAGCACTTTGTGTTGCCACTTGCCTGTGTATAAAAAATGTCATACAAATAATTAATTCATTGATTGAAAGCAGGAAGTAATTATTACATGAATTCCCTACCTTAATGCCTGAGACCAAGCCAATCAGAGGCCAACATACTGAACGGAGTGCTCTGATTGGTTTAATCTCATCTACAGGCCAATACCACTGTAGTATTAATATTTTTTAGTTTGTTTAGTCAATTTAATGTTTGGAAATGTTTTATTTAGCCCCATAATATGTGGAATGTGTTTTTAAAAATTCTTGGATCAACGGAAGAGGAAGGCTGTCGGTAATATTTGGTTTTACCCTTTAAATTTGTTTTTAATCATTTATTTTACATTGTTTGTATATTGGTTTTGTGTTTTTATTCAGTCATTGGTGGAGCTCAGGATAGTATTTGAATATTGTTTTTCATATTGTCGTGCAGCATTTTGGAAACATTTTGTTGTTTAACTGTGCTATATAAATGAAGTGGATTGGATTGAATAATGAAAAAGAACAGGAAAAACAGCCACAAAATTACATACACGCATAATACACCTAATAAAATCAGAACATAAATTGTCTTTAAAGAGCACAGTAATTATTACTAAACTGTATTATTTAGGATATATATATATATATATATGTACGTACACACACACACACAAAAAGAATCATTTATACAAACGAACCCCAAAACCAGTGAAGTTGGCACGTTGTGTAAATGGTAAATAACAACAGAATACAATGATTTGCAAATCCTTTTCAACTTATATTCAATTGAATGGACTGCAAACACAAGATACTTAACGTTCAAAATGGAAAACTTTTTTTTTTTTGCAAATGTTAGCTGCAACATGTTTCAAAAAAGCTGGCACAGGTGGCAAAAAAGACAGAGGAATGCTCATCGAACTCTTATTCGAAAAATGCCACAGGTGAACAGGCTAATTGGGAACAGGTGAATCACCAAAAATGATTTCCGGGCGCGGCCGACGCTGCTGCCCAATGCTCCCCTCACCTCCCAGGGGGCGATCAAAGGGATGGGTCCAATGCAGAGGACAAATTTCACCACACCTAGTGTGTGTGTGTGACAATCATTGGTACTTTAACTTTAACAGCTTCCATGAAATGATCAGTCGTTCACAAACAAGGATGGGGTGAGGGTCACCATTTTGTGAACAAATGTGTGAGCAAATTGTCAAACAGTTTGGAGGGGGAGAATAACAAATAAAAATAAATTATACAATTTTGGAGAGGGGGTCCAGACTAATAACCTGACTCTCGCCAGATCCTTGCAGTTCAGGATGTATGTAAATATATCTATGCCAGGGGTCCCCAACGAGTAGCCCGCTGGCCTGTTCTAAAAATAGCTCAAATAGCAGCACTTACCAGTGAGCTGCCTCTATTTTTTAAATTGTATTTATTTACTAGCAAGCTGGTCTCGCTTTCCTCGACATTTTTAATTCTAAGAGAGAAAAAACTCAAATAGAATTTGAAAATCCAAGAAAATATTTTAAAGACTTGGTCTTCACTTGTTTGAATAAATTCATTTTTTTTTTTTTACTTTGCTTCTTATAACTTTCAGAAAGACAATTTTTAGAGAAAAAATACAACCTTAAAAATGATTTTAGGATTTTTAAACAGATATACCTTTTTACATTTTAAATTTCTTCCTCTTCTTTCCTGACAATTTAAATCAATGTTCAAGTTTTTTTTTTTCTAATTGTAAAGAATAATACATTTTAATTTAATTGTTCATTTTAGTTTCTGTTTTTTCAACGAAGAATATTTGTGGAATATTTCTTCAAACTTATTATGAATAAATTTAAAAATATATATTCTGGCAAATCTAGAAAATCTGTAGTATCAAATTTAAATCTTATTTCAAAGGCTTTTGAATTTATTTTAACATTTTTGTTCTGGAAAATCTAGAAGAAATAATGATTTGTCTTTGTTAGAAATATAGCTTGGTCCAATTTGTTATATATTCTAACAAAGTGCAGATTGGATTTTAACCTATTTAAAACATGTCATCAAAATTCTAAAATTAATTTTAATCAGGAAAAATTACTAATGATGTTCCATAAATATATATATTTTTTTTTTTCAAAAAGATATGAATTAGCTAGTTTTTTTCTTGTTTTTTTCGATTGAATTTTGAACTTTAAGGAGTCGAAATTGAAGTGAAGTGAAGTGAATTAAATTTATATAGCGCTTTTTCTCTAGTGACTCAAAGCGCTTTACATAGTGCAACCCAATATCTAAGTTACATTTAAACCAGTGTGGGTGGCACTGGGAGCAGGTGGGTAAAGTGTCTTGCCCAAGGACACAACGGCAGTGACCAGGATGGCGGAAGCGGGAATCGAACCTGCAACCCTCAAGTTGCTGGCACGGCCACTCTACCAACATGAAGATAAACTATGTTTCAAAATTTAATTTTCTTTTTTTTCCCGTTTTTCTCCTCTTTTAAACCATTGAATTAAGCGTTTTTTTCATCATTTATTCTCTACAAAAAACCTTCCGTAAAAGTAAAAAAATGTAAGACGGAATGACAGACAGAAATACTCTTTTTTTTTATAGATAGATTTATTTATTAAAGGTAAATTGAGCAAATTGGCTATTTCTGGCCATTTATCTAAGTGTGTATCAAACTGGTAGCCCTTGGCATTAATCAGTACCCAAGAAGTAGCTCTTGGTTTCAAAAAGGTTGGTGACCCCTAATCTAGATTGTTTTTTCAACCAAGTGGTCATTAAGTACTTCTGCCACAAGATGTCGCTATTTAACGCCTACTGCGACACAGTCATACAGTTTATGACAGGCAGGCGTCCTAGAGTTGACTGATGTGACCAAATTGTGCAGTTTGAAAACTGTGTTTTTGTGGTTTGAAAACTAAATCTGCAGAACCATTTACATTTAAATCAAATATATAACGGTGCCTCACAATACGAAGGTCCTGCAGTCCTGGGTTCAAATCCAGGCTCGGGATCTTTCTGTGTGGAGTTTGCATGTTCTCCCCGTGAATGCGTGGGTTCCCTCCGGGTACTCCGGCTTCCTCCCACCTCCAAAGACATGCACCTGGGGATAGGTTGATTGGCAACACTAAATTGGCCCTAGTGTGTGAATGTGAGTGTGAATGGTGTCTGTCTATCTGTGTTGGCCCTGCGATGAGGTGGCGACTTGTCCAGGGTGTACCCCGCCTTCCGCCCGATTGTAGCTGAGATAGGCGCCAGTGCCCCCCGCGACCCCAAAAGGGAATAAGCGGTAGAAAATGGATGGATGGATGGATGTAACGGTGGCGTATTTAACACTTGTAGCATTCATTATATGAGTATAAACGTGTGGCAGGAAATTGATAAAATGCCAAAGCCAACGGTAAAAATTTAAAAAATTGGAGCCTAAGCCTTATATTTTTATTACATTTGGTTTGTTTTTTAAACGGATATATATTAATTAGCCCTTCCGTGGAACTACTGTTAGCTTAAAGCTACCTAGCATGTTATGTTAGCATTTCAGCACATTTCAGCTTTTCACGTTCACATTTATAAAAAAGTAACAAATATAAATAAAAATTTACCTTGTTTTGCTTTATTGATAAATTTCGGAGTACGGACAAATCGACTTACATTGCGGGTACATGTTAGCTTGCGTTGACTTGACTTCTCCAGTTGTCAGTTGACGCACAATAGAAATCGTCTTTGTGGTCAAAAAATAAATAAAAAAAAGTGAAGTGAATTTATATTTATATAGCGCTTTTCTCTAGTGACTCAAAGCACTTTACAGAGTGAAACCCAATATCTAAGTTACATTTAAACCCGTGTGGGTGGCACTGGGAGCACGTGGGTGAAGTGTCTTGCCCGAGGACACAATGGCAGTGACTAAGATGGCGAAGGCGGGAATCGAACCCGGAACCCTCAAGCTATGTAGGAGAATTTTTGACATGGTTATCAGCCAACACAAACATGATACACCACGCCTGACATTGTACCGTCCCTCTTTACAGCCAGACGGGGCCACTATTCGCGCTTATTTTCCAACAATACTATTAGTTTGAGAATCAGCACCTCCAAGTCCGAGTCCATGGTTCTCGCCCGGAAAAAGCTGGAGTGCCATCTCCGGGTTGGGGAGGAGACCCTGCCCCAAGTGGAGGAGTTCAAGTACCTAGGAGTCTTGTTCACGAGTCAGGGAAGAGTTGATCGTGAGATCGACAGGCGGCATCTTCAGTAATGCGGACGCTGTATCGATACGTTGTGGTGAAGAAGGAGCTGAGCCGGAAGGCAAAGCTCTCTATTTACCGGTCGATCTACGTTCCCATCCTCACCTACGGTCTTGAGCTTTGGGTTATGACCGAAAGGATAAGATCACGGGTACAAGCGGCCGAAATGAGTTTCCTCCGCCGGGTGGCAGGGCTCTCCCTTAGAGATAGGGTGAGAAGCTCTGTCATCCGGGAGGACCTCAAAGTAAAGCCGCTGATCCTCCACATCGGGCATCTGGTCAGGATGTCACCCGAACGCCTCCCTAGGGAGGTGTTTAGGGCACGGACAACCGGTAGGAGGCCACGGGGAAGACCCAGGACACGGTGGAAAGACTATGTCTCCTGGCTGGGAACGCCTCGGGATCCCCCAGGAAGAGCTGGACGAAGTGGCTGGGGAGAGGGAAGTCTGGGCTTCCCTGCTTAGGCTGCTGCCCCCGCGACTCGACCTCGGATAAGTGGAAGAAGATGGATGGATGGATGGATGGAAACGTGGCAGGAAACGTATAAAATGCCAAAACCAGCGGTAAAAATTTGAAAAATAAGCAATTAGACCTTAAGCCTTACATTTTTAATTACATTCGGTTTGTTTTTTACACATTATATTTATCAATTAGCCCTTTTGTGGAACTATTGTTAGCTTAAAGCTACCTAGCATTTCATGTTAGCATTTTAGCTTTTCACGTTCACATTTATAAAAATAAAAAAAAGTAGCAAATTTAAATAAAAATTAACCCTTTTTCTGCTTTATTGCTTAATTTCGGAGTACGGACAAATCAACTTACATGACGTTGCTCGTTTCCGCGAGTACATTTTATGTTAGCTTGCGTTCACTTGACTTCTCCAGTTGTATCGCCAGGATTGCCAGACGTTCAATAGTAATCGTCTTTAAACTATCAATAAATAAATAAATAAAGTAATGTAGGAGAATTTTGGACATGGTTATCAGCCAACACAAACACGATACTCTATTCCCCACGCCTGTTATCGCACCGTCCATCTTTACAGACACTATTCGCGCTTATTTTCCAACATTACTAATAGTTTGCTTTAACGATAAAACCGCGTTACAAAGCTACAAAACACACGGTCCGTGGTCATTTTTACTCTTCCTCGGCAACGTCAATCTCGGTACGTGCGAGTATTTCCCTTTAAAAAGGCGTCATTTTACGCTCCCGCTGCGATTGTGTGTCATTCCCCGTCTGGCAACGCCGCCTTGTGCACGTGCGATTGTTTTCATTCCGACGCAGCTGCGGCAAGAGCAACGGGCCGTGTGACGTCATCAGCACACACACACACACACACACACTTAAACACACAACACGGCAAAAAAAAGGACGGGTTTGTCTGGTCGGACACGACAACTGTCAACCTCCTTCACGGCTTATATCGACGCCGAGAGGGAAACACCGACGACGAAGAAGAAGAGGGATAAAGAGACGAAGAGGGAGAAACGCTGACGTGAAGAGAAAGTTGTCCGGATCTGATGGAATATTCGTCCAGCCGCAGCCGCCTTCGATCGGCGATGTTCAACCACGGTAAGTCGTAACAAAAACTGTCGTACTTGTTATTATAGTTCCCTTTAGACCAGGGGTAGGGAACCTATGGCTCTAGAGCCAGATGTGGCTTTTTTGATGACTGCATCTGGCTCTCAGATAAATCTTAGCTGACATTGCTTAACACGATAATTATGAATAATTCCTCTGGAATTCACAGTGCTAAAAATAACGTTCAAAATATAAAACATTCTCATGCATTTAAATCCATCCCATCCATCTTCTTCCGCTTATCCGAGGTCGGGTCGCGGGGGCAGCAACCTAAGCAGGGAAGTCTGGGGACTTCCCTCTCCCCAGCCACTTCGTCTAGCTCTTCCCGGGGGATCCATTCGTTTCCTACCGCACCTGTTCAAGAAGTCGTATTAATGGTAAGAAGTATTTTATGTCATGATGGGGGGGGGCATCGCAGCTTGCTGCGGGGTCAATCTCCCAGGAAGGCAGACGGACTACTCGGGACATGACATTTAGGTAAAAACATGGCTTAATTTAAACTAAAAAAAAGATACGAACAAAAAAATCGCTCACAGCGGAGGCCTAACTTGGGCTAAGGAAGAAAGCTAACGCGATCGACTGGTCGATCTCGGAGGGTGTGTCAGTCGATCTCAAGCCAGGCATTAAAAACTATACATAAAAATGAGCAATCATCAATCCTACCAAGTCTTCACTTTCGTCAGTTGTTTGACATTCTCGGCACCCGAGGATCTTGTGAGATGACGCTGGCTGCCGCGAGCTCATATTTAAGAAAAAAATCACTAACCGGGCGGACGCAGAGAAACACATTTTATTTCTAGAGACTCCGTACCTACTGTCAAAACTCTAAAGACCGACTGCACAGTTCCTGTCTTCACCATAAAAGACCTGTTTCATCCTGCCTGTGCTAACAAAATAAGAGTCTCAGAAAGCTAGCGTGCACAAGCTAGCAAGCTACGGAGTTTGATGCCAATGTATTTCTCCCCCGCCCTCAGCGACCGCTTTCTCACTTGCTTGCCCACCCGCACACTCACTGACGTCACCCACCTGCTGCCAGACATTAAAGGGCCACACACATATGCTACTCTCATAACAAAGTGTTTAAAAACGAGTATGCAAGTTGGACAAATGAGATGCCAAATCCAACCACTTTCATGTGGTATTGGACAGAAAGGAGGACTTTTTTTTTTTCCTCCATTTGAAAATGCGGACGTTATCAGCACCACTGTCTGATTCCAATCAATGCAAGTCATCAGAATCAAATACACCAACTTATATTCTTGTCTTCATGAAAGAAAGGAATCTATGTGTGTTAAACATGCTTGTATTGTCATTAAACACCATTAACTTGTCAACAAAAATGTCTCTTTCATAAATAAATAAATATAAATTATCAATAGGAATGAGGTAGATCTCCTCGACTTGGTCAATTGAAAAGTAGCTCGCCTGCAGAAAAAGTGTGAGCGCCCCTGGCATAAACAGACTATGAACATAAATCAAACAAAACTTACTTGGCATGGCATGAAGCACGAAACTATGGCAAGGCATGAAACAAGTCAGCACAGAGCAAGAAAAGATCACATTGACGCCAGGGCGACTGACTGGCAAAGACAAGCTTAAATACTGCCTCTGATTAGTGCTCGGGAAGCAGGTGAGCAGGCATTTTGTCTGACAAAATTTTGTGGACAAAATTAGTAACCAAGGAAACCAGACAAGGGAGTGGAAAAAAAAAACAGGAACTTAAAGAGTCCAAAAGACAAACAGCACATGGCCAAACAAAAACATGATCAACAGACATGACATTTGATTTATTATTGGTTAGCTTCAGAATAACAATGTTGTTAAAAAGAATAAGAGACTTATTATACTCCAAAAATGTTGGTCTTACTTAAAAATGCACACATTTAGTTGTATTCAGTGTTAAAAATTCAGGTGCCTCATCAGTCCTAATCCTTACCAAAAAAAAAAAAAATAATGCAATTTCTCCATAATCCTCCTGCGGTTATGCAAGAGTGGAGCCACACTAAACTATTTCTCCAGCAAGAAAACTGCTTAAAAAAAAAAAAGTGCAGGACTGCAGTGGAATGATGTGCATGCTCGTTTTTGTCTGCAGTCAAGCAGATGCGTTTCAGGCTGCTCGTAATGTGTAACACTTTTTACTGGAGGTCTGATAATGGTATTTTAGGCTTCATATTGCGCCACAATGGGAGACAGGTCTGGACTACAGGCAGGCCCGTCTAGTACCCCCACTCTTTTACTATGAATCCACACGGTTGTAACTTGTGACTTGGCCTTGTCTTGCTGAAATAAGCAAGGGCAAACTTTTGCGTCAAAAACTGAATCCAACAAAAAGTGGGGCATATGAATAATTGAGGTACAGTGGTACCTTAAGATACGAGTAGGGATGGTTACCGAATCCGGTGCGACCAAAACCCTTTCGGGCAAAGTTTCATGTAAAATATAGCAATGCCATGTCAGTTAGTGACTTAACTAAGGAACTTTTACCACAATGACTATAAGGCGCACTTAAAATCCTTTTCATTTTCTCAAAACTTAATAGTGCGCCTTATAACCCAGTAGATAGCAGTCAAACATAAGAGATACGTGTAGACTAGGGGTGTAAGAAGGAACTTTTACCACAATGACTATAAGGCGCACTTAAAATCCTTTTCATTTTCTCAAAACTTAATAGTGCGCCTTATAACCCAGTAGATAGCACTCACACATAAGAGATACGTGTAGACTAGTGGTGTAACGTAAGTGTATTTGTATTGAACTGGTTCGGTTCGGAGGTGTACCGAACGAGTTTCCACGCGGACATGTTAGGTAGTGCACCCCAGGTTGTGTAAACAATGCAGAGCAAGGCACAACACACGGCATGCTAGCAGCGACCGGGCTAGGACAACATGCAAAAGCCAGAGCTGGAAGACCCTCCTGCCTCGTTAACATCTCCCGTTTGGGACATATTAGGTTGTGCACCACAGGTTGTGTAAACAATGCAGAGCGAGGCACAACGCACGGCATGCTAGCAGCGACCGGGCTAGGACAACATGCAAAAGCCAGAGCTGGAAGACCCTCCTGCCTCGTTAACATCTCCCGTTTGGGACATATTAGGTTGTGCACCGCAGGTTGTGTAAATAATGCAGAGCGAGGCACAACGCACGGCATGCTAGCAGCGACCGGGCTAGGACAACATGCAAAAGCCAGAGCTGGAAGACCCTCCTGCCTCGTTAACATCTCCCGTTTGGGAACACTTTGGCTGCGCGGTGCGATACAACAATGGAGGACGTTCGTTGACATTGTTCAGCAGCTGTAGGGTATGCTTCTGCCAACACGTCAAACATGCTAACTCCTTTGAAGCGTCACCGCCGCATTCAAGCAGCCTCTCCTCGGCGAGTCAGGCAGGGCTGAAGCAATAACAAATGTTTTTATAGCAGCAGATTTAAGACCATCCATCCATCTATTTTCTACCGCTTGTCCCGTTCAGGGTTGCAGGGGGTTGCTGTATTGCATTAAAAACTAGATTTTGACCCACTTCTATGGTGGAAAAACAATAAGCCCATATATCCTCTTACTGCCAAGTTTGCCAGGCTGAGGGGAGTTGATGAATGTGGACCCCGACTTAAACAAGTTAAAAAAACTTATTGGGGTGTTTGCATTCAGTGGTCAATTGAACAAAATATGTACTGTACTGTGCAATCTACTAATAAAAGTCTCAATCAAACAATCAAAAAAAGCACTTTATATGTAGAAAGGTTTTGTTAAGAAACCATTCTGAGCCTTATCTTATTTAGTTTTTATTTTATATATGTTAAACCACATTAACCCTGGCAATGGACCCTATGTGTATATGTATGTTATGCCATTGTTTACAGATTTGGTAAATAAATAACCAAAAAATGTGTATTTTGTTGTTTTCTTACTGTACCAAAAATTAACTGAACCGTGACCTCCTAAACCGAGGTACGTACCGAACCAAAATTTTTGTGTACCGTTACACCCCTAGTGTAGACTGCAATATGATGGCAGTCACACATAAGAGATACATGTAGACTGCAATATGATGTCAGTAAACACCAACATTTTATATGTTTATGTTGCAAACAAACAGCTTTTTTAGGATCAAAAGACTAATACAGACATCACAAACTTATACACTACTGCCACCTAATGTCTTGGAATTTAACTGTAATTGAGACTCAGAAATGTGATAACAAGACAAGACAGTACATAACATAGTCATTTAGTTTTTACGTGTTGCGATCAAAATAATAGATATTTTTTTACCAGAAACGGTTAATATTTATTAGCACACAAAAAAGTGCCGGAAATTGGGACTGTTGAGTATGACTATGGATTCCCAGGCACCTGGAATTGATACCGTATCGGTTAAAATGTGAATGGTACCCATCCTTAGTATGCTCCGTACTCAAGCAGAATGAGTGGATAACGCCAGCCGGATGTTAAAATAAAATCTAAACAGCATGCATTTATCCATGAAAATATGGAGAAGCTATAGTGTTGCTTCTTATTAAAAAATGTGTTTTTCTTTCGAAAAGGCTTCTAACATGTCAAAATTGGGCTATTTTGGTGGGGGGGGGGAGCACGGATTAAGTTGACTTAATTTCATTGGGCGGCGTGGTTTCGCAACACGAGAATTTCAAGGTCCGGTACGGGCTGCGTAACAATCAATCAATCAATCAATCAATGTTTATTTATATAGCCCCAAATCACAAATGTCTCAAAGGACTGCACAAATCATTACGACTACAACATCCTCGGAAGAACCCACAAAAGGGCAAGGAAAACTCACACCCAGTGGGCAGGGAGAATTCACATCCAGTGGGACGCCAGTGACAATGCTGACTATGAGAAACCTTGGAGAGGACCTCAGATGTGGGCAACCCCCCCCCCTCTAGGGGACCGAAAGCAATGGATGTCGAGTGGGTCCAACATGATACTGTGAAAGTTCAATCCATAGTGGCTCCAAGACAGCAGCGAGAGTCCCGTCCACAGGAAACCATCTCAAGCGGATCAGCAGCGTAGAAATGTCCCCAACCGATACAGGCGAGCGGCCCATCCTGGGTCCCGACGAGCGGTCCATCCTGGGTCTCGACTCTGGACAGCCAGTACTTCATCCATGGTCATCGGACCGGACCCCCTCCACAAGGGAGGGGGGGACATAGGAGAAAGAAAAGAAGCGGCAGATCAACTGGTCTAAAAAGGAGGTCTATTTAAAGGCTAGAGTATACAGATGAGTTTTAAGGTGAGACTTAAATGCTTCTACTGAGGTAGCATCTCGAACTGTTACCGGGAGGGCATTCCAGAGTACTGGAGCCCGAACGGAAAACGCTCTATAGCCCGCAGACTTTTTTTGAGCTCTAGGAATCACTAATAAGCCGGAGTCTTTTGAACGCAGATTTCTTGCCGGCACATACGGTACAATACAATCGGCAAGATAGGCTGGAGCGAGACCGTGTAGTATTTTATACGTAAGTAGTAAAACCTTAAAGTCACATCTTAAGTGCACAGGAAGCCAGTGCAGGTGAGCCAGTACAGGCGTAATATGATCAAACTTTCTTGTTCTTGTCAAATAAAATCTAAACAGGATACATTTATCCATGAAAATATGGAGAAGCTATAGTGTTGCTTCTCATTCAAAAATGTGTTTTTCTTTCGAAAAGGCTTCTAACATGTTAAAATTGGTCTGATTTGATGGGGGGCGAGCACGGATTAAGTTGACTTCACTTAATTTCATTGGGCGGCGTGGTTTCGCAACACGAGAATTTCAAGGTCCAGTACGGGCTGCGTAACAAGGGCAATTGAACTCGTGTACCAAAGGTACCACTGTAGAACTGTAGTCACTTGTCTGCTGTCTCACTGCCCGTCTTCATTACTTCAATGGACTGTATTGTTGATGGTCCTCAGATGGTCTCTCCTTGTGTTTGCGTCTTACACACATCTGTCAAACCACTGATGCAGTACACAGCTGCTTGACTATGGCAATCGTTCATCTGAGATTTATTTCCCGTCTATAGTTTCAATAAATGTGTGCAAGGTCTTGTAGAAGAGCTGACTGCTGTATAAAGTTTCTTTGAGCACATCCTAAATATTCTGTGACAGTCTCAGAGTACACCAGACTTCCCTTAACTCTTTCATCCGGTCCTTCCTCTTCCCATCTTACAGAAATATTCCAATTAATATTCATGAATGGTACAAAACCCAAGAGACATCGGTTTACTACAATGATTAAAATCCCAAAAGCAAAACATACCTGTTAAACAACCAAACACATACAGACTGAACTGGTGGCCTAATACAGTAGTAGTGGGAGTTGTTGTCATAATTCCAAAAAAATCATGATATCAGAGTTGCAATAACATAACCTGCTGACTAGGAGTCCCTGTCCGCCATGCCAGTAGCCAACTATGACCGTATTTATTTACTTTTTACTGATGCACTCATTATTTGTGTACCATAAACAGCTGCAGTGTTTATTTAGTTAAACTGCAAAGGTAGCTGGGCGTTGTTTGGAAACAGGCACTAATTATAGACAGGTGGATTAAAAAAAAAAGACCGCCCACAAAATGGTGCATCCTGAAATGACTTGAAGATGATCTGTAAAACATAATCTATGCAAATTTTTGACCAGAGAACCACCATTACATGTTTTGTAGACCACAAGGAAGTGTTTTCAATTCAAAATATATGAATAGTATCCATCCATCCATCTTCTTCCGCATATCTGAAGTCGGGTTGCGGGGGCAGCAGCCAAAGCACCTCTCCCCAGCCACTTCGTCCAGCTCTTCCCCGGGGGTCTCGAGGCGTTCCCAGGCCAGCCAGGATAGATAGTCTTCCCAACGTGTACTGTCTTCCCCATGGCCTCCTACCGGTTGGACGTGCCCTAAATACCTCCCCAGGGAGGCGTTCGAGTGGCATCCTGACCCGATGTCTGAACCACCTCATCTGGGGAGCTTAATTTGAGCTCCCCACGGATGACAGAGCTTCTCACCCTGTCTCTAAGGGAGAGCCCCGCCACCCGACGGAGGAAACTCATTTCGACCGCTTGTACCCGTGATCTTGTCCTTTCGGTCATGACCCAAAGCTCATGACCATAGGTGAGGATGGGAACGTAGATCGACCGGTAAATTGAGAGCTTTGCCTTCCGGCTCAGCTCCTTCTTCACCACAACAGATCGATACAATGTCCACATGACTGAAGACGCCGCACCGATCCGCCTGTCGATTTCAGAATCCACTCTTCCCTCACTCGTGAACAAGACTCCTAGGTACTTGAACTCCTCCACTTGGGGCAGGGTCTCCTCCCCAACCCGGAGATGGCACTCCACCCTTTTCCGGGCAGGAACCATGGACCCGGCCGGACTTGGAGGTGCTGATTCTCATTCCGGTCACTTCACCGATCCAGTGAGAGCTGAAGATCCCGGCCAGATGAAGCCATCAGGACCACATCATCCGCAAAAAACAGAGACCTAATCCCACGGCCTCCAAACCGGAACCCCTTAACGCCTTGACTGCGCCTAGAAATTTTGTCCATAAAAGTTATGAACAGAATTGGTGACAAAGGGCAGCCTTAGCGGAGTCCAACCCTCACTGGAAACGTGTCCGACTTACTGCCGGCAATGCGGACCAAGCTCTGACACTGATCATACAGGGAGCGGACTGCCACAATCAGACAGTCCAATACCCCATACTCTCTGAGCACTCCCCACAGGACTTCCCGAGGGACACGGTCGAATGCCTTCTCCAAGTCCACAAAGTACATGTAGACTGGTTGGGCAAACTCCCATGCACTCCCAAGAACCCTGCCGAGAGTATAGAGCTGGTCCACAGTTCCACGACAATAATAGTATGAACCCTTTTAATGCACCCTATTATTTGGTACGCCTTTTGTATGAAAATAAACAGGACTATACCCACTCATTGGCAGTGCGCCTTATAATTCGTTGCGCCCAATGGTCCGGATAATACGGTACTTCAATCTTTGGTTGTACACTCCATTACTCTGAAAGATACGCAGGCAAACGGACTATTTTGTTGTACGCGATGTCGGCCCGTACGATGACAGAGACTCTGAGCGTAAACTGGGGCCAACTTTTCGTTCAAAATTGAATCCTTCCAAAAGTGTGACGTATGAAAACGGTGTGCCTTATCTTGTGGGTTATGGTGACGACCGAATTCCGCCGGTCCCACTTGGCACCGATTCACATAAATCCAATGGTGCCATTTTACAATACTTAAGTTGCACGTGACGTCACGCCCGGTTATCACTTCGGCACTTGGCGATCACTCCACCACCGTTGAGAGCGGACTCAGCCAAACTACCTTTAAGTAATGTTGGGAATTGACTCAAAGAAAACGCTTCAACGTAAGTAAAGTAAGGCTCCACTTTTCCAAAAATGTGCTCGCTTAATACTAACATACATTGGCTTTGCTATTGATATGTTACTCATTAGCATTAGCGATTACACATTCAAGGGTTGTTGAAATTAATAATTCTGCCCACGTTAATCCACATTAAAGTGCCTTAACTTGTTGATTAAATTAAATAAAATGACAAAACTTTTCTTCTACATCCAAAAAGTGCAACATTAAACCGTTTCAAGTCAACTCATCATGCTTAATTTATTACAGCATTTGGGAAGCCTGTAGTTGATTTTTATTATGTAAATGTTGTATCTTTATCAACATGTGATACCAGGGACCCTGCCATTCAAAACTAGGCTGCTACATTACTAATGATTAATGTAACTATAGCTGAAAAAATAGTACAACAGCAATAGGAGAGACTATTCATCCCTGAACACCATGGAGTTCATGTAAGCTTAATGATGCACTTACATTATTATATCACTAGCATACACACACACACACGCACGCACAAGGGTTGTTGAAATCGCCAAGTCCTTCCTCTTCCCATCTTACAGAAATATCCATCCATCTTCTTCCGCTTATCCGAGGTCGGGTCGCGGGGGCAACAGCCTAAGCAGGAAAACCCAGACTTCCCTCTCCCCAGCCACTTCGTCTAGCTCTTCCCGGTGGATCCCGAGGCGTTCCCAGGCCAGCCGGGGGACATAGTCTTTCCAACGTGTCCTGAAATATGCCAATTATTATTCATGAATGGTACAAAGCCCAACAGACATCGGTTTAATACAATGATTAAAAACCCAAAAGCAAAACATGCCTGTTAAATAACCAAAAACGTACAGACTTAAAGGCCTACTGAAACCCACTACAACCGACCACGCAGTCTGATAGTTTATATATCAATGATGAAATATTAACATTGCAACACATGCCAATACGGCCGATTTAGTTTACTAAATTGCAATTTTTAATTTCCCGCGAGGTATCCTGTTGAAAACGTCGCGGAATGATGACGCGTGCGCGTGACGCCTCGGGTTGTAGCGGACATTTTTTATCCAGCCTGATCCAAGCTATAAGTAGTCTGCTTGAATCACATAATTACACAGTATTCTGGACATCTGTGTTGCTGAATCTTTTGCAATTTGTTCAATTAATAATGGAGACGTCAAAGAAGAAAGATGTAGGTGGGAAGCGGTAAATTGCAGCAGCGTTTAGCAACACAAACACAGCCAGTGTTTCCTTGTTTAAAATTCCCGAAGGTGAAGCTTTACTATGGAACAGAGCGGTCAAGCGAACATGGATCCCGACCACATGTCAACCGGCAGTTTTCGGTCAGAAAATTGTGGTAATATGTCGGCTCTTACCGGAGACATCAGCAGAGCTTGCGTGACTTCCCTCAGAGACACTGGCGGTCACCACACCCATTGCCACACCCCTTCCGACATTCAGGTACTATATAATATAATAATAATAATAATAATGGATTAGATTTATATCGCGCTTTTCTATTGTTATATACTCAAAGCGCTCACAGAGAAGTGGGAACCCATCATTCATTCACACCTGGTGGTGGTAAGCTACATCTGTAGCCACAGCTGCCCTGGGGTAGACTGACGGAAGCGTGGCTGCCAGTTTGCGCCTACAGCCGCTCCGACCACCACCAATCATTCATTCATCATTCATTCACCAGTGTGAGTGGCACCGGGGGCAAAGGGTGAAGTGTCCTGCCCAAGGACACAACGGCAGCGACTTTGATGTCAATAGGTGGAAAGCGAACCTGCAACCCTCAGGTTTCTGGCACGGCCGCTCTACCCACTACGCAATGCCGCCCCAATATCACTAAAACACTAGTAACACAATAGGCACATAAGGGATTTTCCTGAATGATCCTAGTAAATGTGTCTAATAACATCTAAATCGCTCTCACTGCCCTCGCCTTTTTTTTTTTTCCTAGTCCTTCACTCTCATTATCCTTATCCACAAATCTTTCATCCTCGCTCAAATTAATGGGGAAATTGTCGCTTTCTCGGTCCGAATCGCTCTAGCTGCTGGTGGCTATGATTGTAAACAATGTGAGAATGTGAGGCGCTCCACAACCCGTGACGTCACGCGCACATCGTCTGCTACTTCCGGTACAGGCAAGGCTTTTTTATTAGCGACCATACGTTGCGAACTTTATCGTCGATGTTCTCTACTAAATCCTTTCAGCAAAAATATGGCAATATCGCAAAATCATCAAGTATGACACATAGAATGGACCTGCTATCCCCGTTTAAATAAGAAAATCTAATTTCAGTAGGCCTTTTACTGGCGGCCTAATATTGAGTGTGCTCATTTCAGAAGACCGTAGTAGTGGGTGGAGTAGTTGTAATAATTCCCAAAAATCCTGATATCAGAGTTGCAACATCAGCTGCTGACTAAGAGTCCCTGTCCGTCATGCCGGTAGCCAACTATGACCGTATTTATTAACTTTTTACTGATGCACGCATTGTTTGTGTACCATAAACAGCTGCAGTGTTTATTTATTTGAACTGCAAAGGTAGTGGGGGAATGCTTTATGCTACCAAACCTATTAAAACACACTACTGAGGAATGCAGAAGACGAGTAAACCGATGAATCTCTCCAGAAAAAACAAATTTCTGTATAAAAGCTCTCATTGCAACCACCACCTCCCTCGGCTTTGGACCACGTTGCAGTGTGACTACTGCCGCCTCGGCATCATGAGACTTGTCCTCGCCAAACAATTCCATCCACGCAGATGGAGAACTCATGAGAGCCGGGCGGAGAGATAACAGAGTTTTCCAATTTGTCAAGATGCCGTCGATTTGTCGTTTTGTACGGATTCCCTGTTTGCCGTCACTTTAATGAGCAGCAACATGGAGGACATATTCTTGCCTGCACCTGAATGAACTAATGACCATTGTTTTGTTCATCTGTGACATGTAGGTCCTCTACTAAAGGGGCTCCTAACATTTTTGACTCCGGGGACCAACTTTTACACTACAGAGGGGCGGCTTGGTTAAGGAATATATTTATATTTTATAATAAACATATACTAGGGGTGTAACGGTACACACTAATTTCGGTTCGGTACGTACCTCGGTTTAGTGGTCACGGTTCGGTTCTTTTTCGGTACAGTAAGAAAACAACAAAATATAAATTTTTTTGTTTATTTATTTACCATATTTGTAAACAATGGCTTTATCCTTTTTAACATTGGAAACACTATAATAATTCTGCCCACGTTAATCCACATTAAAGTGCCTTAACTTGTTGCTTAAATTAAATAAAACGACAAAACTTTTCTTCTACATCCAAAAAGTGCAACATTAAACAGTTTCAAGTCAACTCATCATGCTTAATTTATTACAGCATTTGGGAAGCCTGTAGTTGATTTTTATTATGTAGATGTTGACTCTTTATCAACATGTGATAGCAGGGACCCTACCATTCAAAACTAGGCTGCTACATTACTAATGATTAATGTAACTATAGCTGAAAAAATAGTACAACAGCAATAGGAGAGACTATTCATCCCTGAACACCATGGAGTTCATGTTCATGTGTTTTTTATACACTTTGATTTCTATTTTACTGTTTTAATTGATTTTACCCTTTAAAATAGTTTTTAATCATATTTGTTTTTATATTGTTTTTATTGGTTTTATATTTTATTATTTTTTGTTTTTATTCAGTCATTGGTGGAGCATAATATATATATATATATATATATATATATATATATATATACATTTTTTTTTTTTTTTTTTTTTTTTTTTACAATTGTTCTTAACATGGCTGTGCAGCACTTTGGAAACGTTATTGTTGTTTAAATGTGCTATATAAATAAAGTGGATTGGATTGGATTGGATTGGAGTTCATGTAGGCTTAATGATGCATTTTTACATTATTATATCACCAGCATACACACACACGCACACCGTCACACACAACGCAAAATGAGCTAACGTTACGCTAAAAGTTAGCTAGCCTTCACCTCAATCCAGGACTGCGAGTGAGCTGAGCTGCAGTTTGTTTCTAGAACGTCATCTAGAATGTTGACTGGGAGGTGTTTGGGGAGAATCCGCTGCTCACCTGCTAAACACTTGTCTATTTGACGCTGAAGCGCTCACTACATGTACTCTGAATACGCACTACTGATTGGTTGTCACCGCTCTGAAAACGCACTGCTGATTGGCTGTTACCGCTATATATGTAACCCATCAGATGGTTGTGTGGGTGGGACAATGCTGGATGCTGTGTAGGAGACAGAGGCAGAACGGAGCGGAGCAGCTTGTTAAGACTTTAGCTACTTCTATGTTTAACTACTTGATATGTTCGTGTGGAAACTCGCTCGGTACACCTACGAACCGAACCGGAACCCCCGTACCGAAACGGTTCAATACAAATACACGTACCGTTACACCCCTAACATATACATATGTATTATAATATTTTGTATTGTATTATATTATATTATATATTTATTTTTAATTTAGTTAGTTTATTTATTTTAGCACAACATAATTGTTTCTAAGTGTAAATTGAGTCCTTTGTTATGCAGTACATATGGCCATTTGATATAGAAAGTCATATAAGGAATAATTATTTGCGGTGTAATATTATGGTATTGTAATTTTTAGTAATTTTTTGTAATGTTACAGTACATTTTGATTACGGTATTTTACTTTGAAAATACTGTGAAATCCTGGTTGATATCTATCGTGTGGGCATCATAACTTGCAGTGTGACCATAGCCTAATAAAATATGGAAGCATAGAGAGTAATATGGTAATATCGCGCAAACCTACTAGCAAATTGGATACCAAAAACGAACAAAAAAATGTTGAAAACCATTTATTAATGGGACTAGGTATGGAACGATACCAAATGATCACAGTTATCAATATTGTCGCGGTGATGTTGAATGTGCTCAAAAAGTACTGGTACACACACTGACATCTTTTGACCAAATTATCTTTATTAAATAACAAAAAAGTCACTATTTTGCGTGTTTTGTGTTTCTTATGCTCCACTGATAGTGTTTTAGCCTTAGTATTTTATCTGTTTTAATGGCTAAACTTTTATCGTTTTAAATATTGCTTTTGTGCCGTAGCACTTTAAGATTCACTTAGATCAGACCTGGGCTAATTAAGGCCCGGGGGCCACATGCGGCACGTTAAGCTTTTCAATCTGGCCCACCGGACAATTCTTTTTTTTTTTTTTTTTTTTTTTTTTTTTTTTTGTATTTTATTTCGGCAATCTTCACATAAAACAAAGAACAACAAGAAAAGAGAAAAAAAAAACAAAAACACTCATTTGAGCAATGATTGAGCCGAAAGGGTGTAGGTTGAAGCAACGCTTATATAAACCTACCCCATCACAACAAGAACAAGTTCAAAATATATAAAATCTAAAACATGCTTCACTTATATTACTTTTTTTTTTTAAACAATATATAAGCAACATATATGTAGCACACGTCTCATATACACAGTTTAACATTTAAATCAAACATATACATTTGTACACTTATATATATACATATATATATATATATATATATATACATATATATATATATATATATATATATATATATATATATATATATCATACATATACACAATTTATTTAAATTCCATATAAAGTGGTAATCTAAATATTTTTTTTAGATCTTTAAGATGTAAACTGTAGCTGTGATTATGATGTGCAGTGATGTTTTCAAATAACCGTAAGTTTTGAACTATACAAAGTATTTCAATGGTTGGAATCTAAACTTTTGCCTGATGTACTAGTTACTATGGTAACCAAACGTCACAGCAGTGTGGGTGGGGAGCGTTTCCACAGAGTGTTTCCAGAGCCACCAGCCTGAAATACGGGTGTCAGGGACAGACACAATAAGATTTTTTTACAACATAGCTCTAAAGCTTAGTGATATATCAGCTATATCAGATTGTAGGTGTTTGGTTTATTTACTCTTCATGTTCATATTTCGCTGTTTATGTTGCATTTCTGTTGCGTTTCACTTGATTGTAAAATATGTAGATGGAGAGTGGGTGTGACTTTCACATGTTGTCAATATTCAGTGTTTTATCCTTCATAGTTAATATTGTAAAACCCAAATTCTTTACTTTCATATACATTCTGGGTGTCCATTCAGTAAAGAAAAATTAAATTCCATTCCGTTTTTTAACGTTTTCAGCATTCAATCAGACATTCTTGTTAGATTTTGTATTAATGTTCCGAAAAATCAGATAAACCGGCCCCCAGACACATTTTTTCCTTTAAATGTGCCTCTCCCGAGTCAAAATAATTGCCCAGGCCTGACTTAGAGTAAATAAAAAGTGCGTAACAAGTAAAACATTTGTGTTATTTCTGATGGCGCTGTGGCGTCCTACTTTCCAGTTCATTTTTATTCCGGACATGCATACCAGATTACATTTGTGCGCAAACTAAGGTTTTCATTTCAACATGTCCGAAAAGGAGTTGGAAGAAATAGAGCTTATTAAATCCTGCCCCTTCTCCACATCACAACAATACCCAGAACAATATAAATCTAATTTTGTTTAATCCTTGTGTTCAGTGTAGACCACTTAAAGTTTTTACACATTGGATCCCAAGGTGAACTACTCAGTTCAGCAGTCCTTGAATGCACCGTAAAAAAAACCTCTGTCTCCTAGTCCTCTGAGAATAGAACAATCAGTGGTTCTAAAAGAGGACAGCTTGTCAGTTTGATATGCACAATTAAATACCTTAGTTGCTCAGACAGTAATGTATTTATACAAGTTCAGATTGGGACATGTCGTTTCTTAATGGGGAAAGATGTTAATGTCTCTTGTTTTCATGTTAGCATTCAAGCTGGCGCCAACAGTCCATGAGTTTTTAAAAGTCGGAGTTATCAATCTCGGTTTTTCTATGATTTTAATGTAGCACGATAAATACCAGATTTTACCATGAATTGATTAAGGTGGACCCCGACATTAAACAAGTTGAAAAACGTATTCGAGTGTTACCATTTAGTGGTCAATTGTACGGAATATGTACTGTACTGTGTAAACTACTAATAAAAGTTTCAATCAATCAAAAACCAACCGTCAGTTGTACCATGTTTTACCATGAATTGATTAACGTGAACCCCGACTTAAACAAGTTGAAAACTTATTCATGTGTTACCATTTAGTGGTCAATTGTACGGAATATGTACTGTACTGTGTAAACTGTACTGTTTCATATCACGTATTCTCTTCCTTTGCAATCTACTGGTACAAATAAAAGTTTTAATCAATCAAAAACCAACCGTCAGTTTTACCATGTTTTACCATGAATTGATTAACGTGAACCCTGACTTACAAGTTGAAAAACTTATTTGGGTGTTACCATTTAGTGGTCAATTGTACAGAATATGTACTGTACTGTGTAAACTGTACTGTTTCATATCACGTATTCTCTTCCTTTGCAATCTACTGGTACAAATAAAAGTTTTAATCAATCAAAAACCAACCGTCAGTTGTACCATGTTTTACCATGAATTGATTAACGTGATCCCCGACTTAAACAAGTTGAAAACTTATTCATGTGTTACCATTTAGTGGTCAATTGTACAAAGTATGTACTGTACTGTGTAAACTGTACTGTTTCATATCACGTATTCTCTTCCTTTGCAATCTACTGGTACTATTAAAAGTTTCAATCAATCAAAAACCAACCGTCAGTTTTACCATGTTTTACCATGAATTGATTAACGTGAACCCCGACTTAAACAAGTTGAAAACTTATTCATGTGTTACCATTTAGTGGTCAATTGTACGGAATATGTACTGTACTGTGTAAACTGTACTGTTTCATATCACGTATTCTCTTCCTTTGCAATCTACTGGTACAAATAAAAGTTTTAATCAATCAAAAACCAACCGTCAGTTTTACCATGTTTTACCATGAATTGATTAACGTGAACCCCGACTTAAACAAGTTGAAAACTTATTCAGGTGTTACCATTTAGTGGTCAATTGTACGGAATATGTACTGTACTGTGTAAACTGTACTGTTTCATATCACGTATTCTCTTCCTTTGCAATCTACTGGTACAAATAAAAGTTTTAATCAATCAAAAACCAACCGTCAGTTTTACCATGTTTTACATTTTAGCATTCAAGCTGGCGCCAGTCAGTCCATGAGTTTCTCAAAGTGGAGTTATCAATCTCGGTTTTTCTATGATTTTATTCAACACGATAATACCATATTTTACCATGAATTGTTTAACGTGAACCCCGACATAAACAAGTTGAAAAACCTATTCTGGTGTTACCATTTAGTGGTGAATTGTACTGTACTGTGTGAACTGTACTGTTTCATATAACGTATTCTCTTCCTTTGCAATCTACTAATAAAAGTTTCAATCAATCAAAAACCAACCATCAGTTTTACCATGTTTTACCATGAATTGATTAACGTGAACCCAGACTTACAAGTTGAAAAACTTATTTGGGTATTACCATTTAGTGGTCAATTGTACAGAATATGTACTGTACTGTGTAAACTGTACTGTTTCATACAACGTATTTTCTTCCTTTGCAATCTACTAAAAAAAGTTTCAATCAATCAAAAAACAACCGTCAGAACTTTTAACATGGTTATTTATAATATTTATCGTGACATCTATGGAAGGAATCTGATGAACACACTGTAATTGTATGACTTTCAGTTTCGACACAAGTTTCCATCTTTCCCACGCAGTCAGTCATTTTTGTGCACCCTCTTCACATCTTGGTGATGTCTTCAAATGTTAGCCTTTACATGTCTGCTTAAGAATTCAGCAAATTTCCCTGAAATATATATATTTTTTTAAGGTTTAACAATTTGGTGAGAAATGGATCTTCTTTACTACAAACCCCGTTTCCATATGAGTTGGGAAATTGTAAATATAAACGGAATACAATGATTTACAAATGCTTTCCAACCCATATTCAATTGAATGCACTACAAAGACTAGATATTTGATGTTCAAACTCATAAACTTTTTTTTTTTTTTTTGCAAATAATAATTAACTTAGAATTTCATGGCTGCAACACATGCCAAAGTAGTTGGGAAAGGGCATGTTCGCCACTGTGTTACATCACCTTTTCTTTTAACAACACTCAATAAACGTTTGGGAACTGAGGAAATGAATTGTTGAAGCTTTGAAAGTGGAATTTATTCCCATTTTTGTTTTATGTAGAGCTTCAGTCGGTCAACAGTCCGGGGTCTCCGCTGTCGTATTTTACGCTTCATAATGCGCCACACTTTTTTGATGGGAGACAGGTCTGGACTGCAGGCGGGCCAGGAAAGTACCCGCAATCTTTTTTTACGAAGCCACGCTGTTGTAACACGTGCTGAATGTGGCTTGGCATTGTCTTGCTGAAATAAGCAGGGGCGTCCATGAAAAAAACGGCGCTCAGATGGCAGTATATGTTGTCCCAAAACCTGTATGTACCTTTCAGCATTAATGGTGCCTTCACAGATGTGTAAGTTACCCATGCTTTTAGCGCTAATGCACCCCCATGTCATCACAGATCTCCCGTCCAAAGGCAAAACCTAGTAACTCACTTCTAGCTGGTTTTGAGAAAACAAAGGAAAACCAATCTATCTTGATGCTGTCTTACAAAGATTTACAAAGTCATCAAACGTATAAAAGTTTTCTTGAGCTTTCATTTTCTTGCCATGGATTGAATCTGCTCTCATGAACGTGTGCCCTTTCTCCAGATATTTTATCACAATCTCGGGTGGGCCCCATTCTGCGTTTGCACATTGGGCAAGAGCCGTGTACAGCGTCCAGTTTTTATTTTGACCTCCACAGTTATCTGCCCAAAAGAGTATGCAAGGGGAAGAATCAAGAACAATACATTTAATGAAGGCGCTTGCAACGTCCTGGGCCAATCTTCCAAATATCCCCTCGTGCCATAATATCACATAATCAGGTTGACCGTCGCCCCCATTCGTGCAAATGTCTCATTAAAGACAATAAGGCGACTGACAAAGAAGCTCCGATTGGTCCCTTGAGATACTAGGTTTTTCTGTTGTATCTACGCGGTTATGTGGTAGTTGCTAGGTCCTGCCATGCGCGTAACAGCTTACTTACGGAACAAATTACAAGATCGCATACACTAATGTCAAGCATATCACCTAGGAACTCCAAAATTATTATCAGCTCAGTTTTGACCAAAATTGAGTTACTGGGTTTTGCATTTGGACGGGAGAGATGCTGGCTTTTGAACTTTGCGTCGATAACAGTCTGGATGGTTCGCTTCCCCTTTGGTCCGGATGACACGATGTTGAATATTTCCAAAAACAATTTGAAATGTGGACTTGTCAGACCACAGACCACTTTTCCACTTTGCATCAGTCCATCTTAGATGATCTCGGGCCCAGAGGAGCCGGCGACGTTTCTGGACATAGTAGAGCTTTAACTTGCACTTACAGATGTAGCGACGAACTGAATTTGGTGACAGCGGTTTTCTGAAGTGTTCCGGAGCCCATGTGGTGATATCCTTTTAGAGATTGATGTCGGTTTTTGATACAGTGCCGTCTGAGGGATCGAAGGTCACGGTTTCTGGCCATGCCGCTTACATGGAGTGATTTTTCCAGATTCTCTGAACCTTTTGATGATATTATGCACCGTAGATGTTGAAATCCCTAAATTTCTTGCAATTGCACTTTGAGAAACGTTGTTCTTAAACTGTTTGACTATTTGGTCACACAGTTGTGGACAAAGGGGTGTGAAAGATTGAGCATTTTTTTCGGGAAGCTGTTTTTATACCCAATCATGGCACCCACCTGTTCCCCATTAGCCTGCACACCTGTGGGATGTTCCAAATAAGTGTTTGATGAGCATTCCTCGACTTTATCAGTATTTATTGCCACCTTTTTTCAATTTCTTTGTCGCGTGTTGCTGGCATCAAAGTCTAAAGTTAATGATTATTTGCAAAATATCAGTTTGAACATCAAATATGTTGTCTTTCTAGCATATTCAATTGAATATGGGTTGAAAATGATTGTATTCCGTTTATATTTACATCTAACACAATTTCCCAACTCATATGGAAACGGGGTTTGTACCAGCTAAGAAACACTCGCAATCCAAGCCGTGGAGGTGCAATCAAAGATCCGACCCGTAGGCCTTTTGAATTAATAAAGCATCACTTTCCCTCCCAGCATCCGGGGGAAGATGTTTTTTTTAAAACCAAGTGCGGCTGCAAAAGACGTAGATGTGTTCCGAGACGCGACCATCCTCGCATGCCGTCTGTGGCTGCTGGAGGATCCCGGCATGTAGGTCAAGGGAGGGACGGCTGGGAGAAAGGAACAAGGCAAGCTCAGGAATGTCATGCGCATCACGTGTGTTGCAGCTCCGTTACAAGATCAAATCCTGTTTTTGTTTTTTTTTTCAATTGGAAAGTATGTTTGCGTTGTGGGATGTTTGAAAGAAAAAGCAGCAATTACACAGCTCATATAATTCCTATAACTACAGTAAGTGTAAGTAAAGCACTGCCTGTCAGCTATCATAAAGTGCTGGTGATATTTCTGCACGGCCCGAACTTTCAGAGACTAGAACACAGACCTAAAACTGCCCTCCACCAATGCAGAAGAGTCCTAATACTTGAGTAATTCCTGGGCACTCAGATAGCGGCCTGCCACAAATAACAAGATTTGTCGCTATTGGTTCAAACTAGAGATGTCCGATGATGGCTTTTTTGCTGATATTGTCCAACTCCACTCCAGGCCCTAGGCTAAGACCGATTTTTTATTTTTTTATTTTATTTTAATCTTCTATTCCCCCCCCCCCCCTGTTTACCTGTATGTCATCTTTTTTGTAAGGGGCGCTGGAAGCCGGCAGACCCGTCAGCGATCCTGTTCTGTCTCCCTGTAATGTTTGTCTGATCTTGAATGGGATTGTGCTGAAAATTGTAATTTTCCTGAAGGAACTCTCCTGACGGAATAAATAAAGTACTATCTATCTATCTAATCTAAATGACCGATTCTGATATCAACCGATACCGATATACTCTGTATACGGTCGTGGAATGAACACATTATTATGCCTAATTTTGTTGTGATGCCCCGCTGGATGCATTAAACCATGGGTGTCAAACTCTGGCCCGCCGTGTAATATAATTTGGCCCTGGAGGCAATATCAATTTAGCATTAGAGCTGGCCCGCCGGTGTTTTACAGCGTCGGTGCCGCTGTAACACTGCATTCACCGCTAATACTCATACTTGCCAACCCTCCTAATTTTCCCGGTAGACTCCCGAAGTTTCTCCCGGGGCAACCATTCTCCCGGATTTATACCGATTTCCACCTGGACAACTATATTAGCATTCTCTACAACCTGTCGTCACGTCCGCTTTTCCTCCATACTAACAGCGTGTCACATAATATTTGTGGCTTTTACACACACACACACGCACAAGTGAATGCAAGGCATACTTGGTCAACAGCCATACAGGTCACACTGAGGGTGGCCGTACAAACAACTTTAGCACTGTTACAAATATGCGCCACACTGTGAACCCACGCCAAACAAGAATGACAAACACATTTCGGGTAACGCAACAGAACAAATACCCAGAACCCCTTGCAGCACTAACTCTTCCGGGAAACTTCCAGCAAACTGACCAATAATTAACGTTTTATTCATGCATTTTCTCTTGCTACTTCAGGGCTTGAATGTTTGGTTCATTCATTATTGTTATTTTATTTTCAAATTTATTATTAGCCTGTGGAAAAAAATTGATATTTACCTCAGAAAATTGCAAATAGAAAAAAAGGCATAACATTTTTTATTTAAATTTTATTTGATATGCCATTGATATCTTTTTAAATTCTTATTATTATTATTTGAAACTGGATTTTACATGTCACTAAAGTTATATAAGCCTTGCTTGTTCAGTATTTAATGCAAAACTTGTTTGGGTCCCTATTAAAAGGTTAATTTGTTCAACCTTGGCCCGCGGCTTTGTTCCGTTTAAAATGTTGGCCCACTCTGTATTTGAGTTTGACACCCCTGCATTAAACAATGTAACATTTGAACAACTGTATTGTTGATAATGGAGGTAAACTATTGGTATTGTTTATGATCAATAGTGCTTTTTCTATTGGTATTTGTATTGCTCCAGTTGTAGTGTAAAAATGCTCATTGTCATTTCTATATTATTATATATTTCACTAAGTGCTTCTTTGCTATCACTTTTACGATCATATTTGTACATGTTGTATGTGCTGGTGTTGTTCTATTGTTGTTATTGTTGTGTTTGCTGTTGTTATTTTTGTTTCTCTGTCTAATCCCCCTCTTATCCCCACAATGTCCCCCTCTGTCTTCCTTTTTTTCTCTTTCTATCCCCTCCTGCTCCGGGCCCGGCTGCACCAAATGATAATATAAATACATTTAATAAAGTCAAATTCAAATAAGGCAACAAGAGAAGTATCCTACACTTCTCTTTTGTAAAGTAAATCTGAACAGCCGATACGGGCATCTACATCAACTATATGATTTGCCTGAGAAGCTGGACAGGACAAAAAAAAAAAAAAATGTAACAAGGTTTCCCAAAATAAATCAACTCAAGTTATGGAAAAAAATGCCAACATGCCACTGCCATATTTATTATTGAAGTCACAAAGTGCATTATTTTTTTTAACATGCCTCAGAACAGCAGCTTGGAAATTGGGACATGCTCTCCCTGAGAGAGCCTGAGGAGGTTGAGTTGGGCGGGGTTTAGGGGTTTATATTGTAGCGTCCCGGAATAGTTAGTGCTGCAAGGGATTCCGGGTATTTGTTCTGTTGTGTTACGGTGCGGATGTTCTCCCGAAATGTGTTTGTCATTCTTGTTTGGTGTGGTTTCACAGTTGTAACAGTGTTAAAGTTGTTTATACGGCCACCCTCAGTGTGACCTGTATGGCTGTTGACCAAGTATGCTTTGAATTCACTTGTGTGTGTGGAAAGCCATAGATATTATGTGATTGGGCCGGCACGCACACTTCTCCCTACGTCTGTGTAACACTCCGTACAGCGGCGTTTTAAAAAGCCATAAATTGTACTTTTTGAAACCGATACTGATAATCTCCTATATCACATTTTAAAGCATTTATCGGCCGATGATATTGGACTGCCGTTATTATCGGACATCTCTAGTTCAAAGTCATTTATAAACGCATGAAAACGCACCTGATCGGCCAGAGAATAAGAAGTCAGAGCAGGAGGGATTAGTGTTGCCAATTCTTTCTCAAAAAAAGGGACTAATCTGGTGGAGATTTTTGATTCGAAATGCACTCACCGCAACTCCTTATTGTTTCAGACCAGCTTTGTTTCGACCCCCATATAGATATTTACAAAAAATGGTAAACATGTGCTTGCATATGAAATCTTCGATACAAGCAGGCTTGCATTGGGTTTACTTGTGAAGTGAAGTCAAGTGAATTATATTTATATAGCGCTTTTCTCAAGTGACTCAAAGCGCTTTACACAGTGACACCCAATATCTAAGTTACATTTAAACCAGTGTGGGTGGCACTGGGAGCAGGTCGGTAAAGTGTCTTGCCCAAGGACACAACGGCAGTAACTAGGATGGCACAAGCGGGAATCGAACCTGCAACCCTCAAGTTGCTGGCACGGCCACTCTACCAACCGAGCTATGCTGCCCCGTGCAAATATGGACAGCCAGTTGACATCTCCGCAAGCACAACAGCTAATGTTACCATGCCGCTACCTTTCTGCTCCGCGAGGGCGTATGACGTTGCACACGTGACAGCATGTGACGTATGTAAGAAGGTGCGCTTGTTTTAGGTCTATGTGAGAAGCACAGACAATCAATCAATCAATCAATGTTTATTTATATAGCCCCAAATCACAAATGTCTCAAAGGACTGTACAAACCATTACGACTACGACATCCCCGGAAGAACCCACAAAAGGGCAAGGAAAACTCACACCCAGTGGGCAGGGAGAATTCACATCCAGTGGGACGCCAGTGACAATGCTGACTATGAGAAACCTTGGAGAGGACCTCAGAAGTGGGCAACCCCCCCACCCCCCTCTAGGGGACCGAAAGCAATGGATGTCGAGCGGGTCTAACATGATACTGTGAAAGTTCAATCCATAGTGGCTCCAACACAGCCGCGAGAGTTCAGTTCAAAGCGGATCCAAGACAGCAGCGAGAGTCCCGTCCACAGGAAACCATCCCAAGCGGAGGCGGAGCAGCAGCGTAGAGATGTCCCCAACCGATACACAGGCGAGCGGTCCATCCTGGGTCCCAACGAGCGGTCCATCCTGGGTCTCGACTCTGGACAGCCAGTACTTCATCCATGGTCATCGGACCGGACCCCCTCCACAAGGGAGGGGGGGACATAGGAGAAAAAGAAAAGAAGCGGAAGATCAACTGGTCTGAAAAGGAGGTCTATTTAAAGGCTAGAGTATACAGATGACTTAAATGCTTCTACTGAGGTAGCATCTCGAACTGTTACCGGGAGGGCATTCCAGAGTACTGGAGCCCGAACGGAAAACGCTCTATAGCCCGCAGACTTTTTTTGGGCTTTAGGAATCACAAATAAGCCGGAGTCTTTTAAACGCAGATTTCTTGCCGGGACATATGGTACAATACAATCGGCAAGATAGGATGGAGCTAGACCGTGTAGTATTTTATACGTAAGTAGTAAAACCTTTAAGTCACATCTTAAGTGCACAGGAAGCCAGTGCAGGTGAGCCAGTACAGGCGTAATGTGATCAAACTTTCTTGTTCTTGTCAAAAGTCTAGCAGCCGCATTTTGTACCAACTGTAATCTTTTAATGCTAGACATGGGGAGACCCGAAAATAATACGTTACAGTAATCGAGGCGAGACGTAACAAACGCATGGATAATGATCTCGGCGTCTTTAGTGGACAAAATGGAGCGAATTTTAGCGATATTACGGAGATGTAAGAAGGCCGTTTTAGTAACGCTTTTAATGTGTGACTCAAAGGAGAGAGTTGGGTCGAAGATAATACCCAGATTTTTTACCGAGTCACCTTGTTTTATTATTTGGTTGTCAAATGTTAAAGTTGTATTATTAAATAGAGGTCGGTGTCTAGCAGGACCGATAATCAGCATTTCCGTTTTTTTGGCGTTAAGTTGCAAAAAGTTAGCGGACATCCATTGTTTAATTTCATCAAGACACGCTTCCAACTGACTACAGTCCGGCGTGTTGGTCAGCTTTAGGGGCATGTAGAGTTGAAAGAAGGCCGTTTTAGTAACGCTTTTAATGTGTGACTCAGACAAGAGAGTGAGAAGAGCATGCAGTGTAATGCCCGCAGCTAAAAGCAACTGCGTGAGAAGGTATACTCGGATATCACGATGTAGTCATTTTCTATATGGCACAGAGACAAATATATCGAGTATATTCGATATATCGCCCAGCTTTACTGTGACAACCATAAACCAAATGATTGTTGACAATATTGTGTTTGTTTCTCTCCCATGTGCCACAACTCCGATTGGACCTGTGCGTTTGCTGATGATGCAATGCCCGACCAGACGAACAGGTAAGGAGCCCCTTGACCCCACACTTTGATGGATAGTAGGTCTGTGGACCAAAAACGATCCAGCAGACCGTTGATATTTCCTGTCAAAATCCTGTATTTTCCGTGTTCGATATTTTCGGTCTTTCATTTGGGATTTTTGGATATGTCGTCATCTGTGCTGCTGAACAGAGAGAATAGGTGTGTTGTCAAAGCCCAGATTTTCTTGTTCTTCATTAGACAAGGCAACATTCTGTTTGTGGGTGCGTCTTTTGTGTTAAAGCGCCTACTACCTTCTTGCGTGTGTGTGTTGGTGTGTGTGTGTTTGGAGCTCACTTTCAAGGTTCATTGCAATTTGTGATGCCGTCCGTGGATGATGTCCATTTTTCCAGCGGCTGACAGCCGACTGTCACCTCACTGTCAAATCTCCCCCTCCTGCCTCGTCCTTTCCATGATCTCCGAGCTCGGCAGCTGTGTTTGGCCCCAGGGCGGCCATGAAAGGAGCGCGTGTTTGTTTTGTAGCCCAAGTAGTTTCACAGGTGGGTGGATAGGTTTGACAAACGCAAACCCCTTTTACACGGCGAGCCTTCAAAATTGCCGCATCAGATGTGTAGCAGTAGAGTCGGCAGGTATTTGTCTTGGACAAAGGACCCACTGAAGCAGGTCATTGGAGTAACCCTTACACCAGACCTGGGCCTCAATGCGGCCCGTTGAGCTTTTCAATCCGGCCCGCCGGACATTCCCAAATAATTGTTTTTAGATCTTTTAGATGGAAAGTGTAGCTGCCATTATGATGTGCAGTGATGTTTTCTAATGACCGGAAGTCTTCAACCATACTAAGTCTTTCAATGGTTGGAATCTGCATCATATACTAGTTACTATAGTCATCTAATTAGTTACTATGGTCATCTAATAACTTACTATGGTCACTATGAGATATCTCACTGCTCCCCTCACCTTCCAGGAGGTGGAACAAAGGCATGGGTCAAATGCAGAGAATAGTTTCGCCACACCGAGTGTGTGTGTGACAAATATATACTTTTTTACTAAAACCAGTCGATTGGTACATCTCTACTTTTTGGTATTAGTGGCTCACATAGCTGAGGTGTTCAGGTTCGGCATGGTTCAGGTGGCTCAGAGAGTATGGGGTACCGGACTGTCTTATTGTGGCGGTCCGTTCCCTGTATGATCAGTGTCAGAGCTTGGTCCGCATTGCCGGCAGTAAGTCGGACACGTTTCCAGTGAGGGTTGGACTCCGCCAAGGCTGTCCTTTGTCACCGATTCTGTTCATAACTTTTATGGACAGAATTTCTAGGCGCAGTCTGGCCGCAGGATTAGGTCTCTGCTTTTTGCAGATGATGTGGTCCTGATGGCTTCATCTGGCCGGGATCTTCAGCTCTCACTGGATCGGTTCGCAGCCGAGTGTGAAGCGACAGGAATGAGAATCAGCACCTCCAAGTCCGAGTCCATGGTTCTCGCCCGGAAAAGGGTGGAGTGCCATCTCCGGGTTGGGGAGGAGACCCTGCCCCAAGTGGAGGAGTTCAAGTACCTAGGAGTTTTGTTCACGAGTGGGGGAAGAGTGGATCGTGAGATCGACAGGCGGATCGGTGCGGCGTCTTCAGTAATGCGGACGTTGTACCGATCCGTTGTGGTAAAGAAGGAGCTGAGCCGGAAGGCAAAGCTCTCAATTTACCGGTCGATCTATGTTCCCATCCTCACCTATGGTCATGAGCTTTGGGTCATGACCGAAAGGATAAGATCACGGGTACAAGCGGCCGAAATGAGTTTCCTCCGCCGTGTGGCGGGCTCTCCCTTAGAGATAGGGTGAGAAGCTCTGCCATCCGGGAGGAGCTCAAAGTAAAGCCGCTGCTCCTCCACATCGAGAGGAGCCAGATGAGGTGGTTCGGGCATCTGGTCAGGATGCCACCCGAACGCCTCCCGAGGGAGGTATTTAGGGCACGTCCAACCGGTAGGAGGCCACGGGGAAGACTCAGGACACCTTGGGAAGACTATGTCTCCCGGCTGGCCTGGGAACGCCTCGGGATCCCCCGGGAAGAGCTAGATGAAGTCGCTGGGGAGAGGGAAGTCTGGGCTTCCCTGCTTAGGCTGCTACCCCCGCGACCCGACCTCGGATAAGCGGAAGAAGATGGATGGATGGATGGTTCAGGTGGTAAAGTTAGAGGTCGGGAGATGACACTTTCTGATATTTGTGAGTCTGATCCTCAGTCCCCCGGTGACCATGTGGAAGTACCTATGTGCCAGAAACTAAACCCATAGTGGCTCCTGATGGTGCATCATCAGTTGAATGAATCGTAGGAAATCTTTTGTGCCGTGGGTTCAAT
>NC_084623.1:51671376-51683876 GCF_033978795.1 Nerophis ophidion
AATGTGCAGATACGTGAGGCCACACCCAATCGGCATCGTTGAAGCAACACACGTAGCCCGTGCTATTGTGAGCGGAACGCCACCTGTAATTAAACCAAGGTGTGACGGGATCATTTACTTACAACAGTCCTTGAAAGGCTCAGCATGGGCTTCTCGGACGGCGTCGTGTTCGTTGACAAGCGTGGACTCAAGTGCACGCGAGGACAGTGGCGATGGGGTTTTGGCCCATGGGGCTGACTGTGACAGGCGGCCCTGTGGGCTTTTTACAGCGTGATGAGCGGACAAACAATCGGGTTAGGGAGCAGGCACGCAACACTTCGGTGAACACGAGGCCACTGTGACAACACACATGGTGGGAATGTTTGAAAAGGGGCCTTTCTTATGCAACACTGCTGCTTTCACTTACACCAGGGGTAGGGAACCTGTGGCTCTTTTGACGACTGCATCTGGCTCTTGGATAAATCTTAGCTGACATTGCTTAACACGATAAGAAATGAATACATCCGCTGGTAATCTGTCGGGTTCAAACACTGATGACATCTACAAACCCCGTTTCCATATGAGTTGGGAAATTGTGTTAGATGTAAATACAAACAGAATACAATGATTTGCAAATCCTTTTCAACCCATATTCAATTGAATGCACTACAAAGACAAGATATTTGATGTTCAAACTCATAATTTATTTTATTTTTTTTGCAAATAATAATTAACTTAGAATTTCATGGCTGCAACACGTGCTAAAGTAGTTGGGAAAGGGCATGTTCACCACTGTGTTACATCACCTTTTCTTTTAACAACACTCAATAAACGTTTGGGAACTGAGGAAACTAATTGTTGAAGCTTTGAAAGCGGAATTCTTTCCCATTCTTGTTTTATGTAGAGCTTCAGTCATTCAACAGTCCGGGGTCTCCGCTGTCGTATGCGCCACACATTTTCGATGGGAGACAGGTCTGGACTGCAGGCGGGCCAGGAAAGTACCCGCACTCTTTTATTTACGAAGCCACGCTCTTGTAACAGGCGCAGAATGTGGCTTGGCATTGTCTTGCTGAAATAAGCAGGGGCGTCCATGAAAAAGACGCCGCTTGGATGGCAGTATATGTTGTTCCAAAACCTGTATGTACCTTTCAGCATTAATGGTGCCTTCACAGATTTGTAAGTTACCCATGCCTTGGGCACTAATGCACCCCCATAACATCACAGATGCTGGCTTTTGAACTTTGCGTCAATAACAGTCTGGATGGTTCGCTTCCCCTTTGGTCCGGATGACACGATGTCGAATATTTCCAAAAACAATTTGAAATGTGGACTCCACAGAACACTTTTACACTTTGCATCAGTCCATCTTAGATGATCTCGGTCACATAGAAGCCGGCAGCATTTCTGGATGTTGTTGATAAATGGCTTTCGCTTTGCATAGTAAAGCTTTAACTGTAGTTAATCATAGAACTGGCACCCAATATTATTTTTAAAAAGTTTGATTTTGAATCAGGAATCGATCCAAATCGAATCGTTACCCCCAAGAATGTAATTGAATCAAATCGCGTGGTGCCCAAAGATTCAATTTAGATGTTAACTGACTGGCCAGTTTTGCACAAGTAAACACACTGCAGGACTGTTTTGTTTCAGAGATTTTAGATGAAAAAAAAATCTAGATGTTTTGCTGATATCTGACTGATATCCGATACCAGCTTCGGATCGGCACACATTTATTCATAACCAGGGTTTCCAAACGTCCCTTGAAAAACTGAATCATCCCGTATTCAGACACAAAAGTATGCATTCTCAGTCGATAGCACCACATAATTTGAAGCTTGAAGTGGCGATTTTATTTTACTCATTTTTTTTTTTATTTTGTTATTTTGCACCTTGAAGAATGTGTAGTCTTTGTATTCTTTAATTTGGGTCAAATACTGCTAAAATTGCGTAAACCTTTTTTAAAAAGGACATTTTTATTTTTCAGGGAGTGGGCAACCCTATAAAAACATGTCATGCAAGTGTAAAAAATAACTGCTAAAACAATCATTCCTAGCTTTGAAATGGAGTGATTATGGCATTATGTAAGGTAATTAGTGGTATAGTTGAGCCACACACATTTTTAAAGGCCTACTGAAATGAGAATTTCTTATTTAAACGGGGATAGCAGGTCCATTCTATGTGTCATACTTGATCATTTCGCGATATTGCCATATTTTTGCTGAAAGGATTTAGTAGACAACATCGACGATAAAGTTCACAACTTTTGGTCGCTAATAAAAAAGCCTTGCCTGTACCGGAAGTAGCAGACGATGTGCGTGTGACGTCACGGGTTGTGGAGCTCCTCACATCCTCACATTGTTTACAATCATGGCCACCAGCAGCGAGAGCGATTCGGACCGAGAAAGCGACGATTTCCCCATTAATTTGAGCGAGGATGAAAGATTCGTGGATGAGGAAAGTGAGAGTGAAGGACTAGAAAAAAATAAATAAATAAGACTAGAGCAGTGGGAGTGATTCAGATGTTATTAGACACATTTACTAGGATAATTCTGGAAAATCCTTTATCTGCTTATTGTGTTACTAGTGTTTTAGTGAGATTATATGGTCTTACCTGTCCAACCTGAAAGTCGGAGGGGTGTGGCCACGGGTGTGGTGACCGCCAGTGTCTCCGGTGGGAGGAGGCAAGAGAGTCCACAGTTGCAGGAGGACGCAAGCTCTCCGCTCATGTCTACGGTTGACATGTGGTAGGGAACCATGTTCGCTTGACCGCTCTGTTCCATAGTAAAGCTTCACCTTCATCTTTCGGGAATGTAAACAAGGAAACGCCAGCTGTGTTTGTGTTGCTAAGGGCGGCCGCAATACACTGCTTCCCACCTACATCGTTCTTCTTTGACGTCTCCATTATTAATTGAACCAATTGCAAAAGATTGAGCAACACAGATGTCCAGAATACTGTGTAATTATGCGATTAAAGCAGACGACTTATAGCTGGGATCGGTGCTTGACTAAAATGTCCGCTACAATCCGTGACGTCACGCGCACGCGTCATCATTCTTGCGACGTTTTCGGCAGGATAATTCGCGCGAAATTTAAAATAAATAAATAAGACTAGGGCAGGGGGAGCGATTCAGATGTTATTAGACACATTTACTAGGATAATTCTGGAAAATCCCTTATCTGCTTATTGTGTTACTAGTGTTTTAGTGAGATTATATGGTCTTACCTTACCTGTCCAACCTGAAAGTCGGAGGGGTGTGGCCACAGGTGTGGTGACTGCCAGTGTCTCCGGTGGGAGGAGGCAAGAGAGTCCGCAGTCGCAGGAGGACGCAAGCTCTCCGCTCATGTCTACGGTTGACATGTGGTAGGAAACCATGTTCGCTTGACCGCTCTGTTCCATAATAAAGCTTCACCTTCATCTTTCGGGAATGTAAACAAGGAAACGCCAGCTGTGTTTGTGTTGCTAAGGGCGGCCGCAATACACCGCTTCCCACCTACATCGTTCTTCTTTGACGTCTCCATTATTAATTGAACCAATTGCAAAAGATTGAGCAACACAGATGTCCAGAATACTGTGTAATTATGCGATTAAAGCAGACGACTTATAGCTGGGATCGGTGCTTGACTAAAATGTCCGCTACAATCCGTGACGTCACGCGCACGCGTCATCATTCTTGCGACGTTTTCGGCAGGATAATTCGCGCGAAATTTAAAATAAATAAATAAGACTAGGGCAGGGGGAGCGATTCAGATGTTATTAGACACATTTACTAGGATAATTCTGGAAAATCCCTTATCTGCTTATTGTGTTACTAGTGTTTTAGTGAGATTATATGGTCTTACCTGTCCAACCTGAAAGTTGGAGGGGTGTGGTGACCGCCAGTGTCTCCGGTGGGAGGAGGCAAGTTAGTCCACAGTTGCAGGAGGACGCAAGCTCTCCGCTCATGTTTACGGTTGACATGTGGTAGGGAACCATGTTCGCTTGACCGCTCTGTTCCATAGTAAAGGTTCACTTTCATCTTTCGGGAATGTAAACAAGGAAACAATGAAACACCGGCTGTGTTTGTGTTGCTAAAGGCGGCCGCAATACACTGCTTCCCACCTACATCTTTCTTCTTTGACGTCTCCATTATTAATTGAACCAATTGCAAAAGATTCAGCAACACAGATGTCCAGAATACTGTGTAATTATGCGATTAAAGCAGACGACTTATAGCTGGGATCGGTGCTTGACTAAAATGTCCGCTACAATCCGTGACGTCACGCGCACGCGTCATCATACTTGCGACGTTTTCAGCAGGATCATTCGCGCGAAATTTAAAATAAATAAATAAGACTAGGGCAGTGGGAGCGATTCAGATGTTATTAGACACATTTACGAGGATAATTCTGGAAAATCCCTTATCTGCTTATTGTGTTACTAGTGTTTTAGTGAGATTATATGGTCTTACCTGTACAACCTGAAGGTCGGAGGGGTGTGGCCACAGGTGTGGTGACCGCCAGTGTCTCCGGTGGGAGGAGGCAAGAGAGTCCGCAGTTGCAGGAGGACACAAGTCTATGGTTGACATGTGGTAGGGAACCATGTTCGCTTGACCGCTCTGTTCCATAGTAAAGCTTCACCTTCATCTTTCGGGAATGTAAACAAGGAAACACAAGCTGTGTTTGTGTTGCTAAAGGCGGCCGCAATACACCGCTTCCCACCTACATCTTTCTTCTTTGACGTCTCCATTATTAATTGAACCAATCGCAAAAGATTCAGCAACACAGATGTCCAGAATACTGTGTAATTATGCGATTAAAGCAGACGACTTATTGCTGGGATCGGTGCTTGACTAAAATGTACGCTACAATCCGTGACGTCACGCGCACGCGCCATCATTCCTGCGACGTTTTCAGCAGGATAATTCGCGCGAAATTTAAAATAAATAAATAAGACTAGGGCAGTGGGAGCGATTCAGATGTTATTAGACACATTTACTAGGATAATTCTGGAAAATCCCTTATCTGCTTATTGTGTTACTAGTGTTTTAGTGAGATTATATGCTCTTACCTGTCCAACCTGAAAGTAGGAGGGGTGGGGCCACGGGTGTGGTGACCGCCAGTGTCTCCGGTGGGAGGAGGCAAGAGAGTCCGCAGTTGCAGGAGGAAGCAAGCTCTCCGCTCATGTCTACGGTTGACATGTGGTAGGGAACCATGTTCGCTTGACCGCTCTGTTCCATAGTAAAGCTTCACCTTCATCTTTCGGGAATGTAAACAAGGAAACACCAGCTGTGTTTGTGTTGCTAAGGGTGGCCGCAATACACCGCTTCCCACCTACATCGTTCTTCTTTGACGTCTCCATTATTAATTGAACCAATTGCAAAAGATTCAGCAACACAGATGTCCAGAATACTGTGTAATTATGCGATTAAAGCAGACGACTTATAGCTGGGATCGGTGGTTGACTAAAATGTCCGCTACAATCCGTGACGTCACGCGCACGCGTCATCATTCTTGCGACGTTTTCAGCAGGATAATTTGCGCGAAATTTAAAATAAATAAATAAGACTAGGGCAGTGGGAGCGATTCAGATGTTATTAGACACATTTACTAGGATAATTCTGGAAAATCCCTTGTCTGCTTATTGTGTTACTAGTGTTTTAGTGAGATTATATGGTCTTACCTGTCCAACCTGAAAGTCGGAGGGGTGTGGCCACGGGTGTGGTGACCGCCAGTGTCTCCGGTGGGAGGAGGCAAGAGAGTCCGCAGTTGCAGGAGGACACAAGTCTACGGTTGACATGTGGTAGGGAACCATGTTCGCTTGACCGCTCTGTCCCATAGTAAAGCTTCACCTTCATCTTTCGGGAATGTAAACAATGAAACAGGGAAACACCAGCTGTGTTTGTGTTGCTAAAGGCGGCCGCAATACACCGCTTCCCACCTACATATTTCTTCTTTGACGTCTCCATTATTAATTGAACCAATTGCAAAAGATTCAGCAACACGGATGTCCAGAATACTGTGTAATTATGCGATTAAAGCAGACGACTTATAGATGGGATCGGTGCTTGAGTAAAATGTTCGCTACAATCCGTGACGTCACGCGCACGCGTCATCATTCTTGCGAAATTTTCAGCAGGATTATTCGCGCGAAATTTAAAATAAATAAATAAGACTAGGGCAGTGGGAGCGATTCAGATGTTATTAGACACATTTACTAGGATAATTCTGGAAAATCCCTTATCTGCTTATTGTGTTACTAGTGTTTTAGTGAGATTATATGGTCTTACATGTCCAACCTGAAAGTCGGAGTGGTGTGGCCACGGGTGTGGTGACCGCCAGTGTCTCCGGTGGGAGGAGGCAAGAGAGTCCGCAGTTGCAGGAGGACACAAGCTCTCCGCTCATGTCTACAGTTGACATGTGGTAGGGAACCATGTTCGCTTGACCGCTCGGTTCCATAGTAAAGATTCACCTTCATCTTTCGGGAATGGAAACAAGGAAACCAGCTGTGTTTGTGTGGCTAAAGGCGGCCGCAATACACCGCTTCCCACCTACATCTTTCTTCTTTGACGTCTCCATTATTAATTGAACCAATTGCAAAAGATTCAGCGACATGGATTTTCAGATTACTGTGTAATTATGCGATTAAAGCAGACGACTTATAGCTGGGATCGGTTCTTGACTAAAATGTCCGCTACAATCCATGACGTTTTCAGCAGGATAATTCGCGCAAAATTTAAAATTGCAATTTAGTAAACTAAAAAGGTCGTATTGGCATGTGTTGCAATGTTGGGATTTCATCATTGATATATAAACTATCAGACTGCGTGGTCGGTAGTAGTGGGTTTCAGTAGGCCTTTAACATTCCTAATTAAAAAAGTCCGGCCTCAACCCTCAGCAGAAGTTCTGCTCAAAGGGCAACCTTACAAATTCCTCCGAAGCCTCGTAGATGTGGACCCTGCCAAGCCTCCGACCCACTATAAATAATCTCAGCCCAGTTCCCATGGACCCCCATCGGGTCCCGCCGCGAGCGAGGCACAAATGCAAGCATCACATCAGAAACGCAGAATTTATTTTCTACCCAAGTGTAGGCGAAAGCGAGCCGAGGTCTTGATAGCAGCAAGTCCACCATGATTAGAGGGAACAAAGTGTCAGGAAACTGGAGCAGAGATCAACTAACTTCATGGCTTTGGTCAAACGAATTTCCCACATCGAGCCATTTTTTGTTATTCTTTTCACCCACTGTCCATGTCCACAGTGTTCACGTTTACAGTGGAACTGCATTCCTGACTTAGTTTTCACTGAGTTTGTCAGTCTGACCCGTTGAGTTCAAGCTGGAAGATGGATGGACATCCTCATCTGCAGTAAACAGTAGATTGAGAGTTGGTGTGCAGTGGGAAAAGAACGGAGTTTTGGCAAAACTGGATGCTGTATGTTCAATTTCCATAGCTTAGAACTGAGAGTTTGCAAGTGGACATTTGTTTGTGGTCTTTTGTCAGAGTTAAAAAGTTTAGGAGGAAAAATAGCCCTGTTGTGCAGAGGACGCTGGTTCTGTGCGACTGTTTTGTCGCCTATGTTAGGATGCATGCTCATTTGGTCCAGACCTCATATCGCATACTTGGATTGGATTTCAGCATTTTGTTTAGCAAGAATGCAATTTCCTGTAGTGTTTGATACTTTTATAGGTACTGACCAAATTCCGTCCTACCTCATAGTTACTGATTCATGTAAAATAATTTGGCTGCAGAACCAAGAACTATCCTGGATATCCCAGGACAGCCCAACATTGAGGCAATGGATGGAAACCACAATGGACATATATCACTGTCTTTATTAATTATAAATTGGAGAAATGTACTTCCTACTGGGAAAACTGTGTCAATTATGTTACGCCCCATAAGCCTGACTTAAATTTTTCTAATTAGTGCACTGCTTTAAAAAAAAAAAAAGTTACTCTCTGTATGTGTATGTATGTATGTATATACTGTGTGTGTGTGTATATATATATATATAGGTATGTATATGTATGTATGTATGTATATACTGTGTGTGTGTATATATATATAGGTATGTATATGTATGTATATATATATGTGTATGTGTATGTGTGTATATATATATATATATGTGTATATGTATGTATGTATGTATGTATGTATATGTATATATATATATATATATATATATATATATATATATATATATATATATATATATATATATATATATATATATACACATACACACATACATATATATATGTATGTATGTATATATGTGTGTGTGTGTATATAGGTATGTATGTATGTATATATATATATATATATGTATGTATGTATGTATATGTGTGTGTGTGTGTATATAGGTATATATGTGTGTATATATATATATACGTGTGTGTGTGTATATATATATATGTATGTGTATATGTATAGGTGTGTGTGTGTGTGTATATATATATATATATATATATATATATATATATATATATATATATATATATATATATATATATATATATTCATTCATATGTGTATATATATATATGTATATGTTTGTATTTATTTTATTTTATTTCTGTTTATTATTAATATATTTATTTTTTGTTTATTTAATTGATGAATTTGTAGAAACTACTTTATTTTATTTGTTTTTGTTTTTTTGTTAGTTTTTTTTTTTTCTTTTTTTTTTTCAGGGGGCGTGGTAGGATGTGGATGTAAACCAAAAATACTTGTGACATTTAGGGCAGACAACAGCTATATGATGTATGTGACTATGATGTAATGGACAGAAATGTCTGATGCTGGATGTCAATAAAAAAAAAGATGACATCAAAACAACACTTAAAAAAAAAAGAACTATTCGCCCAGTCGGCCTGCTTCTATAGGTAATGTTGCAATTTTCCATGCCAACAAAGCAAGCATGGCTGACAGAAAGGGCTCAAAAGTAAGGCTCCACTTTAAGAATGTGCTAACTCAAATGCTAATGTACTGTATATTGAATGCCACTGTTTAGCATTAGAGATTTTACATGGCGATTTCAGCAGAACCAAATGTGTTCATACCAAAGACTATAAAAATGGGACCCATTTCCTCCCTGCTTGGCACTCAGCATCAAGGGTTGGAATCGGGGGTTAAATCACCACAAATGATTCCCGGGCGCGGCACCGCTGCTGCCCGCTGCTGCCCACTGCTCCCCTCACCTCCCAGGGGGTGAACAAGGGGATGGGTCAAATGCAGAGGACAAATTTCGCGTTGTGTGACAATCATTGGTACTTTGATTAAAGCTACAACTAAGATGCGAGTTACAATCAAACAGCTGGTATCTAAGAAATACTGGAAATACACTGGACAAAAATATGAACACAACACTTTATTTTTGATCCCATCCATCCATCTATCCATCCATCTTCTTTCGCTTATCCGAGGTTGGGTTGCGGGGGCAGCAGCCTAAGCAGGGAAACCCAGACTTCCCTCTCCCCAGCCACTCCGTCCAGCTCCTCCCGGGGGATCCCGAGGCGGGAGACATAGTCTTCCCAACGTGTCCTGGGTCTTCCCCGTGGCCTCCTACCGGTCGGATGTGCCCTAAACGCCTCCCTAGGGAAGCGTTCAGTTGGCATCTTGACCAGATGCCCAAGCCAGCTCATCTGGCTCCTCTCGATGTGGAGGAGCAGCGGCTTTACTTTGAGTTCCTCCCGGATGGCAGAGCTTCTCACCCTATCTCTAAGGGAGAGCCCCGCCACACGGCGGAGGAAACTCATTTCGGCCACTTGTACCCAAAGCTCAAGACCAGAGGTGAGGATGGGAACGTAGATCGACCGGTAAATTGAGAGCTTTGCCTTCCGGCTCAGCTCCTTCTTCACCACAACGGATCGATACAGCGCCCGCATTACTGGAGACGCCGCCTGTCGACCTCACGATCCACTCTTCCCTCACTCGTGAACAAGACTCCGAGGTACTTGAACTCCTCCACGTGAGGTAAGATCTCCTCCCCAACCTGGAAATGGCACTCCACCCTTTTCCGGGTGGAATCAGCACCTCCAAGTCCGGGTCCATGTTTCTCAATAATAAAGTTAAAGGTAAAGTACCACTGATAGTCACACAACTTACTCTCTACATTTGACCCATCCCCTTCTTCCACTCCCTGGAACGTGAGGGGAGCCGTGAGCAGCAGCGGTGGCCGCGCTCTGGAATAATTTTGGTGATTTAACCCCCAATTCCAACCCTTCAGCATCAAGGGTTGGAATTGGTGCCAAGCAGAGAGGTGAAGTGAAGTGAATTATATTTATATAGCGCTTTTCTCTAGTGACTCAAAGCGCTTTACATAGTGAAACCCAATATCTAAGTTACATTTAAACCAGTGTGGGTGGCACTGGGAGCAGGTGGGTAAAGTGTCTTGCCCAAGGACACAACGGCAGTGACTAGGATGGCGGAAGCGGGAATCGAACCTGCAACCCTCAAGTTGCTGGCACGGCCGCTCTACCAACCGAGCTATGCCGCCCGGTAATGGGTCCCATTTTTTTTATAGTCTTTGGTTTGACTCGGCCGGGGTTTGAACTCTTGACCTACCAATCTCAGGGCGGACACTCGAACCACCAGGCCACTGAGCAGGTCTACTATGTAAATCCATCCATTTTCTACCGCTTATTCCCTTTGGGATCGCGGGGGGCGCTGGTGCCTATCGCAGCTACAATCGGGCGGAAGGCGGTGTACACCCTGGACAAGTCACCACCTCATCGCAGGGCCAACACAGATAGACAGACAACATTCACACTCACATTCAATGGTTCATGGATCCTGCACCAACAAGGATATAGGAGAACAGACAAAGAGCTGTTCATCGTTCTGTGTGCGTTCTTTGAACAATTAAACCACACACAAAATAGGAAGATCAAAGGATTCCTGGGCTTGGATTGGTCTATGGCAGTGGTGACAAAGTCAAGGCCCGCGGGCCAGATCCAGGCCGGAATGAATTATCTATGGATGATATTTGATTAGTATCACGGTGGAAGAGGGGTTAGTGCGTCTGCCTCACAATACGAAGGTCCTGCAGTCCTGGGTTCAAATCCAGGCTCGGGATCTTTCTGTGTGGAGTTTGCATGTTCTCCCCGTGAATGCGTGGGTTCCCTCCGGGTACTCCGGCTTCCTCCCACTTCCGAAGACATGCACCTGGGGTCGATTGGCAACACTAAATTGGCCCTAGTGTGTGACAGTCATGAAAATAAAGAAAACCCATTGAATGAGAAGGTACTTCCAAACTTTTAGCCTGTACTGTACATTATGGATTGAACTTTCACAGTATCATGTTAGACCCGCTCGACATCCATTGCTTTCCTCCTCTCCAAGGTTCTCATAGTCTTTGTCACCGATGTCCCACTGGGTGTGAGTTTTCCTTGCCCTTATGTGGGCCTACCGAGGATGTCGTAGTGGTTTGTGCAGCCCTTTGAGACACTAATGATTTAGGGCTATATAAGTAAACATTGATTGATTGATTGATTGATTGATTGGTCTTATCAAATAACTGTTAGTAATGATTGTTTTCTTGATTAAAAGTAAAAAAAAGTGGTCAAAAAACATAACTATTGAGAGAAGCGACTCCCCTTCAAAGAGCCATCTCTAAATCCTTGACCGTCTTTTACACATCACAATCATAAGTGTAAATGTAAAATGATGCATTGACCGCGTTCAGAGCCCGCTTGGTCATCGGCTGCAGAAACCTTCCACTCCCCTAAGAAATGATGTCCAGATGCTCCCATGATGCCGCAGGACAGTCAGAGGAAATGCCAGGCAAGCCAAGGGGAAGAGCAGGAAGAGATGGTGGAGATGTAGTGAAAGATGTTTACGTCAAACCATCCCTTGCATTTCTCTCCCACTCGATAAGACGCAACAAATTGACCTCATATCTTCATCTGAGCTCGGTGCGTTTTAACCAGCGATGGACACGGGCGAACCCACTCACCCCGTTTTTCTTTCCTACGCGATTAGTTGGCAGGCTCGGCTTACCGTCTTGTTGTTTTCTGCAGACAAAACGAGCGCTTGTGTTGGGTGTCGCATTGAAGCATTAGTGCAGGGGTAGGGAACCTATGGCTCTCAAACCAGGTGTGGCTCTTTTGATGACTGCATCTGGCTCTCAAGATAAATCTTAGCTGGCATTCCTTAACACGATAAGTAATAGATCATTCATCTAACGCCCTTGACGCGAATCCCTTAGGGGTGATGGATGGCTGGGCAGTGCCTGAAGAGCTGCAGCCCGCCACCATAGCCCCCACTCCCTCCCCTCTGTTGCAAGTCTGGAGTTGTATGTTGTGATACGTATATATAGTTGCTCTGGAGTTTTTTTCCCATAGCTGTTCTGTGACCCTAAACACTGTTTGTTTGTCTAATCAAATCAATCCGTCAATCAACAAAGTTTTGTTGTACTTGGGCAATAACAATACCTACCTACCTACCTAATTACGCTGGTAATCACCGTGTCAAAATATCTGTTTTCTACTGCACCAGTTCAAGTAGTCGCATTCATGGTAAGAAGTGTTTTATTTATTATTG
>NC_084623.1:51688876-51711376 GCF_033978795.1 Nerophis ophidion
GCCCTGGAGTGGGGGTGCAGACTGAGGCCAAGGGAAAAAAACAACAACTCATAGCCATAGTACACATCCCTCTTACATGTGTGTAAGAGGGAAACATCAAAAAGTGGTCAATTGTACTTTGCAATATACTAATAAAAGTTTAAATCAATCAATCAAAAAAACGTCATTTATACGTCTCGGTTTTGCATTGATTTGAATAATCTGGGTGTTAATTTATGAAGTTGTGTGAGTGGTATGTGGTCATTCTCTTCTGTGGACTAGTAGATGCTTGAAAAGTGTTTGAAAAGGCAGATATGAGAGTTACGGAAGTGTAACAAAACGTGCTTCTGTGAGAATTCCAAGCGGCAACATGTGGGTCTCATTGAAGGATCAAAGCAGGGCTGCCCTTGCCGTCTTTGAGCCCTACCTTCTCTGCTGTCTTGTTTTTCTTCTCCTCCTGGCTTTCTCTGGTGTCTCCTCCTGGACTTCCACGGTCTGACTGAAATAGTCCATCACACTTACAAAGATCACTCCCCTGGGCGTCGGAGTTGCTTTCTTTTAACGTCCTCAAAATACACGGTCAAATACCTGTGGCGTGCATTGACCTCATCCTTTTTTCCGACAGCTAAAACCACGCTCTTTACGCGTGTCTCCGCCCTCAATTCCCTAAAGAAAACACAGACTAAAAATAGATTCATTTATAACTTTTATCTAATTCAAGTATGTCAGATAAAAAAGTCTTGTACCGTATTTTCCGGTCTATGGAGCGCACGGTATATAAACCGCACCCACTAGGTCTTAGAAGACTTTTTTTTAATATATGTTAGCCACACCAGACTATAAGTTATAGATATATATATATATATATGTTATAAAATGAGTTATTTACACAGAAATATTTTGTAAATGTTTATTTAAATACCTTTTTTCAAAACATGGTCACTACTGCCTAGTTTCTCTTGTTATATTATTATATTACTATTATATTTTTATTCTCATTGTTGCTCTTTATTTTTATTCCTATTGTAATATTTTTCTATTATGTTTCCATTTATACCCCCATTATATGTGTTGGCCCGGCGATGAGGTGGTGACTTGTCCAGGGTGTACCCTGCCTTCCGCCCGATTGTAGCTGAGATAGGCGCCAGCGCCCCCCGCGACCCCGAAAGGGAATAAGCGGTAGAAAATGGATGGATGGATGGATATATACTTTTTTCCTTTTTGAATTCGATCTCAACTCTGTACCCTGCTGCTTGAATTTAAATTTTCCAGAAGGAACTCTCCTGATGGAATCAATAAAGATCTAAAGATCTATCCATCTATCTACAAACCCCGTTTCCATATGAGTTGGGAAATTGTGTTTGATGTAAATATAAACAGAATACAATGATTTGCAAATCCTTTTCAACCCATATTCAATTTAATGCACTACAAAGACAAGATATTTGATGTTCTAACTCAGGGGTGTCAAACTCAAATACAGAGTGGGCCAAAATTTAAAACTGAACAAAGCCGCAGGCCAAGGTTGAACAAATTAACCTTTTAACAAGTTTTGCATTGAATATTAACAAGCAAGGCTTACAGTATATAACTTTATAGTCACATACAAAATCGAGTGTCAAATTATAATAATGAGTAAAAAATATCAATGGTATATCAAATAAAATTTAAATAAAAATTCGGGGAGCGGAGTTTGGGGGTGTATATTGTAGCGTCCCGGAAGAGTTAGTGCTGCAACGGATTCTGGGTATTTCTTCTGTTGAGTTTATGTTGTGCTACGGTGTGGACGTTCTCCCGAAATGTGTTTGTCATTCTTGTTTGGTGTGGCTTCACAGTGTGGCGCATATTTGTAAAAACGTTAAAGTTGTTTATACGGCCACCCTCAGTGTGACCATTATGGCCTTGCATTTACTTGTGTGTGTTAAAGCAGCATATATTATATGACTGGACCGGCACGTTGTTTGTATGGCGGAAAAGCGGACGTGACGACAGGCTGTAGAGGACGCTAAAGGCAGTGTCTTCAAGTCACGCCCCCAATATTGTTGTCTGGGTGGAAATCGGGAGAAATTCGGAAGAATGGTTGCCCCGGGAGATTTTCGGGAGGGGCACTGAACTTTGGGAGTCTCCCGGGAAAATCGTGAGGGTTGGCAAGTATGAGTATCAGCAGTGAATGCAGTGTTACAGAGGCATCGCCGCTGTATAACATCGGCGGGCCAGCTCTTATCTTAATTTGATATTACCTCAAGGGCCAAATGAAATTACACGGCGGGCCAAATTTGGCCCGCGGGCCAGAGTTTGACACCCATGTTCTAACTCATAAACTTTTTTTTTTTTTTTTGCAAATAAGAATTAACTTAGAATTTCATGGCTGCAACACGTGCCAAAGTAGTTGGGAAAGGGCATGTTCACCACTGTGTTACATCACCTTTTCTTTGAACAACACTCAATAAACGTTTGGGAACTGAGGAAACTAATTGTTGAATCTTTGAAAGTGGAATTCTTTCCCATTCTTGCTTGATGTACAGTTTAAGTTGTTCAACGGTCCGGGGTCTGGTTGTCGTATTTTACGTTTCATAATGCGCCACACATTTTCGATGGGAGACATGTCTGGACTGCAGGCGGGCCAGGAAAGTACCCACACTCTTTTACTTCGAAGCCATGCTGTTGTAACACGTGGCTTGGCCTTGTTTTGTTCAGTTCAATTTTAGGACTAGATAGAACAATCCCATGATACAAGATAACCTGAGTAGAGTGGAAATATTAGGCTACCTCCTTCAGCGCTGCCTCAGAGCGGTTGTGGTGTTAGACCTGGTTGGGTGGGATTGCAAGATGGGGGGCAGAGAGGAGGAAGGGTAATGGTTGTCAGCTTCATTGGGGTCATCAGGTGGGCACCCTCCTTCACCGGCGTTTCAATGATAGGCCCACGACACCTCCAGAGGGCTCATCGGCAACACCTGGCGTCCCAGGTGAGCCCCCCTCTGCTTTTAACCATTATGTGATGTAGGTCTTACTACATCCCCAGATGGTGTCTCTCCTCTTCACCCACAGCCACCGACTGGCTGTCTCTGCAGGGGCGTCCATGATAACGTTGCTTGGATGACAACATATGTTGTTCCAAAACCTGTATGGACCATTCAGCATTAATGGTGCCTTCACTGATGTATAAGTTACCCATGCCTTGGGCACTAATACACCCCCATACCATCACAGATGTTGGCTTTTGAACTTTGCGCCTATAACAATCCGGATGGTTATTTTCCTCTTTGTTCCGGAAGACACCACGTCCACAGTTTCCAAATATAATTTGAAATGTGGACTCGTCAGACCACAAAACACTTTTCCACTTTGCATAAGTCCATCTTAGATGAGCTCAGGCCCAGCGAAGCCGGCGGCGTTCCTGGGTGTTGTTGATAAATGGTTTTCGCTTTGCATTGTAGAGTTTTAACTTGCACTTACAGATGTAGTGACAAACTGTAGTTACTGACAGTGGTTTTATGAAGTGTTCCTGAGCTCATGTAGTGATATCCTTTACACACTGTCGTTTTTTTGATGCAGTGCCGCCTGAGGGATCAAAGGTCCGTAATATCATCACTTACGTGCAGTGATTTCTCCAGATTCTCTGATCCTATTGATGATTTTACGGACCGTAGATGGTAAAATCCCTAAATTCCTTGCTGTAGCTCGTTGAGAAATGTTGTTCTAAAACTGTTCGACAATTTGTTTACAAAGTGGTGACCATCACCCCATCCTTTTTTGTTAAATACTTAGCATTTCATGGAAGCTGCTTTTATACCCAATCAATGCACCCACCTGTTCCCAATTAGCCTGCACACCTGTGGGATGTTCAAAATAAGTGTTTGATGAGCATTCCTCAACTTTATCAGTATTTATTGCCACCTTTCCCAACTTCTTTGTCACGTGTTGCTGGCATCAAATTCTAAAGTTAATGATTATTTGCAAAAAAAAAAAATATTTTGAGTTTGAACATCAAATATGTTGTCTTTGTAGCATATTCAACTGAATATGGGTTGAAAAGGATTTGCAAATCATTGTATTCCCTTTATATTTACATCCAACACAATTTCCCAATTCATATGGAAACAGGGTTTGTAAATGTCCTCCAATAAGCGCACAATTCCTTCTATTTTAGTCAAGTCATTTACAAAAGGTAAACCATGCTATAGGCTATTAGGAGCGAGCAGCTACACAACAGCTGAGCACACAATACAAAAAAAAGTGTCTAAAACAGCACATTTGTCAGTACAATCAGGTATCACATAGTTCCAGTTGCATATTACCAACACATACAAAGTCTCCAAGGCGGAAGCGTAACAAAGGTGTCTGCATTATTCAATGTGCCGCATCAGGAGCTTAACTTCATGTATTATTGTGGCCACTAGGTGTCGGCAAAAAAAAAGAATATTGGATATCGGCAAAAAAGCCATTATCGGACATCTCTAATAATTATCGGATTGTGACGGTCTCATGACGTCGTGTGGGTTCCATGGACCACCAAGGAAGGACATTGCTCGCAGGTGTAGACTTCTTTATTTTTCCAAATAAGAACGGTCTTTTGTGGGTTGCTCTTCAGCCGTCCGCGCTCTCACTGCTCGCTCCTCCGTATCGCTTTTCAGCCGTCCACGTCGCTTGCGTCTGCCTCTCATCCTTCTTGCATGTGCTGCTCCTTGTGGTGTCTCTCGTCTCTTTCCTCCTTCTGCCCCGTTCCCTCCTCCTTCTCCCCTTTTATACATCGAGAGGAGATACATTAATTGTGTCCAGGTGCGCGATCCACGCACCTGATCTCACTTGTGGCGTCGCTCCTCGCCGCTCGCTCGCTCGCATTCTCCGCCTCCTCGTCGCCATCTGTCAGACTGTCGGCTCCTCCTCTCCACACGGATCAATATCGATATCGGCCAATATTGGTATCGAATCGGAAGTGGGAAAAGTTGTGCCGCGACACTTCTTCTAAAAAACCACCCAGAAGTGTCTCGCTCGTGGTCTTTTTTTTTTTTTTTTTTACTCTGGTGCAAATTGAACTCTTCAGCTGTTTTCACTCCAGCAGCGATGCAATGATACTACTTAAGATCCAAGCAAACCCCAATTGCTGTGTTTCCAGAAAACCACATACTCATTAGCAGTTGCTGTGTGTGTGTGTGTGTGTGTGTGTGTGTGTGTGTGTGTGTGTGTGTGTGTGTGTGGTATGGCTTTAATTACAGGTGTCTGCTTCATTTTGCGCGCATGTGTGTATTCTGCACGCACGGCAAAGCTCCAAATAAGCGTCCATTACTGACTCCTTTTATGGAGCCACCTCTGGTACTTTAGTGCCATAAGCCGCTAATGACTTCCTTTTTTTTGACTGTTTAAAACCCCCCTCCGGTCTGCTTTAGACGAGCGGTCATAAGGAGGGAGAGCTGAAAAATGTCTGACAAACAGATGACACGGTTGCCGTTAGCAACGCTTGACTGCAAGGCTATGCTGGCCCAGGAATGACACAAGACCCTCCCCACCCACACCCGGCCCTGGTTCGGTTCAAAACTTGGAAGGGACTTGAACATTTTTTGCGCGGTGTGACTCCAGGTTGCAGAGATGGCAGGTGATGTGCGAGTAAAGGTCCTTTTTTTTTTTTTTCAAGTAGTGAGAAAAAACCGTAGCGAGATAAGGCAAAACACAAGGAAGGCGATACTGGATGATAAACCCTCTTGATTGCCAACCAGGGGCCTTCTTGTCTCTCATGGACACACACCTGTTGTTGTTGACTTTGGACTACAATACATCAAGGCCGCGGAACAGAGACACACTTGCTTACTTGCTTATGGTTGTCCATCCAGTCCGATGACGACATAAGCAAGGTACCTGCGCAAGGAGATATTTCAGTGCCAAAGGAGGTGCTCTTTCTCCAGTAGGACTAACTTCGCCACAATGAGGTAAACCCGACTAGTCCCTCGCCATGACTGCAGGAGGTTGCCGGGTTCTTATTCCTTCAAGCACCACCAGCACATTGCTTTTCTGTTAGGGTGTGCTCCCTTAGCCTTTGCTTAAATAAGCTGACCCACAAGGCAATGGGGTTGACAGGCGTCAGGGTGTGTTCCACTCAATGGTGGGCCTATACGCCACATCTCTGGGGCCCACTGCTGCTCCGAGATCCCCTTCAGTTTAGTTCGGGGTCTGCAAAGACCCTTATCCGTGTGTGGCCACGAGGAGGCACTGAAGGAGTCTTGGTGGTGGAGAGGCTTTGTACCAGCAGGAGGAAACTTACGCACTCGGCTCCTCTTTTCAACCCATGGGGGGGGGTTAGCTGGCGGCGGTAGCTGTAAGCAGAGAGTAGCAAGCAGAAAGCAACATGCACTATTTACAGACATTTCTCTACTTCTACTGCACTAGACACACTACGGGCTTACACACACACACATTCACAAAAAATATACGCCACACATACACCCCCCAGCCCCCAAACCCAACGCCCTCGACACAAATCCCATAGGGGTGATGAATGGATGGTCAGCCCCTGAAAGCTGCGTCCTACCATCATGACCCCGAACTCCCTTCCCTCTGTTGCTAGATATCTCAAGATGTATGTTGTAATATTTCTATGTGCTTTGCTATGCAGGTTTTTTTCCCACTCCAGACTGGGCCCCCTTAGGAGCCCAGTGTAGATTGTATTTTTTTACTCATCCTTCCCCAGCGTTTACCTTTTTCCCATCTTTTACGGGGGGCCTTGTGGCGACCCATCAGCGTTCCTGTTCTGTAACCCTGTACACTTTGTTTTTGTTTAATCTTGAACGGGTTTGTGCTGAAAACAAAGTTTTGTTGTACTCGTGCAATGACAATAAAGACCTACCTATCTAGTTTGGCTGAGTCCGCTCTCAGTGCTTCTGGAGTGATCGCCAAATGCAGAAGTACGAAGACCCAGCTACAGAAACATGGAACTGTTTGATTTTACATGAATCGATCGTGAAAATAACTAGATTCGGTACCCATCCCGGATTGTGAGAGCTCTTATTCAGATGTTTTGTTGGGCAATCAGTTTTGTTTTTGTGAAAAGTTTGAGGGGGAAAAAACTGGAAATTTTGGTTGTGGAAGTACCTGTGACATTTTGCTGGCATCGTGGTGAAGTTGCATTCTCTCGTGGATGCAGTGGAAGGTAGGAATGGTGATTTATTTATATACTAAAGAACAACCTAAGAACAAAAAGACTTGCACAATGGCACTATAAACAAACCAACAGAACTAGCATGTGAGCTAGGAGGAACAAAAGACGCTAGCATGTGAGCTAGGGAAACAAACAAACAAATAGCATGGAAGCTAATCGAGTACATAAAGGGATTTACCACAATGCGGGATAGCGACGTCACCTGTTGCATGAAAAGCAATTTACACTGCGAGCCCGAAAGACAAACAAAGGCAGTCTTAAATAGGGACAGAAAATTAGGAGGCAGGTGCAGGACAACAAACAAGAGACAGGTGACACTAACTAGGCAACAGAAACAAAACAGGAAGTGCCACCAGGAACTAAGGAAGTCAAATAGTAAACAGGGTGGGACGGCGTGGCGAAGTTGGGAGACTGGCCGTGCCAGCAATCTGAGGGTTACAGGTTCAATCCCCACCTTCTACCATCCTAGTCACGTCCGTTGTGTCCTTGGGCAAGACACTTTACCCTTGCTCATGATGGGTCCTGGTTAGCGCCTTGCATGGCAGCTCCCACCATCAGTGTGTGTGTAAATGGGTAAATGTGGAAATACTGTCAAAGCGCTTTGGGCTCTTTAAAAAGGGGTAGAAAAAGCGCTTTACAAGTACAACCATTAACAAAACAGAACAAAACCAGAACATGTCATGATCCAAGTAGTGGATCATGACAGTCTCTCTCCTCCGGGTTCTTCGGACCACCAAGTACAGACATCGCCGCTCCTTTTCGGGGTTTTTAGACAATGTTTTATTTTACAACAAAGCCTCTGTTGTGGCTTCACGGTGGCAGAGGGGTTAGTGCGTCTGCCTCACAATACGAAGGTCCTGCAGTCCTGGGTTCAATTCCAGGCTGAGGATCTTTCTGTGTGGAGTTTGCATGTTCTCCCCGTGAATGCGTGGGTTCCCTCCGGGTACTCCGGCTTCCTCCCACTTCCAAAGACATGCACCTGGGGATAGGTTGATTGGCAACACTAAATTGGCCCTAGTGTGTGAATGTGAGTGTGAATGTTGTCTGTCTGTCTGTGTTGGCCCTGCGATGAGGTGGCGACTTGTCCAGGGTGTAGCCCGCCTTCCGCCCGATTGTAGCTGAGATAGGCGCCAGCGCCCCCCGCGACCCCGAAAGGGAATAAGCGGTAGAAAATGGATGGATGGATGGATGGGCCTCTGTTGTGCTTTTCAGCAATTGTTTATAGTGCTCCAACTCCCACTTTCCTTTCCTCCCAGGCTGTTGCCTTTTAACAGAACGACAGGTATTTAGATAAGCAGGCCCAGGTTGGCCATCTACGCACCTGTCGCTGATCTCGAAGCCGGTCGTGGCACACCCCGCTTCGCTGCAGGTCTGCAGGCCACGCCCCCCCTCCACATTGGTATTTACAGCAGGTTCGTACTACTTTCCCACTGCACAGGTGGAACAGTTCCATGGCCTCTCTGTTCATAAAGCAAGACCAGTTTTCTACTCACAACTGGCATAGAAACTGTTTTTTTTTTGCTACTATGAGGCAAGTTTGAACTGAAACTGGCTATCGAAGCTCTCCTGTGAAAGAGCAGACAGAGTTGTGCAGCTCTCCACTTGCCGCCCCTCTCTCTCTCTCTCTCTGCAGCATCACCATGAGAGGCAGAACTAAAAAAAAATAAAAAAATCTTGGTTGTATCATTTTTGAAAGCGTGCATTGCGATGTCAAAAGCACGGGAATCCAGTGGTGATTGTCCCTGTTTTGCCAACTAGTTTAGTCAGCGTGGAGGTCTTGACTAGTCCCAACTCTGTTGAGTTTTTTTCTAACCACCAACTCAAGGCGAGCGTGGTGACTGCTGACTTGGGACTCTTGCGCTTGCTATTTTTAGACTTAGCCTGAGAATTCAGACTAAGGTCAGCAATCAAATTCTTGCTGCCAAATAGTGGAAGGAAACAAGTTGGAAAAAGAACTCTGTGGAAGTTTGCATTTTTCACATTTCAAGTCAGGTATGCACATTTGTAGTCCATTTCAGTGCCTGCGATGTGTCATGTGACTACTTTCTAGTGCTTCTTCTTCCTCCTACATTCATCCTATTGATTGGACTCCATCATTATTCTGACTGGTATTAAGGGATCTGTACTGAAACTCTCAACATCCGTGACCAGACTGAGAAACTACAGTCAGAAGCCACTGACTCATACCTCATTTTAGCGCTAAATTCATAGTGGAGCTACGGATGGGTACTATCATTTGTAGGTCCACTATCGAATTATGTCAGTACTACCAAGTATCCATCAATTCACGTACAGACATGTGAGCTAACATAATAGTGTGAGAGTCCAGTCCATAGTGGATCTAGCATGATAGTGTGAGAGTCCAGTCCGTAGTAGATCTAACATAATATTGTGACAGTCCAGTCCGTAGTGGATCTAGCATGATAGTGTGAGAGTCCAGTCCATAGTGGATCTAACATAATAGTGTGAGAGTCTAGTCCATAGTGGATCTAACATAATATTGTGACAGTCCAGTCCGTAGTGGATCTAGCATGATAGTGTGAGAGTCCAGTCCATAGTGGATCTAGCATAATAGTGTGAGAGTCCAGTCCATAGTGGATCTAACATAATAGTGTGAGAGTCCAGTCCATAGTGGATCTAGCATAATAGTGTGAGAGTCCAGTCCATAGTGGATCTAACATAATATTTTGAGAGTCCAGTCCATAGTGGATCTAACATAATAGTGTGAGAGTCCAGTCCATAGTGGATCTAGCATAATATTTTGAGAGTCCAGTCCATAGTGGATCTAACATAATATTGTGAGAGTCCAGTCCATAGTGGATCTAACATAATAGTGTGAGAGTCCAGTCCATAGTGGATCTAACATAATAGTGTGAGAGTCCAGTCCATAGTGGATCTAGCATAATAGTGTGAGAGTCCAGTCCATAGTGGATCTAACATAATATTTTGAGAGTCCAGTCCATAGTGGATCTAACATAATAGTGTGAGAGTCCAGTCCATAGTGGATCTAGCATAATATTTTGAGAGTCCAGTCCATAGTGGATCTAACATAATATTGTGAGAGTCCAGTCCATAGTGGATCTAGCATGATAGTGTGAGAGTCAAGTCCATAGTGGATCTAGCATAATATTGTGATAGTCCAGTCCATAGTAAATCTAGCATTATAGTGTGACAGTCCAGTCCATAGTGGATCTAACATAATATTGTGACACTCCAGTCCATAGTGGATCTAGCATAATATTGTAAGAGTCCAGTGCATAGTGGATCCAACATAATAGTGGGAGTCCAGTCCATAGTGGATCTAACATAATAGTGTGAGAGTCCAGTCCATAGTGGATCTAACATAACAGTGTGAAGGTCCAGTCCATAGTGGATCTAACATAATAGTGTGAGAGTCCAGTCCATAGTGGATCTAACATAACAGTGTGAAGGTCCAGTCCATAGTGGATCTAGCATAATATTGTGAGAGTCCAGTCCATGGTTACATTGAAAAAACACAATTTTATTATCAAACAGTTAACATTTATTAACACACGCAAAGTACCGGTACCGGAAATTGGTACCATATCATTTAAAATGTGAACGGTACCCATTTCTATGTGGAGTGGCATTGGAAAGAGTCAAAAATGATTGACGTGAAATTTAAAAAAGAAAATAATAATTCTTATTTAAAGTCTCAACCTTTTTTGACCGATTTGAACCATTTGATACTAAAAGATTAAATAAACTCAATAAATAATAATCGGAATTGATCAGCAATATTAACTCAGAAGCCCAAAGTATAAAACAGGTTAACTTAAAAAATAAGTATGCTCCTGCATGATACTATTTTAGAAGAAGTTTTGTGTTACCTTTCATATGTGGACACTTATTTATTTTTTTACTTGTATGTTTCATTCACTTTAATCGTGTTTATATGTCCTGTATCAGGTTTTGTATTTGATCAAATAAACACACTTAATCCGACAAGCCAAGTGAGGTCCGGGGTTTACTTGCTGTGGTTTCTGTTGTGCGGTTTTATCAGAACGGTCCTGTCTGACGGATAAATAACATCTGCAGCTAAAGCCCGAGCCGCACAGACACACAAACTAGTGCAACACAAAGCTAAGCAATCAGTTGTCGGTCACATATGGCCTGTGCCAGATTAACGGGCCAGCTGTTGCACTGTGGATCTTTCACGCAGGATCTTGGACAAGATGATGGTCTTACCTTTTATACTGCAAAAAGTCAGTGTTCAAAAACCAGAAAAAAAATACAAAAATGAGGGGTATTTTATGTGAACTAAGCAAAACTATCTGCCAATAGAACAAGAACATTTTAGCGCTAAATTCATAGTAGGTACCGCATTTGAATTATGCCAGTAGAGAGTCCAGTCCATAGTGGATCTAACATAATAGTGAGAGTCCAGTCCATAGTGGATCTAACATAATAGTGTGAGTCCAGTCCATAGTGGATCTAACATAATAGTGTGAGTCCAGTCCATAGTGGATCTAACATAATAGTGAGAGTCCAGTCCATAGTGGATCTAACATAATAGTGTGAAAGTCCAGTCCATAGTGGATCTAACATAATAGTGTGAGAGTCCAGTCCATAGTGGATCTAACATAATAGTGAGAGTCCAGTCCATAGTGGATCTAACATAATAGTGAAAGTCCAGTCCATAGTGGATCTAACATAATAGTGAGAGTCTAGTCCATAGTGGATCTAACATAATAGTAAGAGTCCAGTCCATAGTGGATCTAACATAATATTGTGAAAGTCTAGTCCATAGTGGATCTAACATAATAGTGAGAGAGTGAGAGAGAATATTGTGAAGAAAATTTGGCTTGCCAAGACTTTCCAAAACAAGTAAAATTAGCTAACCCCAATGAACCCAAAAAAACTTTTTATAATAAGTATATTCTCACTAATAACAAGTGCACTTTTCCTGGTAGAAAAAAAAGACATTTTTGCTCAATATGTTGGAAAATACTCTTCAATTAAGTAAATACTAGTGCCATTATCTTGACATAATGATATGCGCTCGGCATTATATATATATATATATTTTTTTGTCCTGCTTGAAATAAGAAATGATGACTTTAAAAAAGCAGTTTTATACTTGTGAGTGTTGATGACACAGCTTTGCAACAGTTGATATTCTAGTTTCAAGCATGTTTTCCTCAATATAGGTCATCAAATCTCAGCAACAAGCTGTAATGTCTTACTGAGATCATTTAGGACCAAAACACTTAAAAGGAGTAAATCACTCGAACATAAAATCTGCTTGGTGAAAATAATTCTTATCAGACAGAAAAATAAGCAGATATCACCATTATTTGAGATATTTAAAGGCCTACTGAAATGCGTTGTACTTGTATAGCACTTTTCTACCTTCAAGGTACTCAAAGCGCTTTGACACTACTTCCACATTTACCCATTCACACACACATTCACACACTGATGGAGGGAGCTGCCATGCAAGGCGCCAACCAGCACCCATCAGGAGCAAGGGTGAAGTGTCTTGCTCAGGACACAACGGACGTGACGAGGTTGGTATTAGGTGGGATTTGAACCAGTGACCCTCGGGTTGCGCACGGCCACTCTTCCACTGCGCCACGCCATGAGATTTTCTTATTCAAACGGGGATAGCAGGTCCATTCTATGTGTCATAATTGATCATTTCACGATATTGCCATTAAGTAAAGAACATTGACGATAAAGTTCGCAACTTTTGGTCGCTAATTAAAAAAACCTTGCCTGTACCGGAAGTAGCAGACAATGTGCACGTGACGTCACGGGTTGTGGAGCTCCTCACATCCTCACATTGTTTACAATCATGGCCACCAGCAGCAAGAGCGATTCGGACCGAGAAAGCGACAATTTCCCCATTAATTTCAGTGAGGATGAAAGATTCGTGGATGAGGAAAGTGAGAGTGAAGGACTTAAAAAAAAAAAAAAGATGAGGGCAGTGGGAACGATTCAGATGTTATTAGACACATTTACTAGGATAATTCTGGAAAGTCCCTTATCTGCTTATTGTGTTTTAGTGAGATTATATAGTCGTACTTGAAAGTCGGAGGGGTGTGGCTACAATCAAGGCCACCAGCAGCAAGACAGATTCGGACCGAGAAAGCAACAATTTCCCCATTAATTTGAGTGAGGATGAAAGATTCGTGGATGAGGAAAGTGAGAGTGAAGGACTTAAAAAAAAAAAAAAAAAGATGACGAGGGCAGTAGGAACGATTCAGATGTTGTTAGACACATTTACTAGGATAATTCTGGAAAATCCCTTTTTTTGCTTATTGTGTTTTAGTGAGATTATATAGTCGTACTTGAAAGTCGGAGGGGTGTGGCTACAATCAAGGCCACCAGCAGCAAGACAGATTCGGACTGAGAAAGTGACGATTTCCCTATCAATTTGAGCGAGGATGAAAGATTTGTGGATGAGGAAAGTGAGAGTGAAGGACTTAAAAAAAAAAAGAAAAAGACGAGGGCAGTGGGAACGATTCAGATGTTATTAGACACATTTACTAGGATAATTCTGGAAAATCCCTTTTTTGCTTATTGTGTTTTAGTGAGATATAGTCGCACTTGAAAGTCGGAGGAGTGTGGCTACAATCAAGGCCACCTGCAGCAAGAGAAATTCGGACCGAGAAAGCGAGAATTTCCCCATTAATTTCAGTGAGGATAAATGATTTGTGGATAAGGAAAGTTAGAGTGAAGCACAAAAAAAGAAAAAGCAACGGCTCCAGGCGGCGGCAGTGGGACCGTTTCAGATGTAATTAGACACATTTATTAGAATAATTCTGGAAGATCCCTTATCTGCTTATTGTGTTAATAGTGTTTTAGTGAGATTTTAAAGACATACCTGAAAGTTGGATGGCTGCGGTGATCGCAATCATTGCCTTTTTGACAGCTGCAGGAGGAAGTCACGTAATCCACTGAAGTCTCCGGTAAGAGCTGACTTAATATTACAATTTTCCCATCCAAAACCTTGCTGGTTGACGTAGAAAATATGTTCGCTTGACCGCTCTGTGTTAAACAACTAACAAAGAAACACCGGCTGTGTCCCGGTGCTAAAGGCAGCTGCAATCCACCGATTTCCACCTACAGCATTCTTCTTTGACGTCTCCATTATTAATTGAACAAATTGCAAAAGATTCAGCAACACAGATGTCCAAATTACTGTGTAATTATGCGATGAAAAGAGTGTGATGTTGGGCTAATATGTCCGCTACAACCCGAGACGTCATCATTCCGCGACGTTTTCAACAAGAAACTCCGCGTGAAATTTAAAATTGTAATTTAGTAAACTAAACCGGCCATATTGACATGTGTTGCAATGTTAAAGGGGAACATTAGCACAATTTCAAAAGGGTTAAAATCAACAAAAATCAGTTCCCAGTGGCTTGTTTTATTTTTTAAAGTTTTTTTCAAAATTTTACCGGTCTCCAAATATCCCTAAAAAAAGCTTTAAAGTGCTTGATTTTTGCTATTTGCGATGCCACTGTCCATTTCCCTGTGACGTCATACAGTGCTGCCAATGTAAACAAACAATGGCGAATAGCACAGCAAAATATAGCGACATTAGCTCGGATTCAAACTCGGATTTCAGCGGCTTAAGCGATCAACAGATTACGCATGTATTGAAACAGATGGTTGGAGTATGAAAATATTGAAGAAGAAAACTGAAGCTATCGAGCGAATAGCTATTGACGCTATTCATAGCCATAGCATGGCCGAATAGCAGCGTTAGCATCGCCGGTAAAATGTGCGGACCAAACGATCAGGACTTTCGCGTCTTGTGACACTGGAGCAACTTAAATCCGTCGATTGGTAAGTGTTTGTTTCGCATTAAATGTGAGTGGAAGGAAACGTAATATAGTTGCAAATGCATCTGCAGGTTATCCATACATCTCTGTGCCATGTCTGCTTTAGCACCGCCGGTAAATAGCATGTTAGCATCGATTAGCATAGCATGTTAGCATCGATTAGCTGGCCGTCAACATCAACAAAACTCACCTTTGTGATTACTGTGACTTTATCGTTACAAATGCATCTACAGGTTATCCATACATCTCTGTGCCATGTCTGCTTTAGCACCGCCGGTAAATAGCATGTTAGCGTCGATTAGCGTAGCATATTAGCATCGATTAACTGGCAGTCACGCCGCGACCAAATATGTCTGATTAGCAAATAAGTCAATATCAACAAAACTCACTTTTGTGATTTCGTTGAATTTATCGTTGCAAATGCATCTGCAGGTTATCCATACATCTCTGTGCCATGTCTGTCATCGCCGGTAAAATGTGGAGCCACTTTGGTACATTCAATGGGGGTCTGGCGGAAGACATTTTCGCATCTTGGGGCCAGTGGTGCAACTTGAATCCCTCCCTGTTAGTGTTGTTACACCCTCCGACAACACACCGACGAGGCATGATGTCTCCAAGGTTCCAAAAAATAGTCGAAAAAACAGAAAATAACAGAGCTGAGACCCAATGTTTACAATGGGTTGAAAATAAAAATGGCGGCTATGTTACCGCGGCGACGTCACATTCTGACGTCATCACCTCCAGAGCGATAAACAGAAAGGCGTTTAATTCACCAAAATTCACCCATTTAGAGTTCGGAAATCGGTTAAAAGAATATATGGTCTTTTTTTCTGCACCATCAAGGTATATATTGACGCTTACATACGTCTGGTGATAATGTTCCCCTTTAATATTTCATCATTGATATACCTCCAAGTCCGAGTCCATGGTTCTCTCCCGGAAAAGGGTGGAGTGCCATCTCCGGGTTGGGGAGGAGACCCTGCCCCAAGTGGAGGAGTTCAAGTACCTAGGAGTCTTGTTCACGAGTGGGGGAAGAGTGGATCGTGAGATCGACAGGCGGATCGGTGCGGCGTCTTCAGTAATGCGGACGTTGTACCGATCCGTTGTGGTGAAGAAGGAGCTGAGCCGGAAGGCAAAGCTCTCAATTTACCGGTCGATCTACGTTCCCATCCTCACCTATGGTCATGAGCTTTGGGTCATGACCGAAAGGACAAGATCACGGGTACAAGCGACCGAAATGAGTTTCCTCCGCCCTTAGAGATAGGGTGAGAAGCTCTGCCATCCGGTAGGAACTCAAAGTAAAGCCGCTGCTCCTCCACATCGAGAGGAACCAGATGAGGTGGTTCGGGCATCTGGTCAGGACGCCACCCGAACGCCTCCCGAGGGAGGTGTTTAGGGCACGTCCAACCGGTAGGAGGCCACGGGGAAGACCCAGGACACGTTGGGAAGACTATGTCTCCCGGCTGGCCTGGGAACGCCTCGGGATCCCCCGGGAAGAGCTAGACGAAGTGGCTGGGGAGAGGGAAGTCTGGGCTTCCCTGCTTAGGCTGCTGCCCCCGCGACCCGACCTCGGATAAGCGGAAGAAGATGGATGGATGGATGGATCATTGATATATAAACTACCAGACTGCGTGGTCTGTAGTAGTGGGTTTCAGTAGGCCTTTAATCTTACTTAGATTCCAGTTTTTGCAGTGTGAAGCATTTTCCATTTCATCACATGGTCTTTTTTTCCTACACTGCCGTAAATTATCACATGAATTTTGGATTTACAGGAGCAGGGGGGGTTTTTTGAGAGAGTTTTACTTAGTGACTATAATATCCATATTTAACTTTCTAACTGCAGGCCTGGAATGGACTTTGGAATGTGAGTTTTATGGGTGCTCTTCATAGGCAAGCCAATCATTTGTGTCCTTTTGGGGTCATGCTGGCAGAGGATAGCGAGTGCATCATGCCAGAGGGGGAAAACACATTTGACGTGTAATATATCTCCCAGTCTTCTCTCGTTTGCCGGCGACTGTAAACGCCGGCGAGCTCGCCCTTCACCCACATCCGTCTCGTCGCGTCATGTTCATGTGTCGGCAGAGTGCGAGCCTGTCTGGGTGAGGCGGTGAAACGTGCATCATGCTCACCGCCCCAGTTCAGTTTTCTGGGATTTAGGACCGTCGCTCTGACAAGTTGAAGTCACGTCGCTGACCCAGTGACCGCAATCATTGTTGAAAGAGGTCTAAGTTGGCTGTCAACTTCTCGGTTTACGGTTACAGCCTTCTACTATCCAGGTTAGTTTACTAGTTATTACAAACCCCCTTTCCATATGAGTTGGGAAATGGTGTTGGATGTAAATATAAACAGAATACAATGATTTGCAAAACTTTTTCAACCCATATTCAGTTGAATATGCTATAAAGCAGGGGTCGGGAACCTTTTTGGCTAAGAGAGCCAAGAAGCCAAATATTTTCAAATGTATTTCCCTAAGAGCCATATAATATTTTTTTTAACACTGAACACAACTAAACGCGTGCATTTTTAAGTAAGACCAACATTTCCAGAGTATAATAGGTATCTTATTCTTTGTATTAACATTGTTATTCTGAAGTTAACTGTGGAGGGGGCGTGGCCCGCGGGCCTGCAGCAAAGCGGGATGTTGCCAGGACCGGCCTCGAAATCAGCGACAGGTGCGTAGATGGCCCACCTGGGCCTTGTTATCTAATCACACGTCGCTCTGTTATAAGCAGCAGCCAGGAGGAGGGACGGGGTCGGGGCTGGAGCCAGAGCGCGATTGAGGATGAAAGAGAAAAAAACAATTGCTGGAAGGCAACTGAGAGACTGATTGAAAAACAAAACAATATTGTAACCCTAAAACAGGCTCTCATGTCGGTGCTTGGTGGTCTAAAGAACCCCCGGGAGGGCAAGCCCCACACTAACCAATAATACATAAATTACTTCTTACCATTAACGCAACTTCTTGAACATAAAAATGCATGAGAATGTTTTATATTTTAAACGTTGTTTTTAACACTATGATTACAAGTGGAATTATTCATTACTTATCCCGTTAAGTAAAATCGTTACTAAAACGGCCTTCTTTCATCTCCGTAATATCGCTAAAATTCGCTCCATTCTGTCCACTAAAGACGCCGAGATCATTATCCATGCGTTTGTTACGTCTCGTCTCGATTACTGTAACGTATTATTTTCGGGTCTCCCCATGTCTAGCATTAAAAGATTACAGTTGGTACAAAATGCGGCTGCTAGACTTTTGACAAGAACGAGAAAGTTTGATCACATTACGCCTGTACTGTATATACCTTTATATACATATATACATACATATATACCTATACTGGCTCACCAGGACTGGCTTCCTGTGCACTTAAGATGTGACTTTAAGGTTTTACTACTTACGTATAAAATACTACACGGTCTAGCTCCATCCTATCTTGCCGATTGTATTGTACCATATGTCCCGGCAAGAAATCTGCGTTCAAAAGACTCCGGCTTATTAGTGATTCCTAGAGCCCCAAAAAAAGTCTGCGGGCTATAGAGCGTTTTCCGTTCGGGCTCCAGTACTCTGGAATGCCCTCCCGGTAACAGTTTGAGATGCTACCTCAGTAGAAGCATTTAAGTCTCACCTTAAAACTCATTTGTATACTCTAGCCTTTAAATAGACTCCCTTTTTAGACCAGTTGATCTGCCGCTTCTTTTCTTTCTCCTACGTCCCCCCCCTCCCTTGTGGATTGGGTCCGGTCCGATGACCATGGATGAAGTACTGGCTGTCCAGAGTCGGGACCCAGGATGGACCGCTCGCCTGTGTATCGGTTGGGGACATCTCTACGCTGCTGATCCGCCTCCGCTTGAGATGGTTTCCTGTGGACGGGACTCTCGCTGCTGTCTTTGATCCGCTTGAACTGAACTCTCGCGGCTGTGTTGGAGCCACTATGGATTGAACTTTCACAGTATCATGTTAGACCCGCTCGACATCCATTGCTTTCGGTCCCCTAGAGGGGGTGCGGGGGGGTTGCCCACATCTGAGGTCCTCTCCAAGGTTTCTCATAGTCAGCATTGTCACTGGCGTCCCACTGGATGTGAATTCTCCCTGCCCACTGGGTGTGAGTTTTCCTTGCCCTTTTGTGGGTTCTTCCGAGGATGTTGTAGTCGTAATGATTTGTGCAGTCCTTTTTGGGGGCTATATAAATAAATATTGATTGATTGATTGATTGATATCTTGTCTTTGTAGTGCATTTAATTGAATAGTGGTTGAAAATTATTTGCAAATCATTGTATTCCGTTTATATTTACATCAAACACAATTTCCCAACTCATATGGAAACTGGGTTTGTACATCCCTAGACCTGACTCTGCTCAAGTGCACCTTGGCAGTGCCAGGAAGCCTAATGGCATCTCTCCGATCTTCATCCTCATAGTTCCAGAGCAAAGCTTCATTCCCCATCAGTATTAAGGCCTTCAACTCCATCTGTTAAAAAAAAACTAAACAAACGGAGGCTTTTCCTGTGGTGCGAAGCTAATGGAAACTTTTATTCTTGTTGTCTAATGAACCATAAACTTCCAGCTTTGCCTACCCGAAGGACTCCCGACTGCACCTTCCTAATCTCCCTCTAAAAAAATAATGAATGTGAGAATAATTTAGCGGCTTAATGTTTGTTTTCACGCTACTTGGCACCTTGTGCAAGGCAGGAAGCTCATTCCAGACGCTGATGTAATTTCTCATATTGAATCTGCTCCAGGCACAATGCAAACACTGTTTCAGCAGATCTGAGGCTCCGATTTTTTTTTTTTAGACTTCAGTCACGTTGCGATAAGACCCCGAGCTGGAGCCAAGCATCACACAAGGTGGGTTTTGTGTTGCGTTAATGCACGACTTAGAACGACGGCTATCGGGAAAGGCTAAAGTGAGGCCACTCAACCGACTACGGACTTCCTTTCTCCGCAACAAATGGAGTCAACCCTCAACACATGGTCCTTTTTGTTTTGTCTGGTTCTACCTTTTGTTTCCAGACTGTTCCTTGCTCTCTGCTCTACTTGCTGGAGTATTATTACCTCTGCCAGGGGTGTCATGTAGTCGCTGGGGTTTTTGTCGGTTTGTCTGTTAGTTCGCAACATAGGGTTGTACTTATATAGCGCTTTTCTACCTTCAAGGTACTCAAAGCGCTTTGACACTACTTCCACATTTACCCATTCACACACACATTCACACACTGATGGAGGGAGCTGCCATGCAAGGCGCCAACCAGCACCCATCAGGAGCAAGGGTGAAAGGTCTTGCTCAGGACACAACGGACGTGACGAGGTTGGTACAAGGTGGGATTTGAACCAGGGACCCTCAGATTGCGCACGGCCACTCTCCCCACTGCGCCACGCCGTGGTTAAACAAAATCACAAGCGGATTTTGATGGGAACAACTTCAAGTGAATTGGGGGTGTGATCCGGAACACCGTCTGGAGTCAGGATTTTCTTTTAAGGCATGGGTGTCAAACTCTGGCCCGTGGGCCAAATTTGGCCCGCCGTGTAATTTCACTTGGGCCTTGAGGCAATATCACATTGACATTAGTGCTGGCCCGCCGCTGTAACACCGCATTCACCGCTAATACTCTTACTTTCCAACCCTCCCGATTTTCCCGGGAGACTCCCGAAGTTCAGTAGCCCCTCCCGAATTTCATCCGGGACAACAATATTTGGGGTGGGCTTTAAAGGCATTGCCTTCGGCGTTCTCTACAACCTGTCTCCACGTCCGCTTTTCCTCCATACAAACAACGGGCCGGCCCAGTCACATAATATATGCGGCTTATACACACACACACAAGTGAATGCAAGCCATACAGGTCACAATGAGGGTGGCCGTATAAACAACTTTAACACTTTTACAAATATGCGCCACACTGTGAACCCACACCAAACAAGAGTGACACATTTCGGGAGAACATCCGCACCGTAACACAACATAAACACAACAGAACAAATATCCAGAACGCCTTGCAGCACTAACTCTTCCGGGACGCTACAATATACACCCCCCCGCTATCACCAAACCTCGTCCACCTCAACCCCACCACCGAAAAGAGGCATTCAATTTTTTTTTATTTTATTTGATATGCCATTGATATTTTTTAATTATTATTATTATTTGAAACTGGATGTCGCATGTCACTATAAAGTTATATAAGCCTTGCTTGTTCAATATTCAATGCAAAACTTGTTCGGGTCCCTATTAAAAGGTTAAGTTGTTCAACTTTGGCCCACGGCTTTGTTCGGTTTTAAATTTTGTCCACTCTGTGTTTGAGTTTGACACCCCTGTTTTAAAGGATTCTTTACTATTGGGAGGTCTGTTTTCTAGGTATTATTACAGTCATCCCTCGTTTTCGCGGCTAATTGGCCAACTGTGGTAAATGAATTTCTGAAAAGTTGGATTGTTATTAATAAATCAAATATTTCAATATTTAGAGCACAGGTTTCAAACTTATGTAGCACAGTGGTTCTCAAACTTTTTTTGTCATCCCCCACTTTGGACGAGGGGGAGTTTTCAAGTCCCACCTGCCCCAATCGCCCCCAACAGAACGCTAATGCCAAGCTTAACATTTTCAAATGTATTGAGCATCAAGTAACATCAAGTTGTACACATTCAAAATCAATAACATAAAATAACATCAAGTTCAATAATAAATAAAATAACTGTGCAGCTGTTGTATAACTTGCATCAAGTTCAATAATAAAGAAAATACCTTGCATCAAGTTCAATAATAGATAACACAAAAGTCTTATAACTTTCATCAAGTTCAATAATAAATAAAATAACTTGCATCAAGTTCAATAACAAATAAAATAAAAGTGCCACTTTGCAATCTTTGCAAAAAAAAAAAAAGGAGGAGCAAAACAGCAAATCCTCGCAGTGACTCACCATTCACAAAGCGGACGTATGCGATGAACAGGCAGTCTTTATTGCTGTCGGTAGCTTTGTCCACTTGTTAAACAAAACAACTTTATTTTAATTTGTCTACGAGTTGTTCCTCAAGATTGAATTGAATTATATTTATATAGCGCTTTTCTCTAGTGACTCAAGTATGGGGGCGGCATAGCTCGGTTGGTAGAGCGGCCGTGCCAGCAACTTGAGGGTTGCAGGTTCGATTCCCGCTTCCGCCATCCTAGTCACTGCCGTCGTGTCCTTGGGCAAGACACTTTACCCACCTGCTCCCAGTGCCACCCAAGATCCCTTGCAATGTCGCATATACGTCTCGCAACTGTGTCAGTTGACAGTGGAAAAGCTTTTAATTTTGCTGCGCTTGTGTCAGGCTTGCCCCTGACAGTTTGTCTATGTTTTAGTTTTTTCCTCTGCATTTCTCTGTTTCCTGCGTTTAGTATTTCCTGTCTTTTAGTTCCTGTCAATTGCTCTTAATTTGTCAGCTTCCTGTCTTGTTCCCTGAGTGCTGTGTTCCTTCTCAGTGTGTTTAGTATTTCCTGTCCTCAGTTCCTGTCTAGTGCTCTTATTTTGTCAGCTTCCTGTCTTGTTCCCTGAGTGCTGTGTTCCCCTTCAGCTGCGGCTGATTG
>NC_084623.1:51716376-51728876 GCF_033978795.1 Nerophis ophidion
TGTGTCACGGCGTATGTCGGCTTTTACAGTAGCGCACTTGGCAGAGCTATTAAGATTGGGATCAGGTTGCCGTTTCGGTTCTTCCTCCCATGGGCTGAGTTCTGCTGCTTTTGTTAGTCCCTTTGCTTCTAAATAAGACAACGTTTTTCTGTGTTGCACAGCTGATCAAATAAAGGTTTGCGTGTACTAGGGTTGTATTATTTACCAGTACTAGTATGCTATCACGGTACTAACAAATTAAAAATACACTATACTCCGTTTGTTCCCAACGGCCATGACGGCGCGCCATCACGTCATGACAATGCTGGGTTTACCAGCAGGGGAGCATGTTCGGCAGTGCACAATCACAGAGTACTTACAACCCTGTTTCCATATGAGTTGGGAAATTGTGTTGGATGTAAATATAAATGTGAGGGTTGGACTCCGCCAAGGCTGTCCTTTGTCACCGATTCTGTTCATAACTTTTATGGACAGAATTTCTAGGCGCAGTCAAGGCGTTGAGGGGTTCCGGTTTGGTGACCGCAGGATTAGGTCTCTGCTTTTTGCAGATGATGTGGTCCTGATGGCTTCATCTGGCCGGGATCTTCAGCTCTCACTGGATCGGTTCGCAGCCGTGTGTGAAGCGACCGGAATGAGAATCAGCACCTCCAAGTCCAAGTTCAGGGTTCTCGCCCGGAAAAGGGTGGAATGCCATCTCCGGGTTGGGGAAGGAGACCCTGCCCCAAGTGGAGGAGTTCAAGTACCTAGGAGTCTTGTTCACGAGTGAGGGAAGAGTGGATCGTGAGATCGACAGGCGGATCGGTGCGGCGTCTTCAGTAATGCGGACGTTGTATCGATCCGTTGTGGTGAAGAAGGAGCTGAGCCGGAAGGCAAAGCTCTCAATTTACCGGTCGATCTACGTTCCCATCCTCACCTATGGTCATGAGCTTTGGGTCATGACCGAAAGGATAAGATCACGGGTACAAGCGGCCGAAATGAGTTTCCTCCGCCGTGTGGCGGGTCTCTCCCTTAGAGATAGGGTGAGAAGCTCTGCCATCCGGGAGGAACTCAAAGTAAAGCCGCTGCTCCTCCACATCAAGAGGAGCCAGATGAGGTGGTTCGGGCATCTGGTCAGGATGCCACCCGAACGCCTCCCTATGGAGGTGTTTAGGGCACGTCCAACTGGTAGGAGGCCACGGTGAAAACCCAGGACACGTTGGGAAGACTATGTCTCCCGGCTGGCCTGGGAACGCCTCGGGATCCCCCGGGAAGAGCTAGACGAAGTGGCTGGGGATAGGAAAGTCTGGGTTTCCCTGCTTAGGCTGTTGCCCCCGCGACCCGACCTCGGATAAGCGGAAGATGATGGATGGATGGATGGATGGTAAATATAAACGGAATACAATGATTTGCAAATCCTTTTCAACCCATATTCAATTGAATGCACTACAAAGAGAAGATATTTGATGTTCAAATTCATAAACTTTATTGTTTTTTTTGCAAATAATAATTAACTTAGAATTTCATGGCTGCAACAGGTGCCAAATTAGTTGGGAAAGGACATGTTCACCACTGTGTTACATCACCTTTTTTTTTTAACAACACTCAATAAACGTTTGGGAACTGAGGAAATTAATTGTTGAAGCTTTGAAAGTGGAATTCTTTCCCATTCTTGTTTTATGTAGAACTTCAGTCGTATTTTAGGCTTCATAATGCGCCACACATTTTCGATGGGAGACAGGTCTGGACTGCAAGCGGGCCAGGAAAGTACCTGCACTCTTTTTTTACAAAGCCACGCTGTTGTAACATGTGTTGAATGTGGCTTGGCATTGTCTTGCTGAAATAAGCAGGGGCGTCCATTTAAAAAGATGGCGCTTAGATAGGGGGTGTAGTTTGAAAGGACCACAATAGATGCATGTTTTGGAGTAAATATGAATGGGAAACAAATTGTTCAATAATTTATGTTTTGTACAAAACAACAATATGTTCACCTTGTATTTCCTAACTGGGAATCGAACAATGTCTGCTGGAACAAAAGACGGACACCTAAGTTGTTGCGCGACCACAAACACTTTGTGTTGTTCCCTTAGTGCAGGGGTGTCGAACTCAAATACAGAGTGGGCCAAAGTTTTAAAACTGAACAAAGCCGCGGGCCAAGGTTGAACAAATTAACCTTTCAATAGGGACCCAAACAAGTTTTGCATTGAATATTGAACAAGCAAGGCTCATATAACTTTATAGTGACATGCAAAATCAAGTTTCGGATAATAATAATAAAAAAATATCAATGGCATATCAAATAAAAATAAAATAAAAAATACAAATTTAATGCCTCTTTTCGGCGGCGGGGTTTGGTGGTGTATATTGTAGCGTCCCAGAAGAGTTAGTGCCTCAAGTGGTTCTGGGTATTTGTTCTGTTGTGTTACGGTGTGGATGTTCTCCCAAATTGTTTGTCATTCTTGTTTGGTGTGGGTTCACAGTGTGGCGCATATTTGTTTGTTACGTCTCGTCTCGATTACTGTAACGTATTATTTTCGGGTCCCCCCATGTCTAGCATTAAAAGATTACAGTTGGTACAAAATGCGGCTGCTAGACTTTTGACAAGGACAAGAAAGTTTGATCACATTACGCCTGTACTGGCTCACCTGCACTGGCTTCCTGTGCACTTAAGATGTGACTTTAAGGTTTTACTACTTACATATAAAATACTACACGGTCTAGCTCCAGCCTATCTTGCCAATTGTATTGTACCATATGTCCCGGCAAGAAATCTGCGTTCAAAAGACTCCGGCTTATTAGTGATTCCTAGAGCCCAAAAAAAGTCTGCGGGCTATAGAGCGTTTTCCGTTCGGGCTCCAGTACTCTGGAATGCCTTCCCGGTAACAGTTCGAGATGCTACCTCAGTAGAAGCATTTAAGTCTCACCTTAAAACTCATTTGTATACTCTAGCCTTTAAATAGACATCCTTTTTAGACCAGTTGATCTGCCGCTTCTTTTCTTTCTCCTATGTCCCCCCCTCCCTTGTGGAGGGGGTCCGGTCCAATGACCATGGATGAAGTACTGGCTGTCCAGAGTCGAGACCCAGGATGGACCGCTCGTCGGGACCCAGGATGGACCGCTCGCCTGTATCGGTTGGGGACATCTCTACGCTGCTGCTCCGCCTCCGCTTGGGATGGTTTCCTGTGGACGGGACCCTCGCTGCTGTCTTGGATCCGCTTTGAACTGAACTCTCGCGGCTGTGTTGGAGCCACTATGGATTGAACTTTCACAGTATCATGTTAGACCCGCTCGACATCCATTGCTTTCGGTCCCCTAGAGGGGGGGGGGGGTTGCCCACATCTGAGGTCCTCTCCAAGGTTCCTCATAGTCAGCATTGTCACTGGCGTCCCACTGGATGTGAATTCTCCCTGCCCACTGGGTGTGAGTTTTCCTTGCCCTTTTGTGGGTTCTTCCCAGGATGTTGTAGTCGTAATGATTTGTGCAGTCCTTTGAGACATTTGTGATTTGGGGCTATATGAATAAACATTGATTGATTGATTGATTGATATTTGTAACAGTGTTAAAGTTGTTTATACGGCCACCCTCAGTGTGACCTGTATGGCAAGTATGCCTTGCATTCACTTGTTTGTGTGTATAAGTTGTATGTATTACGCGAGTGGGCCGGCACGCTGTTTGTATGGAGTAAAAGCGGACGTGGCGACAGGTTGTAGAGAACGCCAAAGGCAGTGTTTTTAGGGCCCACCCCCAACATTGTTGTCCGGGGGGAAAATCGGTTGGGGCACTGAACTTCGGGAGTCTCCCGGGAAAATCGGGAGGGTTGACGAGTATGAGTATTAGCGGTGAATGTGGCGTTAAAGCGGCGGGCCAGCTCTAATGTTAATTTGATATTGCCTCAAGGGCCAACTGAATTTGGCCCGCGGGCCAGAGTTTGACACCCATGCCTTAGTGCAAATCTTTGTCAACCTTTTGAGTGAGCTTGGGTTGTTTTTGTTTTGTAAGTGATTCATATTGCCGTGTGCAGGCCACCTCGCTCTTGCTTCTGGTCGCTGATTGGTCAGCCGCTGCATGCTGTCAATCATTGTCACGTCGGCAAGAAGGCACCCACAGAATCAATCAATCAATCAATGTTTACTTATATAGCCCTCAATCACTAGTGTCTCAAAGGGCTGCACAAACCACTACGACATCCTCGGTAGGCCCACATAAGGGCAAGGAAAAACTCACACCCAGTGGGACGTCGGTGACAATGATGACTATGAGAACCTTGGAGAGGAGGAAAGCAATGGATGTCGAGTGGGTCTAACATGATACTGTGAAAGTTCAATCCATAATGGATCCAACACAGTCGCGAGAGTCCAGTCCGAAGCGGATCCAACACAGCAGCGAGAGTCCCGTTCACAGCGGAGCCAGCAGGAAACCAGAAACCCACTTAATGAGCTTGTGGGCGGACTAAAGAGACAAGCGTTCGCTCTTTTTATACTTTTCACATTTTCTTACCTGACATGTTTCAACTGTCATCGGCAGTCTTCTTCAGAAGAGACACCAGACCACTGATCTATGGTCTCGAATGTCTTCTTTTAGGTCAATGAACACTCTTATTGGGCGGTATAGCTCGGTTGGTAGAGTGACCGTGTCAGCACACTTGAGGGTTCCAGGTTCGATTCCCGCTTCCGCCATCCGAGTCACTGCCGTTGTGTCCTTGGGCAAGACACTTTACCCACCTGCTCCCAGTAGTACCATCACTGGCTTGAATGTGCCTTAGATATTGGGTTTCACTATGTACAGCGCTTTGAGTCACTAGAGAAAAGCGCTATATAAATGTAATTCACGTCACGTCACGTCACATGTTGCCTATCAGCTGTTCTTATAGGCAAGTATATCAATAAGAAGACATAATGAACCTTTTTGAACAGGCTTTTGCTCTTTCCGCCTGGCACTAGTGTTTGACTCGTCTCTATTCGATAACGTAACATTTTTTTGTACGCCAAAAAGTTCGGGGGAGTTAGTCTTTATTGCAAAAGTTCGGGGGAGTTAGTCTTTATTGCAATGGTTCATGGATCCTGCACCAACAAGGATATAGGAGAACAGACAAAGAGTTGTTCAACGTTCTGTGTGCGTTCTTTGAACAATTAAACCACACACAAAATAGGGAGATCAAAGGATTCCTGGGCTTGGATTGGTCTATGGCAGTGGTGACAAAGTCAAGGCCCGCGGGCCAGATCCAGGCCGGAATGAATTATCTATGGATGTTGTTTATTAGTATCACGGTGGAAGAGGGGTTAGTGCGTCTGCCTCACAATACGAAGGTCCTGCAGTCCTGGGTTCAAATCCAGGCTCGGGATCTTTCTGTGTGGAGTTTGCATGTTCTCCCCGTGAATGCGTGGGTTCCCTCCGGGTACTCCGGCTTCCTCCCACTTCCAAAGACATGCACCTGGGGATAGGTTGATTGGCAACACTAAATTGGCCCTAGTGTGTGAATGTTGTCTGTCTATCTGTGTTGGCCCTGCGATGAGGTGGAGACTTGTCCAGGGTGTACCCCACCTTCCGCCCGATTGTAACTGAGATAGGCGCCAGCGCCCCCCGCGACCCCGAAAGGGAATATGCGGTAGAAAATGGATGGATGGATAGACCCGGCCCGCCTGCTGCTGTTTTGCAGTGGTATAGCTCGGTTGATAGAGCGGCCGTGCCAGCAACTTGAGGGTTGCAGGTTCGATCCCCGCTTCCGCCATCCTAGTCACTGCCGCTGTGTCCTTGGGCAAGACACTTTACCCACCTGCCACCCACACTGGTTTAAATGTAAAAATGTGTCATTGGGTTTCACTATGTAAAGCGCCTTGAGTCACTAGAGAAAAAGCGCTATATAAATACAATTCACTTCACTTGACTTCACCAATACTCCATCAGTGTTGGTGCTAGGAATTTTCCAAATGGGGGTCCCACAGTATATTTCTGGGGTCCCACTTTTTTGTTGCCATTTAGAAAACAAATGTGAAGTGAAGGGAACTGAATTATATTTATATAGCGCTTTTCTCTTGTGACTCAAAGTGCTTTACATAGTGAAACCCATTATCTAAGTTACATTTAAACCAGTGTGGGTGGCACTGGGAGCAGGTGGGTAAAGTGTCTTGCCCAAGGACACGACGGCAGTGACTAGGATGGCGGAAGCGGGAATCGAACCCGCAACCCTCAAGTTGCCGGCACGGCCACTCTACCAACCGAGCTATACCACCCCACAACGTGACTGAGTGAACTATATATGTATATATATATATATACATATATATATATATATATATATATATATATATATGTATATGTATATGTATATATATATATATATATATTTTTTTTTTTTTTTTTTTTTAATGCATTATCCTACTATATCTCACATTCTATATTGTGTTTTGGAAAAAGGTTGTCATAAATGTTACTTAATTCATTAAAAAATAATAATACAAAATAAAACACATTTGTATGCATATATGAATTTATTCAGTTATTTTAATTTATGTTTTCATTACTTATTTTCCAAAAATAACACCAGCCATTTTTACACTTTATTTCTGTTTAATTTCATTCCTCCAATGTGCCACGGCCCAACAGCCATAGCTGCACATTTGTGACAATATTCGACTTGCAGTGTACAAAGATCCACTGTGATTGATAGTCAAGCTTTGTGTGGGTTCTGAATAAAAATACTTATTTCAGTGCACACCACACATCTTCCTACACACATTCCCTCTCTCACACACACACACACACACACACACACCGTTTTTGTGCTACTGCCAGCTGGCCAGTGTGTGTTGGATGTGATGACCATTGTAAGAAAGCGCTCTAAAACGATAAAGCTTCCCTTTAGTTCTGTACGGATTTGCTTGATGGATGTTTGACCACATTAATGTTCCTAATATTGCTTCTTTGTGCGCATAACTTTTTTATTGTGTTATTTTGTTTCTTGTTCTTGTTCTTCATTGACTTGACTAGTGAGGTGCTAATACCCTCAGCTAGGGATGTAACGGTACACAAAAATGTTGGTTCAGTACATCGGTTCGGAGGTCACGGTTCGGTTCATTTTCGGTACAGTAAGAAAACATCCATCCATCCATCAGCTTCCGCTTATCCGAGGTCGGGTCGCGGGGGCAGCAGCCTAAGCAGGGAAGCCCAGACTTCCCTCTCCCCAGCCACTTCGTCCAGCTCTTCCCGGGGGATCCCGAGGCGTTCCCAGGCCAGCCGGGAGACATAGTCTTCCCAACGTGTCCGTGGCCTCCTACCGGTTGGACGTGCCCTAAACACCTCCCTAGGGAGGCGTTCGGGTGGCATCCTGACCAGATGCCCGAACCACCTCATCTGGCTCCTCTCCATGTGGAGGAGCAGCGGCTTTACTTTGAGTTCCTCCCGGATGGCAGAGCTTCTCACCCTATCTCTAAGGGAGAGACCCACCACACGGCGGAGGAAACTCATTTCGGCCGCTTGTACCCGTGATCTTATCCTTTCGGTCATGACCCAAAGCTCACGACCATAGGTGAGGATGGGAATGTAGATCGACCGGTAAATTGAGAGCTTTGCCTTCCGGCTCAGCTCCTTCTTCACCACAACGGATCGGTACAACGTCCGCATTACTGAAGACGCCGCACCGATCCGCCTGTCGATCTCACGATCCACTCACAGAAAGAAAACAAGAAAACAACAAAATATAATTTTTGGGGTTATTTATTCACCAAATTTGCAAAATCTTCCACCAAAAATATTTTTCTTAGTGGAATATTTGATGTGAAGTAATGGGAACCTTGGATAGATCAATAATTCATATTAACATTGTTTTTGATTCAATATTATGTTTTGAGCAATGACAGTTTGAAAGAAAAAAAAAAACAGTTTTGTTTTATTAGTCAACATTGCAACTTTTTCTAAATTACATTTAGCCTTTAAGCTTTTTTATTTCACTTTTGTTTATGTTTTTTTTTATTTTAATAGTATTTTTAGAACGTGCCGTGGGCCTTTAAAACATGAGCTGTTGCCAAGGGAGTAGGTTTGATTTTGAGATTGGTGGGGACACAAAAGTGCTCCAAGGCAGCACTCTGAAAGTTTCCTTTTTTTTCTTTTTTTTACATCAGCAATCATAATTTCACGTCATGCAGATGTTGTAGAGTAAAGTAACTAAAATGAAAGCAAAGGAGACAACTTGGAAGAGTTCTCATCTTTACTCTTTAGTGTAGGGCTGTAGTGCAACTGTGCATCATACTGTCAATCAACATATAGCCTACTGTCCATCAACAACATCAGAAATACATTCATGCAATACAACATTGTAAATAAACATAAATGAACTGTAATAATCTTTCCCCAACTTGTGTTTAATCAATCAATCAATCAATGTTTATTTATATAGCCCTAAATCACAGGTGTCTCAAAGGGCTGCACAAACGACATCCTCGGTAGAGCCCATATAAGGGCAAGGAAAACTCACCCCAGAGGGACGTCGGTGACAGTGACAATGATGACTATGGGAAACCTTGGAGAAGACCGCATACGTGAGATGAAAGAAGGCCGTTTTAGTAGTAACGCTTTTAATGTGTGACTCAAGGGTCGAAGATAATACCCAGATTCTTTACCGAGTCGCCTTGTTTAATTGTTTGGTTGTCAAATGTTAAAGTTGTATTATTAAATAGAGGTCGGTGTCTAGCAGGACCGATAATCAGCATTTCCGTTTTTTTTGGCATTGAGTTGCAAATAGTTAGCGGACATCCATTGTTTAATTTCATTAAGACACGCCTCCAGCTGACTACAATCCGGTGTGTTTGTCAGCTTTAGGGGCATGTAGAGTTGGGTGTCATCAGCATAACAGTGAAAGCTAACACCGTATTTGCATATGATGTCACCTAGCGGTGCAGGGGCAAGGACCGAACCCTGGGGAACTCCACACGGTACCTTAACATAGTCCGAGGTCACATTGTTATGGGAGACGCACTGCATCCTGTCAGTAAGAACCAGTCACAATTGTTCCTTTCATTTACTTCTTTCTATTGCTGCTTTTGTACTGTAAATATGTACGAGACCCAGGATGGACCGCTCGTTGGGACCCAGGATGGACCGCTCGCCTGTATCGGTTGGGGACGTCTCTACGCTGCTGATCCGCTTGAGATGGTTTCCTGTGGACGGGACTCTCGCTGCTGTCTTGGATCCGCTTGAACTGAACTCTCGCGGCTGTGTTGGAGCCACTATGGATTGAACTTTCACAGTATCATGTTAGACCCGCTCGACATCCATTGCTTTCGGTCCCCTAGAGAGGGGGGGTTGCCCACATCTGAGGTCCTCTCCAAGGTTTCTCATAGTCAGCATTGTCACTGGCGTCCCACTGGATGTGAATTCTCTCTGCCCACTGGGTGTGAGTTTTCCTTGCCCTTTTGTGGGTTCTTCCGAGGATGTCTTAGTCGTAATGATTTGTGCAGTCCTTTGAGACATTTGTGATTTGGGGCTATATAAATAAATATTGATTGATTGATTGACATGAAACAAAAACAAATTCAAAAAATAAGACGGAAAGGTGAAATCTGGCGATCTGATTGGCTGTTAACCGTGGTTTAAATAATGAGCACGGCTATTATTCTAAAGCCTTATCACAGCGTAGGCTATCACTCCGCCTCAGGCACGTTGTTGTCACGTATCCATGACAACGGACTGTTGCAGTCCGTAGAAAAAGACAGCTGATGTTTTTACGATGTTAAAAAACGGGCTAAAGTAGTTGAATTCACATGTTTGAGGTTAACTTTCACCTCCGGGAAGGGTTAACAATGGTAGAGGGGACTGAGCATTGACTTTCACCTGGGAAAAAAAGCGGAGGAAAAGACGAGATGCAGTGCTAATTTGGAGCTAACGTCTGGATAGGTGGGACTGTTTTTTTCCAAAGCGAGGAGTGACAGCGGGGACAGCCAATCACACGTAAGTTAGCATGAAAGCGGAAACCAATCAGGGAGCGATATTTAGGTTAGAGGCGGGACTTCTAGCAGAGACCGACATTTAACCCTTTCTGTGCCATAATCATTGACTAAACATTACGGGCAGCGCTTGCATTGATAGTGACTACACAGTAGCGGCTGGATATTGGTAGGGACGTGTCCCTAGCGTCCCTACCCAATTCTACGCCCTTGGCTGTGGGCCGCAAATGGCCTCCGGGGCACATATTGACACCCCTGCTATAGATTAAAAAACATAAAATCTGATAAATCTATGGGTAAAAAGCAGAGCCTGGCGACGCATGCTCGTTTATCATAACTCTCTCGCTCTCTTTGTCTCTGCCCCTCCCTCACGAATGTTGCTGCGTGCACAAATTGTCTTGTTTTTAACCCCGTCTAAACCCTGAACGTACATTGAAAATACATGCAACCCTGACTTAAAATGCCGGACATTTTGAGGCATTTAAGAAACTCCACCCGGACAGCCCCGCAAAGGAGGACATGTCCGGTGAAAAGAGGAGGTATAGTCAGTCTATCCAAGCCCGGTCGGTGTGTAATGTTTACACGGGGCGGTATAGCTCGGTTGGTAGAGCGGCCGTGTCAGCAACTTGAGAGTTGCAGGTTCGATTCCCGCTTCCGCCATCCTAGGGCAAGACACTTTACCCACCTGCTCCCAGTGCCACCCACACTGGTTTAAATGTAACTTAGATATTGGGTTTCACTATGTAAAGCGCTTTGAGTCACTAGAGAAAAGCGCTATATAAATATACTTCACTTCACAACGTGCGTTACGCTACTTAATATGTCCGTGTGGCTTTTTACATGTTGTCCTAAGCCCAGTCGCTGTTAGCATGTGTACTTGTTCGGTACACCTCCGAACCGAACCGAAACCCCCGTACCGAAAGGGTTCAATACAAATACACGTACCGTTCCACCCCTACCCTCAGCCTACTCCAGGCATGGCACTGCATGAGCTGCACTTGTCGGGGCTGAGGAGGGCCCGCGAAGGTCTGAGCCAACTTGGCACGAAGCCTTGCCAGTGCTGTCAAAACAATGACGACATTCACACACCGCGCTCATGTTGGAGCTAACCACCCGCCGCTCGCCTCACCACAAAGGTGACATCACTGCTATTCAGCTGGTGTACTCTTTTATTGTGTTTTAAATCTACAGCACTTTGCACTTAAAGGTCCCATTTTTTTAATAAGTGAGTTACCAATATTTGATCCTTGATGCTGGAATTAAGACTTATAATTGGCTATTTTATGTGTCTGTCACTACAGTAGGGAGGGGATTCATATGGCCCCATTAGTCACGGTTAACCCGACACAGGAAACGTGACGAATTGAGGGGTGCTCTATTGTTGAATATCTTAAAATGTGTTTTGTGGCAATTCCAACTTTGATATGATTTGTTTCCATATAGAGTGGTGCTTTCCATTATTTTCAGCAGACTGCATTGCAAAATAATTAATTCCCCCCCGCCCCCCACTTTCCTCACGCGAGATCCACCCAGGAATGGGGTGGATCCCTACTGTACATCCTCCTGATGATATCAATCGATCAATCAATCAATCAATCAATGTTTATTTATATAGCCCCAAATCACAAATGTCTCAAAGGACTGCACAAATCATTACGACTACGACATCCTCGGAAGAACCCACAAAAGGGCAAGGAAAACTCACACCCAGTGGGCAGGGAGAATTCACATCCAGTGGGACGCCAGTGACAATGCTGACTATGAGAAACCTTGGAGAGGACCTCAGATGTGGGCAACACCCCCCCCCCCCCCCCCCCTCTAGGGGACCGAAAGCAATGGATGTTGAGCGGGTCTAACATGATACTGTGAAAGTTCAATCCATAGTGGCTCCAACACAGCCGCGAGAGTTCAGTTCAAAGCGGATCCAAGACAGCAGCGAGAGTCCCGTCCACAGGAAACCATCTCAAGCGGAGGCGGATCAGCAGCGTAGAGATGTCCCCAACCGATACAGGCGAGCGGTCCATCCTGGGTCCCGACGAGCGGTCCATCCTGGGTCTCGACTCTGGACAACCAGTACTTCATCCATGGTCATCGGACCGGACCCCCTCCACAAGGGAGGGGGGGACATAGGAGAAAGAAAAGAAGCGGCAGATCAACTGGTCTAAAAAGGAGGTCTATTTAAAGGCTAGAGTATACAGATGAGTTTTAAGGTGAGACTTAAATGCTTCTACTGAGGTATGGTGGGATCTCACGCATGAAGTCATTGTTTTAGGTGAAACCAATATCCGTAAAACTGTTGATGTCCGATAATATCGGCCTGCAATCAATTTATTTACGTGGACTTCGACTTAAACAAGTTGAAAAACTTATTCGGGTGTTACCATTTAGTGGTCAATTGTACGGAATATGTACTGTACTGTGTGATCTACTAATAAACGGTTCAATCAATCAATCAATCAATGCCTATATTATCGGCCGATAAAGGCTTTAAAAATTAATATCGGAAGTTATCGGTATCTGTTTTAAAAAAAGTTACATTTATGACTTTTTAAAACGCCGCTGTGTACACGGACGTAGGGAGAAGTT
>NC_084623.1:51736376-51741376 GCF_033978795.1 Nerophis ophidion
AGAGGGTCGATGTCGACGCGGGACGCGCCATCCGGTGATGGGCTGTATAAATGCACGGGGCTTATGCCCTCTGCTTCCTGTGTCCCGGCGGAGCAACTTCTAGTCACGTTCGAGCACTCTCACGCTGTACGAGACCTTCTGCACCATCGCTGACACCCTGCATGAGAAGTAGTCCTCACTGACGGTGAGCATGCTTGCTTTATCTTATACTCTTGATTCTTGTCTTTTATGGACAGGAATATTTTGAAGCAGAGCGTACAAATTTAGAGAAAAAAATGTTTCTGGGGGTCGGAATATCCATTTTTAGGAACACTATAGTGTGTGAATGTGAGTGTGAATGTTTTCTGTCTATCTGTGTTGGCCCTGCAATGAGGTGGCGACTTGTCCAGGGTGTACCCCGCCTTCCGCCCGATTGTAGCTGAGATAGGCGCCAGCGCCCCCCGCGACCCCGAAAGGGAATAAGCGGTAGAAAATGGATGGATGGATAATACAAAACCGCACTATAATGCCCGATTGAATGCTAAAGACCGCCTTAAAAAAACAGAATGGAATTTTGGTAGAGCTATGCCGCTCTACCAACCGGCGTAGCTCGGTTGGTAGAGCGGCCGTGCCAGCAACTTGAGGGTTGCAGGTTCAATTCCCGCTTCCGCCATCCTAGTCACTGCCGTTGTGTCCTTGGGCAAGACACTGTACCCACCTGCTCCCAGTGCCACCCACACTGGTTTAAATGTATCTTAGATATTGGGTTTCACTATGTAAAGCGCTTTGAGTCACTAGAGAAAAGCGCTATATAAATATAATTCACTTCACTTTCACTGAATGAGACACCAAGAATGTACATGGAAATAAAGAATGTCCGAATATTAACTACGAAGGATGAAATGTGAGTGTGAATGTTGTCTGTCTATCTGTGTTGGTCCTGCGATGAGGTGGCGACTTGTCCAGGGTGTACCCCGCCTTCCGCCCGATTGTAGCTGAGATAGGCGCCAGCGCCCCCCGCGACCCCGAAAGGGAATAAGCGGTAGAAAATGGATGGATGGATAATACAAAACCGCACTATAATGTCCGATTGAATGCTAAAGACCGCCTTAAAAAAACAGAATGGAATTTTGGTAGAGCCATGCCGCTCTACCAACCGGCGTAGCTCGGTTGGTAGAGCGGCCGTGCCAGCAACTTGAGGGTTGCAGGTTCAATTCCCGCTTCCGCCATCCCAGTCACTGCCGTTGTGTCCTTGGGCAAGACACTTTACCCACCTGCTCCCAGTGCCACCCACACTGGTTTGAATGTAACTTAGATATTGGGTTTCACTATGTAAAGCGCTTTGAGTCACTAGAGAAAAGCGCTATATAAATATAATTCACTTCACTTTCACTGAATGAGACACCAAGAATGTACATGGAAATAAAGAATGTCCGAAAATTAACTACGAAGGATGAAATGTGAGTGTGAATGTTGTCTGTCTATCTGTGTTGGCCCTGCGATGAGGTGGCGACTTGTCCAGGGTGTACCCCGCCTTCCGCCCGATTGTAGCTGAGATAGGCGCCAGCGCCCCCCGCGTCCCCAAAAGGGAATAAGCGGTAGATGGATAAAACACTGAATATTGATTACATATGAACGTCACACCCCTTTTCGATCCACACATTTTACAATCAAGTGAAACGCAACAAAAATGCAAAATATGAACACGAAGAGTAAAAAAAAAACACACCTACAATCTGATATATCACTAAGCTTTTGAACAGGGGTCACCAACCTTTTTGAAACCAAGAGCTACTTCTTGGGTACTGATTAATACGAAGGGCTATGTCACGCCAAATTTCTTCTCCCTACAAAAACCTTCCCCCTCCCATTTGCTGGGGACATCTCTGCGCTGCTGAGCCGCCTCCGCTTGGGATGGTTTCCTGCTGGCTCCGCTGTGAACGGGACTCTCGCTGCTGTGTTGGATCCGCTTTGGACTGGACTCTCACGACTGTGTTGGATCCATTATGGATTGAACTTTCACAGTATCATGTTAGACCCGCTCGACATCCATTGCTTTCCTCCTCTCTAAGGTTCTCATAGTCATCATTGTCACCGACGTCCCACTGGGTGTGAGTTTTCCTTGCCCTTATGTGGGCCTACCGAGGATGTCGTAGTGGTTTGTGCAGCCCTTTGAGACACTAGTGATTTAGGGCTATATAAGTAGACATTGATTGATTGATTGATTGATTTACTTCCAAGGTCATGATTAATACAGACGTTTTGTTAACGCTCTATTATAAAAATATAACGCTATATTATAAAAATACAGACGTTTTGTTAACGCTAAATTCTAAAAAAAAATGTAAAAAACAATTTACAAACACAAGCTATGGGATGACATAAGAGCAAACGTGACCCCGGAAGTAAATGCGTCATCCCATAGCTTGTGTTTGTAAATTGTTTTTTAATTTTTTTTTATAATACAGCGCTAACAAAACGTCTGTATTTTTATAATATAGTGTTATATTTCTATGATATCCATCCATTTTTCTACCGCTTATTCCCTTTCGGGGTCGCGGGGGGCGCTGGCGCCTATCTCAGCTACAATCGGGCGGAAGGCGGCGTACACCCTGGACAAGTCGCCACCTCATCGCAGATTTCTATAATATAGCGTTAACCAGTTTGATTCACACTTAAATAAATTGCTAGAAATAGCCTATTTGCTCAATTTACCTTTATGTTACTATTGATAATTAATGATATTTATCTTTGTGGAAACACTGATCATCTTAATGATTTCTCGCAATGTGAAGTGAAGTGAATTATATTTATATAGCGCTTTTTCTCTAGTGACTCAAAGCGCTTTACATAGTGAAACCCAATACTTAAGTTACATTTAAACCAGTGTGGGTGGCACTGGGAGCAGGTGGGTAAAGTGTCTTGCCCAAGGACACAATGGCAGTGACCAGGATGGCAGAAGCGGGATTCGAACCGGCAACCCTCAAGTTGCTGGCATGGCCGTTCTACCAACCGAGCTATGCCGCCCCAATAAATATATATTTTTGACGACATGCACTTTGTTAGAATATATAACAAATTGGACCAAGCTATATTTCTAACAAAGACAAATCATTATTTCTTCTTGATTTTCCAGAACAAAAATTTTAAAAGAAATTCAAAAGACTCTGAAATAAGATTTAAATTTTATTCTACAGATTTTCTAGATTTGCCAGATTATTTTTATTTTTTATTTTAATCATATTTAGTTTGAAGAAATATTTCACAAATATTCTTCGTCAAAAAGACAGAAACTAAAATGAAGAATTATAAATAAAATGTATTTATTATTCTTTACAATAAAAAAAAATACATTTACTTGAACATTGATTTAAAATGTCAGGAAAGAAAAGGAAGGAATTTAAAAGGTAAAAAGGTGTATGTGTTTAATAATCCTAAAATCATTTTTAAGGTTGTATTTTTTCTCTAAAATTGTCTCTCTGAAAGTTATAAGAAGCAAAGTAAAAAAAAAAAAATGAATTTATTTAAACAAGTGAAGACCAAGTCTTTAAAATATTTTCTTGGATTTTCAAATTCTATTTGAGTTTTGTCTCTCTTAGAATTAAAAATGTCGAGGAAAGCGAGACCAGCTTTTTAGTAGATAAATACATTTTTAAAAATAGAGGCAGCTCACTGGTAAGTGCTGCTATTTGGGCTATTTTTAGAACAGGCCAGCGGGCGACTCATCTGGTCCTTACGGGCGACCTGGTGCCCGCGGGCACCCCGTTGGTGACCCCTGACTTAGAACTTTGTTGTAAAAATCTCCTTCTGCATCTGTCGGTTTAGCTCTGTTGGTAGAGTGGCCGTGCCAGCAACTTGAGGGTTGCAGGTTCGATTCCCGTTTTCCGCCATCCCAGTCACTGCCGTTGTGTCCTTGGGCAAGACACTTTACCCACCTGCTCCCAGTGCCACCCACACCGCTTTGAATGTAACTTAAGTATTGGGTTTCACATGTAAAGAGAAAAAGCGCTATATAAATATGATTCGCTTCACTTCACTGTCCCTGAAACGCTCCCCACCCACACCGCTCAGTGCCTCGTATGAGCTGCTGTGACTTAGATTACCATAGTAACTAATTAGATTCTCATAGTAACTAAAAAGATGAACATAGTAACTAATTAGATTCTCATAGTAACTAAAAAGATGACCATAGTAACTAATTAGATTCTCATAGTAACTAAAAAGATGACCATAGTAACTAATTAGATTCTCATAGTAACTAAAAAGATGAACATAGTAACTAATTAGATTCTCATAGTAACTAAAAAGATGACCATAGTAACTAATTAGATTCTCATAGTAACTAAAAAGATGACCATAGTAACTAATTAGATTCCCATAGTAACTATTAAGATGAACATAGTAACTAATTAGATGACCATAGTAACTAATTAGATGACCATAGTAACTAATTAGATGACCATAGTAACTAATTCGATTCTCATAGTAACTATTAAGATGAACATAGTAACTAATTAGATTACCATAGTAACTAATTAGATTACCATAGTAACTAATTAGATTATCATAGTAACTAATAAGATGAACATAGTAACTAATTAGATTACCATAGTAACTAATTAGATTACCATAGTAACTCATTAGATGACCATAGTAACTCATTAGATGACCATAGTAACTAATTAGATTACCATAGTAACTAATTAGATTACCATAGTAACTCATTAGATGACCATAGTAACTCATTAGATGACCATAGTAACTAATTAGATGACCATAGTAACTAATTAGATTACCATAGTAACTAATTAGATGACCATAGTAACTAATTAGATTCTCATAGTAACTAAAAAGATGACCATAGTAACTAATTAGATTCCCATAGTAACTATTAAGATGAACATAGTAACTAATTAGATGACCATAGTAACTAATTAGATGACCATAGTAACTAATTAGATGACCATAGTAACTAATTCGATTCTCATAGTAACTATTAAGATGAACATAGTAACTAATTA
>NC_084623.1:51751376-51756376 GCF_033978795.1 Nerophis ophidion
TACGTATGTATGTATATAAACTGCACCCACTAAATTTTCAGAAGAAAAAATGTTTTCCATGTATTTGACACATCAGACTGATATATACATTGCGAAATAAGTTATTTACACAAAAAGATTTTGTAAATGTTTTTTTACATACCATAATTGTTTCCAAACGATGTTTGTCACAGGGCAGTAAAACGGCTGATCAAACAAAACAGAAGTCATCATCAGGGACCCACCAGCTGTGGAAGCTATGCTCTCCAATCAGCTTAACAGACTCAATAACTCCACAACATTAAAACATGCACACAGATACTTCCTGTTCAGTGCGAAATCAACTTCAAAGTAAAAGAACGGTGGTATTCACTTGGATTCTACATTCATTAGTATTTTTTTTCCATTGTTAGTCGGAATAATAGAGATTTGCACATGTACAAGAGGTTCATTTGAGTGTTACCACAGCTGCTCTGTTAAATAAAAACATGAAATATTGTAATGTTGGCAGAATGTCGATGAGTAAATATGTGAGCAGGGGCTAGTTTTGATTTCAACTTGGGACAACCGTTACTGTCAGCGTTGGTTAGCCAGTCCGACATAAGCAGGTTCCGCTATAATTAGTCTGTTGGTGGTGTCAAAACAGATCATTAACGTTATTGTGGTGGAATAGAGTAAACATGTTGTGTTGCTATACTAATGTTGACTAAAAGTGCAGTTATACAATACAAATGTCTTTTTTTTTTGTTGCAGGATCAGGACAAGGAGTACGTAGGCTTTGCGACGCTGCCGAACCAGGTGCACCGCAAGTCGGTCAAGAAAGGATTCGACTTCACATTAATGGTGGCAGGTAAAAAATCCGACGGATGTCCCAACAGAGGCAACTCTCTTACCTGGTTTGTCTTTCCATGTTCTTGTTGTGTGCCTGCAGGGGAGTCTGGCCTTGGAAAGTCCACACTGGTCAACAGTCTCTTCCTCACGGATCTTTACAGAGACAGGAAGCTGCTCAATGCTGAAGGTGACAACACCACAACCTCAATTGTTATTCAGATAGTGAGATGCAGTGGCTGATATGATTGTGCACAAATGGGTTTTAATTGGGTTGAATGTAAAAAAAAAAATGTGGAACATCTATTTGTGTATTTATATTAGGAGTGTTCCGATACGATACCAATATTGGAGCCCTGAGTATTGGCCTTTGATTGATTGATTGAAACTTTTCTTAGTAGATTGCACAGTGTAGTACATATTCCGTACAATTGACCACAAGAGATGCGCGGTTTGCGGTCTCATCCGCGGGTCGGGCGGTTGACATGACGAAAAAATTGATTTTAATTAGATTCGGGCGGGTGGCGGTTGAACCATCCGGAAATATTTGATATGCATGGTTCTGTGTTCGATATCCTTTGCCATTCAAAGTGCCATTTAAGACCTGTGTCATAAAGCGAAGAAGACAATAAGAGACGCTATTATTCTCCTGAACGACTGCCGGTAGTCACCCAGATAATAAGTATTAGGGCGTGCAATGAAGCCATTGGCTTTGTCGCCTACTACAACATGTATGATCTGCTTGTCAGTCTAGCATCATGTTGTGTGTGGCTTCCGAGGTAACACGCACACGACTGCGAGGCGTACTGGGTGACACAGAGTACACTAATGGTTGTGATATAAACAATTTTAACACTCTTAGTAATATGCGCCACGCTGTGAAGCCACACCAATTAAGAACGACAAACACATTTCGGGAGAACATCCTCACAGTAACACAACATAAACGCAACACAACAAATACCCATAATCCTTTGTATTCATGACACTTCCTATTTTATACACCCCGCTAGCAGCAAACCCCACCACCCCCCGTGCGTCGGTAAGGTGGGCGGGGTTGGGGGCGCAGGGGTGTAAAATATATTCAGGAAGTGTCACGGATACAAAGGATTATGGGTATTTCTTGTGTTGCGTTTATGTTGTGTTACTGTGAGGATGTTCTCCCGAAATGGGGCGGCATGGCGTAGTGGTTAGAGCGGCCGTGCCAGAAACCTGAGGGTTGCAGGTTCGCTTCCCACCTATTGACATCCAAATCGCCGCCGTTGTGTCCTTGGGCAGGACACTTCACCCTTGCTCCCGGTGCCGCTCACACTGGTGAATGAATGATGAATGAATGATAGGTGGTGGTCGGAGGGGCCGTAGGCGCAAACTGGCAGCCACGCTTCCGTCAGTCTACCCCAGGGCAGCTGTGGCTACTGATGTAGCTTACCACCACCAGGTGTGAATGAATGATGGGTTCCCACTTCACTGTGAGCGCCTTGAGTTTCTAACATTAGAAAAGCGCGATATAAATCTAATCCATTATTATTATTATTATAAATGTGTTTGTCAATCTTGTTGGGTGTGGCTTCACAGCGTGGCGCATATTAGTAAGTGTTAAAGTTGTTTATATCACAACTATCAGTGTACTCTGTATCACCCAGTATGCCTTTCAATCTTGAACGTGTAATTGCGGAAGCTGCACACATGTTGCCGGACCAACAATCGGTTCATACATGTTGTTGAAGGTGTTTAAGGCAATGGCTTCACAGCACGCCCATATTCTTGTAATCAGGATGAACGGTATTGGATAGTCCCGGGAACGTTAGCGGCTCCAATTGTCATCATTACTCTGTGAAACAGGCTTAAATAGCTCTGTGAGTGGCAAAGGCGGACAACCTCTGATGTATTTCAGCGGGCGGTTGGCGGGCGGGTACGGTCCTGATAAAATGTTGGTTCGGGTGGACGGCGGGTGGATGAGGACTTTGGTGATGCGGATGCGGATGATATAATTGCCTATCCGCGCATCTCTATTGACCACTAAATGTTAACACCCGAATAAGTTTTTCAACTTGTTTAAGTCGGGGTCCACGGCCAATATGGATACAATTTAATATCCGCACAGATCACTTATGTTTTTTGGCTTTGCCATCGACATGCTACTGATTAGCATTAGCGATTTTACATGGCGATTTCAAGGCCTCAAAACTCGTTAATGAAAACTACAACTAAGATGCACGTTACAATCTAACAGATGGTGCTTAATAAGTACAATACATAGAGTATGAACACTTTGAGGGCGCAACAAAAGACGGGGAAGACACCATAAACTATACCCATTTCTCAGATGATAAAATTGTCGATGACTGAAGTGCTGATCCCAACCCCCTCCACATCCCACCCCTCAGATTGTAAATAATGTAAATAATTACGTCGACTTGTCCAGGGTGTACCCCGCCTTCCGCCCGATTGTAGCTGAGATAGGCGCCAGCGCCCCCCGCGACCTCAAAAAAGGGAATAAGCGGTAGAAAATGGATGGATTACATGTATATACTCTGATGATTAACTTGGGTGATGACTGTATTATGCTGATAGTATTTATTTGTACCATGAATTGATTAACTTAAACAAGTTGAAAAACTTATTCGGGTTTTAGCATTTAGTGGTCAATTGTACGGAATATGTACTGTACTGTGCAATCTACAATAAAAGTTTCAATCAATAAAAAAAAATAACCCTACTGCCTTCTAATGTCTTGGACTTGACACTGTAATTGCAACTAAATGTCATTATAAAACAAAATAAAACAATGGTACAGCAACATTGAGATGAAAAGTTATTTCATTATCAAAACAATATTTATTAACACACACAAAAAATATTGGTTCAAATGTAAACGTTGCCCATCCCTAGCCACAACATAAAGGAATGCACAGCATTTACCTATATGACCAAATCCAAACAACCTTCACTAGTCATGGTGCAAATATATTAAAAAATCCTATGCAAAATGTAAACACACATGGTCACACAGAATGTAAGATTGATACTGTATTGTGAAACATATTAGACTAGGGGTCTCCAAACTACAGCCGCGGGCAGAGTGCCGTCTAATGACATCTTCAAATTGGGCCACGAGACGTCATCAGTTTAAGAGGGAATCTCGCCTACAGTAAGATTTCATTCATTTCAGTGTTCTGACAATGTATTTTGTTGTTATAATGTTGACATCTAGTGGACAACGTGAGTAATGCAGATCAAATACCTTTAATCATGCCAATGCAAACAACCTTCCCTAGTCATGGTGCAAAAAAAAAGAAGCAAACAACACAATGTGAAGAGGCATGGTCACACATAACACAACCTGCTCACTGAACTTTGTGGACATGATTAAAAAAAGGCCATTCACCATAAAAAGAACAATTAAATTACTCCTATTTAAATCCTTTTTAAAACTTAATGGGAAAATGCGAAACACTCTCCACACTTATCGATATTTGGCACATTTTAGCTGCTTGATATTTCTGATTGATTACCAAACATTAAGGAGGTTGTCACAGAAGTAAAGAAGGTATAAGTCGAACTTTCACATACTCTTATTATCCAAATATATTCATTATTAATTATATATGCATTATATTAATATAATATGTATATATGTATGTATACATGTGTATATATCTATATGTATTTATATATGTGTATATGTATGTGTATATATGTGTATATCTATGTATGTATGTATGTATGTATATATATATATGTGTGTGTATATATACATGTGTACTAATATATATGTATATATGTGGATATATACATGTATGTGTATATGTATGTATATATATATATATGTGTGTGTGTGTGTGTGTGTGTGTGTGTGTGTGTATATATATATATGTGTGTGTGGTGTATATATATGTATGTGTATGTATATATGTGTACACACGTATATACATATGTATATATGTATATATGCATACATATGTATGTGTGTGTATATAAATACATATATTTTACTTTACATGCCGACTGCATGTAAAGTAACACACACACACACACACATATATATATATATATATATATATATATATATATATATATATATATATACACATATATATGTATGTGTGTATATATGTATATACACATATGTATGTATGTGTGTATATATATGTATATACACACATACTGTATATATATGTATGTATGTGTGT